>NC_139219.1:297128854-297728854 GCF_055691185.1 Crinia signifera
ATGGTAAGTTAAAATTCTAAAAAAATAAAAATAAATTCTAAATAATGCAGAGCTACCATGGGAACAATTTTTATGGAAATTTGGAAATGAATGAACTGATGTTGAGTTTCGGGTTTAGTACAGTATAAGAGGGAAAGGTACTTATATGTTAGTTGGGCGCCCACTAAGCTATTTGCTTAGTTTTCCGTGTCCCCTCGCAGGGCTCACTATGCTTGCCACGCTTCGAGCTTGGTGGCACGCTGTGCTCGCCACACTATATAAAATCAACTCCATGCTGACATGGATAGTGGGGGTATGAGCGTACTAACTATAGTGGGAGCCCAACTAACATATAATTACCGAGGGAAATTTACTAAAATGGGAGTTCTATATCTGACGGGATGTTGCTATTGGCAACCAATCAGATACTTTCTATGATCTTCTTGAAGAAGCTAAATAAATAAGAAGTAGATTCTGATTGGTTGCCCATGGCAACATCCCATGTGAACTAAAACTCCCATCTTAGTAAATTTCCCCCTATGAATCATTTTACTAACCACACATCCAAGCATATGAATATCTACAGTTCAATCAAACCACATGTTACTAAATATCTCCCTTAAAATTCATAAATATATAAATCATAAACAAGGCAAACTCATGAATCAAAAAAAGAAAAACATGATTGTAAAAATTAGAAACCAACATCAGCTAAAGCACAGACCATGTAGTACAGGGGGGATTGCTAGGCACTTATACTATATATATGTACATGTTATCATTTATGTAATACATGTGCTGGATCAATCACCTCAATAAATTGATGACTGGTGAGATCTGTATCTTAAAACAATACTCTGCACATATAATTTAAGGGACTAGAGTTATTATTAGCTCATTGTTTCACAGACAGCTTATGTGCAGACATGTAACATGCAGTCCAAAATTATACTGATTGCTATGAAGGATTGACATACCCTGCTGTATGTGTGACTGTAATGTGCATCAGCTAACCAAAAGATGTATATTGAGATACAGATGTATATTTAGAATAGCTCTATAATTGCTATTTATTATATCATATGTGGGTTATATCCTGTTGGGACATAACATAAATAAATGTGTACCGTGGCCCTTATTCTAGTTGACTCGGACAGGTGCGTATTTTCGGACGGCCACCGAGTGTTCTCAGCCCCGCCTATGGTACGGATCACTCACACCGTCCGAATGCGGTAAGACGCCCAGCGAGCGGACCGCGAGTGGATGTTTCATGTGAACAACTCCCCCATCTGTGGGAACCTCCCCCATTCTCCGATGGTCACCGACCATCGAATGATAGACCAAGCGGTCAGGCAGCACCGAGTGCTCCAGACCTCTCGGACATTTCTCCGTGCGAAAGCAGGGATATGGGTGGGCAGCTGACATCTGACTATGTCACACGGGTGTACGCATATGGTAATGATCCCAAACAGCCCTTAACTTCCCTCTGTTTCATGTGAACAACTCCCCCATCTGTGGGAACCTCCCCCATACTCCGATGGTCACCGACCATCGAATGATATACCAAGCGGTCAGGCAGCCCCAAGTGCTCCAGACCTCTCGGACATTTCTCCGTGTGAAAGCAGGGATATGGGTGGGCAGCTGGCATCCGGCTATGTCACACAGGCGTATGCATATGGTAATGAGCCCAAACAGCCCTTAACGTCCCTCTCCACCCCCTGCTCGGATGGTTCTGATCGTTTTCTGTACAGAATTCACACCGTATTCGGACGTGCGCAGCATTTGCACATACGCAGAAATGCCTCTGCACATGCACACAATACATCGGCCGTCCGACTGAACACGCAGCCGTCCGACTCAATCAGAATAAGGGCCAGTATGTGGGATGTGGTCAGCATCCAGGCCGTCAGGATGCCTGTGTCAGAACACTGGAGCCAAAGCCTCCACAAGAACAAGAATGCCAATGCTGGAATAACAACAGCTGGCATCCCAATTGGTGAGTATGTGCGGCATACTAACATGCAGCAGAGGTAGGGGGGGTTAGGTTTAGCCACTAGTGGGGGGACTTAGGGTTAGGCTGCAGGAAGAGGAATGTCAAGGTTAGGCTGCAGGATAGGGGGTTTAGCTTTAGGCATTTACGAGGAGGATTAAGGTTAGGCTGTGGGGAGGGGGGTTAGGTTTAGCTGGCAGTGCATTGGGTTTAGGGTCAGGCTGCAGGGAGGGAGGGTTAGGCTGCGGCAATGGAGGGTTAGGGTAAGGGGGTTAGAGGGAGAGGGTCAGCTTTATAAATAAATAAAATCCTCCTACCTTATTTACGTCTATGCAATATACCAGAACCAGGTCTTTCCTCATCCATAAAGCTTTTAAAACCCTAATTCTTGCCTTTATCATTTTTCCTCTGTATAATTGTAATCTTCTCCTTTCTGATCCATGGGTAAAGCCTGCTGTTTTCTGTGAGCTGTCTAACTATTAATCAAAAGCCAGGCTGCTGTTGATTGGCAGTCAGGTTGCTTACAGACAATCATCTGGCTGTTACCATAGTAGTAACTGCTGATTGGCCGGTGACTTTTTACCCACGCTTAAACTCACACTTAGACCCTAATACATTCTGCTCTAAGTGTTTTTAATTACTACTAAAGTTTTCAAACATTTCAGACAAAATTGTGAACAAAATGATTGAATCTTCCTCTATGTTTAAAGTGTTTCTAGTTTTTCAAACCAAAATCACAGTCTTCAGCTTTCAATGGACTGAAACTAATTAAAGTTCAAAATCAGAAAGACTGTGTAAAAGAAATATGTTTTGTCTCCTTTATACGTGAGGGGATATAGAAAAGTTATGATTTCAAAGAGAGTTCCTCAGAACCAGAGACTGTACATATGTCCAGGTTGTTCCAAGCCTTCTTACTACAATAACATCCCGAGACTGGGGTTTCTGGAGATTTCCTTTAAGGAACGAATAATGTCAGGTCGTGAAATAATCAAAGTAATTTCATGTGGAAGTCACAACTAAATGTGTTACTGGTTTTGATTTGACTATGGATGATGTTCATCTCCTTCTACTAAGAAATGTGCTGATGCCGTTTTCAGATAAGACTTTTTTCATGGAACGTTACTTTAGTTTCTTTCTTAATTGATGTACAGTATATACTGTATTTCTATTAAATGTATTACATTATGCTCTTACCTCATATCCTCTCCACAGGAACTTTGATCTAAGGAAATAATGCAATGCACTTAGATATCTGTTTAGTTTTCAGGTACTGTATCTGATAGGTCGACCAGTCAATCAATCGATACCCTAAAGTAAACCTTGATCAGATCAAAATAGACATACAGTATGTTGAAAAAAGCAGACAGTATTATTTCTGCCATTGGTGTTTTCACTTGTTATTACACCTGGGGTGCACTTTTCTATTAGTCCGAAAAATCTGAGCACTTTTGCTGTAAGTTCAGGCAAGTAGCATTTACATTGGGTGGATTGCTCTATTCTGTTGTTATTTTGTGGTTATTGGAAGCATATTTTGAATTTGATTATGCATCACTTATTGTTGGAGTATTGTTTTTACTGTATTACTCCAAATCAGGGCCGGTGCAAGGCACCGGAGCGCCCCAGGCGAGTCGGGCTGGGGGCGCCCCGGTGCCGGGGGGAGGGAGGGGGGGTGGTAACTGTGTAAAAAAATTGCTGCCCCGGCATCCCTGCAGTGCTGGGGCGGTCAGGGGTGTCCGTGCCGTAGGGGTACCTGCGGCGCCGTCATGTGTATAAAGCTGGCTGCGGCCGGCGGGCTCCCTGTAGTGAATGGCAAATAACTAGCGCTTCCCGCGCCGCCGCGTTATTGCTATTCACTACAGGGACCCCGCCGGCCGCAGCCAGCTTTATACACATGACGGCGCCCAGCACTGCAGGGACGCCGGGGCAGCAATTTTTTTACACAATTCGCTGGGGGTGAGGGGCGAACTTCCGCCCTCCAGGTGCCGGCGCCCTAGGCAAATGCCTAGAGCTGCCTAGTGGTGGCGCCGGCCCTGATCCAAATAAAGGTGCATACACACTGGATGTTTTTGCCCTGCGTGTTTGCATAAAGATGATCCAAGTGAATTTGCCTTGGGGTCAACTGCTTTCCAAAGCAGGACGCTATGGAAAGCAGTCCACCCTGCCGTTCATCTGCTGGTTATACCGGCAGATGAGCAGCGGCAGCCGGTGATGATGTTAGAGTGCACATCAGTGCTCAGTGCTCATTGCCGGGCCATACACACTGGGTAGCTTTTGAGCTGAAAGCATCTCAAATGGTAAAAGTGAGCTGCTTTCAGCTCAAAATCACCCAGTGTAAATCTCATGTAGTAAAAACCTCCTTAAAATACAAAATAACCTAACACACCGATACATCTCTGTAAAGCTGCACATACATTAGAACGATCTCAGGCCCAAATGTATGATTTCAATGGCGTATGGTGCATTGTGTGTTTTTGTGCACATTATGAGGTGTTTTGGTACAATAATGATCTGATGCGTGGGCCCGTGGGTTGTGAGATGAATCATATGATCTTATGTGCTGTACACTTGATCTGAAGATGCTACTAAAGACCAGTATAGTGGCAGTTGCAGATGATATAATAGATCTAATGTGAAATTACACACATAAAATCTATGTTGTGTCTGGTAAGCTGCTGGGGAATTTAAGAAAAACTGATGCAATCTGGATCGGAAGCTGGTCGTTCGGATGTATGGCCACCTTAAGTCACATAATTATCTTACAAGATCCTCTGTTCCCAAATTTTGGTTTATTTTGCTTAATTTTGTTTAATTAATTACCTGTATATTTTGCAAGAATCAGTTTGTAATAATGAAGAATCTAATAATTTAATATCCACCTGCACAATCCTGCTTTCCATTGTCATCTGCCTATATATGTTGTACTTGAGTACCTGTATCAACCTGCTTTGTTTTCAAATAAATTTAATACTTACAGTATATCAGATAATTCCAAATTAAGTGATCTTCTGGATGCATGCACACAGGGTACCGAACGGGAACCAATGCATAGGCAACAGAGAAGCAACATTTACTGTATGTGTGGAACATCACAATGGAACAGAGAGTAGCTGCCAGGAGGAAGAGACAGTAGCCTTACCATGAAGTGGGAGATTGTAAGATTAGAAAGTACAGTACTGGTTCTATTCTGTGTGTATTTATTTATTATGATATTTTTAAACATTTCCTGACAACTTTTTTTTAAAACAGCCTGTACTATAGACCATCTGTATTGTACATTATTAATACTGTATTGCATACAGTACCCAGTGTATAAAAAGACCAATTTTCAGGGCTGTTACCACTCCCCCATCCTCCTGTACTTACTCCAATGTGCTGCATTGTGGGAGATTTTGGATTACATTTGTAAACCCCCCTCTTAAAATCCTGCGTTCGCCACTGCAATGCTTTGCTACTTTCCCTTAAAGTGTCTTGCTTACATTGTAAAGTACACATGGATACATTATATATATATATATATATATATATATATATATATATATGTGTGTGTGTATGTATGTATATATTATATATATATATATATATATATATATATATATAACACAGAAAATGATGCGCAAAAATAGGATATATAATGTCCCTTATGGGTGAGGGACATACCGTCCCAAGTCTGTGTGATCACAGTCCACTGGATAATGTCCAATAGGTATGTCCAATCGGTAAATGTAGCACTCAGATCTTTTGTGATCCGGCAGCACTGTTTTCCACCGAGCTGGTGTAATCCTGGGTCCAAACAGGTAGAGAATCTAGAAAAGTTTTGAAAACAGGCGCTTCATAGTGCAATAAGCCTTTTAAAATTTGTATTTATTCAGGTAAAACAATGAACAGATGGGGATAGGGTGAACGTACCAAAATGAGCGGTATCGACAACCGCAGTACATAAAACATGAACAAAGTGCAGGGCACCAGAGATATGGAGCCGGTGTACACTCACTGCTCCTTCTTAGTAGTGACGTCGCTAGGCCACGCTCTTAGGTAGAGATCAAACCTGCTAGTTTCTTCTGATTGTGCTGTCAAAGCACAGCAAAATCAAATCACAGCACAATCAGAAGAAACTAGCAGGTTTGATCCCTACCTAGTAGCGTGGCCTAGCGACGTCACTACTAAGAAGGAGCAGTGAGTGTACACCGGCTCCATATCTCTGGTGCCCTGCACTTTGTTCATGTTTTATGTACTGCGGTTGTCGATACCGCTCATTTTGGTACGTTCACCCTATCCCCATCTGTTCATTGTTTTACCTGAATAAATACAAATTTTAAAAGGCTTATTGCACTATGAAGCGCCTGTTTTCAAAACTTTTCTAGATATATATATATATACATACAACATACTGTAATTTGTGTGAATCACATGACTAGATGCTTTAATGTTGATTGAGAGCACAATAATAATTTACAAGTGTTTACTGTGTTGAATGCTGGGGTCACTTGTAATGTTTGCTGCACTCAGCATCTGACAATATGGAAGTCACTTCTACGGTATATCTGATGCTGACTAGTAGCCTTTAACAGCATATATGTGTCTGTAGATTTGTAATACATCATGTACATAGCAATGGTGTCAGATTGTCTCATGTCCCAATAATGGATTTCCAAATAATGATACTGATATGTAAATGTAATTACCATATCCAACTGGTTGACTAATTTGACAAATGATTCCACACCTCCTGTCCAGAAGATAAGCATATTGTCTATATACCATATTGATACAGATTGTCTATATACCTTATCGATTAAGAAGAAAATTCTCATAAATCTTTGGTTTATTTAGGAAATATGTTTTTTGTATAACGTGAAGTAATCTCTCCCAGCCAGCTGAATATTGTCCGATATTTTATTTATGTTCACTATAATTGTATAAAATGTCATATATTGATTTTATTAGGTTTTGGATATTAACTATATATTATATTCACAAAACATTGAATGAGAAGGTGTGGTCAAATTTTTGACTGGTACTATATATGTGTAAATTAATTTGAAATGTTGGCAAGAAGTTTGGTCACTTTACAGTAAGTCTTTATTTTTAGGAGTGCCGCCCATACAGCTACATCTAGTGCCTGCCACTCTGGGATGTCCATTTTTTTATCGGGACCCGTGATGCTTTCAGCAGCCCTGGTTGTATTCTGAAAGTCATAAGCTTTCCAAGGGCATATCAAAATGCATGACTACAACAGAAATAGCATGGACCCTTATGACAGCACCCTTAAGGGGTCGTCCGATTAAACCCATCTTCAAACTTAGATTGTCCCTTAACTTGATATGGTAGTGTGCAAAGTTTGAAGATGAATAGTTAAAGCAAGTTACAGTATCGTGGAACATCCATACATGTAAACACACACACACGCACACACACAAACATCATCTCTTATATAATAGCCCAGAACTGTCAATCTGTGAGTGTGTTATAATGCTGGGCAGAGTCATACACACACTCACAGAGTGAAACTGGACCAGGGCACCACATTTATGCACCAGCAGCAGCACTAAGGCCGGGCTGCACATGCCTGGCAGCCGGGAGGGATCTTCTGCCTACCTTCCTGGCTGTCAGTGTGTCAAGCAGCAACGGGCTGCTGCTCACTCTCACTATTGTGTCCGGCTGAATAGAGATCAGCTGGGCTCCTTGAGGGGGCAGGGCTTAGAGAGGCTCTGTGGGGGTGGGGCTTAGTGGAACTCCATGAGGGGGCAGGGCTTAGCCGCCTGCGAGTAGGGGGAGGGGCTGGCACTATGTTTGATCACAGTCTGGCTGCTGGGTGCACGCAGTAGACCTTTATGCAGCTCACATTTCCATCCTTTCCTTTCCTCCCACAATCTAGCCACATGACCTATGCCATAAGCTCCGCCTCCATTACAAAGCTGCTGCTGCCAGTGGTGTGGCAATGGTCCAGCAGAACCTTCAGCAGTTTGGTAAGCTAGTGCCGGCACAGTCTGCAGGGAGTGCCAGGATGCTGCATCTGCCACTGTCGTAGCATGGCTAATGGACCACCAGACTGATTAAGAGCAGAGCAGGAGCACCCTTCCCCATCATAGCAGCTTCAGCAACAGCTGTGGATGCCTGGCTGGACTGGATGTTGAGCAGTATATGAGGAATAGAGTAAGTGTCACTTTTGGAGTCATATGTCATTGCCACTACTGGGGGCATTGTGAGTAGGATGGCCAATCCTGATATCAGCGGGATTCCGGGATTTCGCCCTAAAAACACCAGGATTTGGTTTCTTAAATGCCAGCCAGTGCTCACCAGCAGACGGCTAAGATGCTGCCTGGCTGCCCTGACCCTCTGATGTGTGTAGTGTGACATCAAAGGTCACCCTGCGTGGCCCAGCCATCTGTCCACGCCCAGCCACCAGCTGTTTAAAACACAGCCTATCCTTGAATGTCCGCCCATGAACACACCGTGCAGCACTCAGCAGTAGATGGCTAAGATGCGGCTTGGATGTGTGCAGGGTGACCTTTGACATCACACTACATAGCCCAGCAAGTCATCAATGGAGCCCGCACAAGGACACCCACAGAGGAGCTGGTGGAGGGGAGGAGGGGATGGTGGCTGTAGCAGGGAAAGACTAACAGGGACGGGGCTGTAGGGGTGATAGAGAAGGACTGAGGGAAGGGGAGAGAAATGGGGAGGATGCAGTCATGGTGCTGCCTGACAATCCCGGTGTTTCCAGGATTAAGCATTTTTCAATTTAGGGATTGAAAAAAATGGCGTGGGATTGGCTCCCTCCTGTACTCCTAAACTGCCACGCTGGTGGTACCCCCACACTCTCCTACACACTCCTCTCTTCCAGCGCTGCTACTGTACACCCAACTGGCAGCAGCCGCTAAGTGCCCCCCACCCTCTTCTCCTCCAGCACTGCAAGTGTAGTCCCCCTCATGCCCACACACCCTAAGCATGGTGCTCTGACCAGCCTCCAGTGCTCGGTCACCAAAACTCCACCCAGTGGGAGGAGCCACTGTCTCGCGACCTCCCTCCTGTGCTCCTAAGCTACCACACTTGTCGTTTCTCCACTGGAAGGAGCCACACACTCTGGCACACACTCCTCTATTCCTGCACTGCTACTGTACACAACACTGGTAGCAGTCGCTGTGGGTCCCCCACCCTCTTCTCCTCCAGCGCCGCAAGTGTAGGCCCCCTCATGCCCACACACCCCTAGCATGGTGCTCTGCCTAGCCTCCAGTGCTCAGTCACCAAAACTAAGCCCAGTGGGAGGAGACGCTGCCTGGGAACCTCCCTCCTGTACTCCTAAGCTGCCACGCTGGCCGCTCCCCCTACTGGATGGAGCCACACACTCTTCCACACACTCCTCTCTTCCAGCGCTGCTACTGTACACCCCACTGGCAGCAGCCGCCAAGTTTCCCACACCCTCTTCTCCTCAAGCGCTGCAAGTATAGCCCCCTCATTTCCACACTCCCTTAGCATTGCGCTCCACCCAGGCTCCAGTGCTCATTTGCCAAAGTTCATATAATATTTCACACAAAAAAAGGCTTCCCAAATTCAAAGGGCGCAGCCCCTTACGACTGTGTGAAGAGCACCTTAGGGGGCGATGAATCACCTAGTTCAATTATAGTAATGTAGATTGTGATACTAAACACATGGCACTGTTATTCGTTACTGGTACAGAATTTAGATTGCTTTAGAATAATTACCTTGACATCAAAATGTGATTTATAAACAAACAGGTAAAATACTTCTTATAAATAAAGTTCTGCTGAACTGACGCTTATTCATACAACATGAACTTTGAATATATGGATCTGCACATTAGCCAACATTAGGTGACTGAGTTCTGAATGCTCATGACTGGATCGAGTTCCAAGAAATAAAGACAATATAGTTCAACCTCATCTGTTGTAATTAAATCCCACTCGGAGATTACCTTAGCACACAGTAGTCAATATTGTATGGAAATTAATTCCTGTCTTTTCTTACAGTTTCTTTTAACTCATGTTACTAACAGAACAAGTTGTAAATATTGTGACATACAAGTAATACATACAATGTAATAACTATATATTTATTAAAAATACTTTATATATTCACCATTTTATTAATTATGATATAAGCAGGGCTATTTTTCAGAAGGCTCCAGCAGGAACTGAGGCCCTTATTCTAGTTCACTCTTTCTGACAAAATATTTCTTAGATGGACAAAACCATGTGCACTGCAGGTGAAAAACCCCACCCAAATCTAATTATCTCTGCACAAGTAACACCTGCCTCACCTGCAGTGCACATGGTTTTGTCCATCTAAGAAATATTTTGTCAGAAAGAGTGAACTAGAATAAGGGCCTCAGTGCCTGCTGGAGCCTGCTGAAAAATAGCCCTGGATATAAGGAATATACGTGTGTGTGATTATACATTAAGTTAATGAATGGATTAGACATACCATATTGATTTTTGGAAGTTAAAATTTTAGATATATTGACCCCAAATGTTAATAAGAAATGTAGATAACAGCCTTGAAAATATGAAACTATTAGGATCAATAAGCCTGGATAGCAGAATTTAAGGATTTTAAATCTCTCTACTCTTGTAGATAAGGCAGGTTTCTGTGAGAAAAAAAACTGAAGAAAACCCTAGAGTTACATCATGTGAAAATGTTTTATGTATCAACATATATTTGTTTTAACAAATTAGAATATAGTGTTTAAATTGATAAAATAAACTGTATAATATGCTGTTGGTTTTTGGACTATGTGATTGCATTGGAGGTGTGCCAGCTACTTGTGGTTGTTGGATTGGGCCAGTGATTCCCAAACTGTGCGCCATGGCACCCTGGGTGCTGGGCATAGGTGACTTAGGTTGGTGGTCAAGGACCAATTCAAATTATTTATGGTCGATGTAACAGGCAAAGCCATTGCTGGTGGCTGCCAATCATAAAATATGTGGAAGAACAAAATCAAATCTTGTTCCTCACCCCACAATTACACCCAATGATGAAGTATAAACACAATTTACTTAATTTAATATTCATTTCTACATTTTTTATCAGGAAAGTGTTGGTCTAGGGCAGCGACGTAACTATAGCACCGCCGGGGGCTGCGGTGCTATAGTTAAACCCCCCTGCTATAGTTAAACCCCCTCTCAATCCCCCGCAGACTTACCTATCGCGCTGGTCATGGCGGCTCCGTTCTTCTGCTGAGGACCACTACAAAATTGCTGCCCCCATATAGCACACAGTTCTCTGAAACTGTCTGCTGTATGAGGGCGGCCATTTTCTGGTGGTCCTCAGCAGAAGAACGGAGCTGCCAGGACCAGCGTGATAGGTAAGGCTGTGGGGGATTGAGGGGGGTTTGCATGGGCGGTGGGGTAGGGGTGCTTGGCGGGGCGGCGATGGGGGGGGGCGCCCCCCCCTAACGGCGGGGGGGCGCCCAAAACGTAGCTACGCCACTGGTCTAGGGTTGACGTAAATGACAATTCTAATAGTCTAGGGAACTGTAATTCAAAAAAGTTTGGGAACCAATGGTTTTAGCAATGGTGATCCTTTCTTTCAATGGAGAGCACATACTAGTACAGAACTACAAAATGTGCAAAGCTAAAAAAACTAGATTTTATATTTTGCAGCATGTTTATTAAAAAAACCTGGTTTTAGAAAGGGTGATTTTTAAGATAGGAGCTTTACCTTGCACCTCCCGAAAAACACTGGATATGTGCACTGGTTCAGAGCTGTAATACATTAGGTCTGGTCTTTCTTATCTTTGATGGTACTGTATGCACTTGTTCATTCTAGAACAGATCCAATCACACTTTCACATTTATTTAAAAGAAAAATAATAATACACAAAACTGTTAAATACTAATACAGCAATAAACATATTACTCCTTTTGCAAATTGACTGAGAAAAAGTAAATATCATTTTATGGTAAATACAGTATATGCGTATTTAAACAGAGCCCTTCCCTGGTGTACATTATCTACACATATGTAGGAGTGAGGAACCCACTGTCAGCATCTACAGATGCTGCATAGATAGCAGATGGGAAAGTACAAGGGGCC
Organism: Crinia signifera; assembly: GCF_055691185.1. Taxonomy (NCBI): domain Eukaryota; kingdom Metazoa; phylum Chordata; class Amphibia; order Anura; family Myobatrachidae; genus Crinia; species Crinia signifera. Next base: position 297,140,877 of record NC_139219.1, read on the forward strand.
TGGAAGAGGTTAGGGGCAGGCGGTTTAGAGGGTAGGGAGGGGATAAGGATAGGTAGTGGCTGGGAGAGTACTGGAGGCAAGAAGGGTGTTAGGGGCAGGCAGTGCTGAGGGTAGGTAGGGGATACGTGTAGATATCAGCCAGTACTGGGATGCAATTAGAGGTTTAGGGGCAAGCAGGCAGTGCTTGGGGTAAATAGAGGATAAGTGTAGAAAGCAGCTGGGACAGTTCTGGAGGCAATAAATGGGTAAGAGGCAGGCAGTACTAAAGATAGGGAGTAGGACAGCCAATCCCAGGATTGGGATCAGCAGGATCCCGGGATTTGGCCCCAAAAGTGCCGGTATTTTAATCCCAGGATTTGAGTTTTCAACCCCTTGATTTCAGGATTAGACTGCGCATGTGCAGTCTAATCCTGGGCAGCATCTGAGCTGCATTGTTTCTCCTGTCTCTGCCTGTGCGGCTCTGCACAGTGTGACGTGGTCAGAAGTCAAGCTGTGCAGGGCCCACTGTCGTAACCCCATTACCGACCGCATCGTCCACCCTGCTTCCGGCCCCACCACTTGACCACCCTGCTCATGGCTGTACCAGCTCATTTAAGTAAATGTGTGAGGCGGCCAGGGCATTTTTATTAGGGAAACCAATTCCGGGATTCCAGGATTGTGCATATTTTAATCCCGAAACCTGCAATTAAAAAAACCCAGGTTTTGGCATCTCTAGTAGGGAGGGGATAAGGGTAGATCGAAGCTGAGACAGCCCTGGGGGCAAGGAGGGGTTAGGAGCAAGCATTGCTGGGGTACAGAAGGGATAAGTGTAATTAATAATCGCTATACTGAACGCAAGAAATGAAGACATGCAAATTCTTCAATTGCCAGCTTTTATCACTAAATTTGTTATCCAAATTTACCAGCTGTAAGAAAATATAATGCACATCAATAGTAAAGAAAGTTGGTCCAGGAGCACCGCTCCCTTACCATCACCGGAGGCAGTGCAGAGGCCCAGCTTCCTGTATCTCCCTGTGGGACATGCATACAGAGAGATGAGCTGGAGATCAGTGATGTATGAGCCAGTGGATGACAGAGTAGCTTCTGGCTGGAGTATCATGTTCTCGGATCCACTTTTGTTTCAATGACTGTGGCAGTGTGGCTGATCGCTTTACTGGTCAGCATTTTTTATCAAGTATGCAATTCTATATTATCAATAAATCTAACTTCCACACCATGTGAGCTCTCTACTGTATAGTTCTATATATAAGCCAGATGCACAGGGGGTGCTCATGTGGCCTTATTCATGTTTACACTCAATTCCACTGTTCACACAACTGAGTGATTATTGATGGACTGAGCATGCACAGAGCTCGCACTTGGTCAAGGTGCCACTGCAATGCTGCTCACGGTGAGCATTGCATCACAGGATGATTGACAGGAAGTGACCATTTGGGGGAGGTAAGTACACTAATTTTGGAGGAAGATTCTTTTACATTCTGCACCGAGTGCTCCTTATGTACTAGTTACAAGCAATTTCCTTTCATTTCTCGTTCTTTTGTATTATTTTTATTTTCTTGTTCCTTGTGTGGGAATGGTGCTACCCTTCTCTTATAATATATAGAAATGGGAAGAAGCTAAGCAAAGACATATCAGGAGCACCCAGGAAATTATACAGAGTAACTCAGAGGTGGCCAAACCGGTCCTCGAGATCTACCAACGGTCCATGTTTTCCAGGTCACCTAGCTGGTGCACAGTTGTAGTCATTACTACGGATGGTGTAATGGTTAGCATTACTGCCAAACAGCACTGAGGTCATGGGTTCAATACCCACCATGGCCCTAACTGTGCGAAGTTTGTATATTCTACCCGTACTTGCGTGGGTTTCCTCCGGGTACTCCGGTTTCCTCCCACAATCCAAAAATATACTGGTAGGTTAATTGGCACCCAAAAAAATTAACCCGAGAATGTCTGTGTGTGGTGTACATGTGGTAGGGAATATAGATTGTAAGCTCCTCTGGGGCAGGGACTGATGTGAATGGTCAAATATTCTCTATAAAGCGCTGCAGAATTTGTGCGTGCTATATACGAAACTGCTAATAAATAATAAATGAATTACTAACTGTCACATTTTAAAACATGCTGCATTCGTTCCTAATATAGATCCACAGGTTGCCTGGAAAACATGCACCGTTGTTAGATCTTGAGGACAGGTTTGGCCACCCCTGGTGTAACTTGTTCAACTGATTATTGCATATCTAAGTTAAAATTTAACCTGTATTTGTGAGATTTTTTTTGGTACTCTTTACTTAGATGGGCGCCCGTCGCGGGCATCGCGGGTACATTTATGTGTGTCCGCAACGCGACCGACGCGATGCCCGCGATTTCCCATTGAAACCCATGTTAAACATGGAAATCGCGTCGGTCGCGTCGCGGCCGGCCATAAATGTACCCGCGATGCCCGCGACGCGATGCTCCCGATTTCCCATAGGAATCAATGTTAAAAGGCCCGATGGACACGATTTTACTGTTAAATGGCTCAATGGACCCGATTTGGCCATAGGAATCAATGTTAAATGGGCCACAAAGCCCAAATAGGCCCAATTAACCCTTAAATGTCCCCCCAAATTTTTAACGCCACCCCACGATCCACGCCAACCCGAAGCGTGGCGAGCGCAGCGAGCCCGCGAGGGGCGGCGGTACGCGTCCTCCGACCTTTTCATGCCCTACTATCCACTAGGGCGTGGAGTGAGAATAGAATAGTGTGGCGAGCGCAGCGAGGCACCGAGCTCGAAGCGTGGCGAGCGCAGCGAGCCCCGCGAGGGGACGTGGATACCTTCACAGTTATACGCGTCCCCTCGCGGGCTTCACAGGTGTCCGTGGCGACGCGGACACCTGTGAAGCCCGCGAGGGGACGCGTCTACCTGTGAAGGTATCCGCGTCCCCTCGCGGGGCTCGCTGCGCTCGCCACGCTTCGGGCTCGGTGGCTCGCTGCGCTCGCCACACTATTCTATTCTCACTCCACGCCCTAGTGGATAGTAGGGCATGAAAAGGTCGGAGGACGCGTACCGCCGCCCCTCGCGGGCTCGCTGCGCTCGCCACGCTTCGGGTTGGCGTGGATCGTGGGGTGGCGTTAAAAATTTGGGGGGACATTTAAGGGTTAATTGGGCCTATTTGGGCTCTGTGGCCCATTTAACATTGATTCCTATGGCCAAATCGGGTCCATTGAGGCATTTAACAGTAAAATCGCGGTCAATCAGCCTTTTTAACATTGTTCCCTATGGGAAAATCGCGGTCATCGCGGCCATCGCGATTTACCCGCGATGCCCGCGATGACCGCGATTTTTACCCCCGACGCCCGCGATTTCAATCGCTGGCGCCCATCTAGGTAAAGAGTACCCTTTTTTTTAATACGTGTAGATAGTACATTCTTTTTAAGATAAAGATAAAATAAGATAAGTTTTTTTTTTTAAATCGCACAAATAAAGATTACATTTTAACTTAGATATACAATAATCAGCTGAACACAAGAGCATAACTACCAAAGGTGCAAGTCGTGCAGCTGCTATTGGGCCCAGAGCTGAGGGGGCCCATCTTTACTAAGTAATATGTTTTACATATATTTATCACCATCAGTTGGTAAATGGGGGGGGGGGGGGCTTACAAACTTTTGTCATGGGGCCTACTGATATCTACTGTAGTTACACCCTTGGCTGAACAAGTTACACCATCATTTCCTGAGTGCACCCAATACGTCTTTGCTTATCTTCTTCCCATTTCTAGGTAACTAGACTAGCAGCAACAATGCAGATGTGACACGGCCATTTTCAGGGCATGTATCTGCCTTCAGTTGCAACCATGCACTTAAAAAAAACATACATTGCAAGCACCAAGGTATTTCAAGGATCATGGACTACAATATCTGTTGACATTCAAAATATCACAGTGTCATTCTCATGAATATTAAACAAGCGGAGTCAGACAACATTTATGGCGTGAACGGCTGCTTCAAAATAATAATACCACTGTCAGTGCCATGACACTTTCACATAAGACATAATCATATTATATTAATATGAATGAGAATCCTAAAAGCAGATGACTGTCTGAAACATGTCATACGAATATAATAACAATAAATAAAGATCTATATTAAGACTTAAAATCAATCACAAACAAGACAGATCTGTCATTTGTTCCACCTAATACTTATATCTGGCATTATTCAATAGGCTCGGGAACAGACTTATTGCAGTACTGTCGGAAGTCCCAACGTGAAACCTTTTGAGCAGGAAGTAAATTTCTGCATAAACCACATGATGTACAATAATATAATAGCTTAGTAGAATGGATATAATGTAACGACAGCTCATAAAATGCCAGCATGCAAACAGTATGTCATAAGAAAAAATGACATAATGATCTATTAATCAACAAGAAGAACCAATAACCGCTTTAAATCAAACCAATTGGCACAACGCATACGATGTACAAGTGCAATGTAGAAGGCAATAAAATATTAACAATATTGATAATATAATTACAAACATGAGTTTGAAAAACAAATGTGACATTAGGATTAGAAACATGATGTAACATTTTTATACCGTATCATAAATTTCATTTATTGGGACATTTCATAAAATAACATTAAAATAACAATATTAACCCCTTCCCGACATTTGACGTACATTTACGTCATGGCCGGGATGTACTTCCCGACACATGGCATAAATGTACGTCATGCCATTTAACTGTCACCGCGTCTATAGACGCGGTGACAGTTTAAACATGTCTGCTGTCCCTGACAGCAGACATGTCCCTGCATGCCCAGGGGGGGTGGCGATGCCTCCCCCCCGTCGGCGATCGCTGTGATTGGCTGTTCAAATGTGTACCGGCGAATAACGTTCGCCGGTGACACAGGGATCGGTGGTGATTGGTGCTGTAAAGTACAGCACCAATCACCACGGGGTGTAAGGGTGACACTGGTGTCACCCCACCTCACCCCACCCGCCCCCAAAGGCCGTGATTGGTTCGCCGGACCGACGGACCAATCACAGCCATGGAGGGTGATTTAAACTAACGGTGACTGCACTGCAGACGCCATTCCGGTCTGGAATTGCGTGCAGTGCGGTCACCGTACCTATCTGCCGTGATATACTGACCTGATCCTTGCAAAATACTTACCTGATCACCTGATCACTGCTTGTAGCGTGCTGGATGCTTCCTGGATCTGACTTCTTGTGACTTCCTGCTGCTGCTGCAGTGTGATAGAGTTATAGATAGATAGATAGAGAGAGATAGAGAGAGATAGAGAGAGAGAGATAGTGACAGAGTGTGCTATATTTTGTGTCTGCTACCCCCCCTTTTTGGGGGTGCAGGTTTTTTTTTTATATATATAACTGTCAGTGCTGCTGCTGCAGTGTCATAGAGTGATAGATAGTGATAGATAGTGAGAGATAGAGAGATAGAGAGAGATAGTGATAGAGAGTGCTATATTTTGTGTCTGCTACCCCCCCTTTTTGGGGGTGCAGGTTTTTTTTTATATATATATAACTGTCAGTGCTGCTGCTGCAGTGTCATAGAGTGATAGATAGTGAGAGATAGAGAGATAGAGAGAGATAGTGACAGAGAGTGATAGAGAGTGCTATATTTTGTGTCTGCTACCCCCCCTTTTTGGGGGTGCAGGTTTTTTTTTTATATATATAACTGTCAGTGCTGCTGCAGTGTCATAGAGTGATAGATAGTGATAGATAGTGAGAGATAGAGAGAGATAGTGACAGAGAGTGATAGAGAGTGCTATATTTTGTGTCTGCTACCCCCCCTTTTGTGCTGATCAGTATATCTGTGCTGATCAGCAACTTTTTGGGGGTGCAGGTTTTTTTTTTATATATATACCTGTCAGTTGCTGCCAGTTGCACTGTCAGTTGCACCAAAGGTTGTGCACCTGCTGCCCCTCACTGGTAATCAGTGTCGCATCACTGATCACCTTTTTTTTTTTTTTGAGGGTGCTGTGGGGTCTTTTTTTAATTTTTTTTTTTTACACACACTGTGATTTTGTGGGTGTCCTGTGGCCACTGTGCGCTGATCAGTGACGTACATCACTGATCAGCTTTTTCGGCACAGGGTTGATCTATTTTTTTTTTTTTTTTGATCAAATTCCTGTTGCCTTTGAGCGCTGTTCAGTGACGGACGTTACTGACCAACATCTGTGCTCAATTTTTGGCGCAGGACCTTTTTTTTTTTTTTTTTTAACCCCTTCAATTTTTTTTTTTTTTTATTGGGATCAAATTCCTGTATAAAGTATTTTTTTTTCTGCACTACATACACACTACACACTACATACCCCCCGTGTTGAAATAAAGTTTGTACCCCCCCTACACTATACACGTGTTGAAACATTTCACTACCAGAAACACAAAAATAAAAATGGCATCCCAAATGTCATCCCAAATGTCATCCCAGTCATCCAGAAGAATGTATTCAGCGGAGGAGGCATATGCCATGCTTGCCTCTGACTCTGACACAGCCAGTGAGGCAAGCGGGGAATTTGAAGGATTCATCTTAAGCTCCTCTTCCTCCTCTAGTGATGAGGGACCCCCTCAAAGACGCCCCCGTAGAGCAGCTGAGACCCCCCCCCCAATAATTGATCTCGTATGGACCCCACCACCAGACAATTTTGAGCCCCAGGTTCCTGAGTTTTTGGCCATCCCAGGAATCCAATTTGATTCCACAGGTCTCAGAGAAATTGACTTTTTCAAATTATTTTTCTCTGATGATTTTATAAATTTAATGGTGGACCAAACTAATTTATATGCCCAGCAGTTTATTGCTCAAAACCCCACATCATCATTTGCTAGGTGGACCCCTGTAGATGCAGTAGAGATGATGACGTTTTGGGGTCTGGTGTTTCATATGGGCATAGTAAAAAAGCCAGAAATTAGGCAATATTGGAGTACAGATGTTCTGTACAGCACCCCACTTTACCGTATTGCCATGACCCGGACTCGTTTTGAGTTAATCCTTAAATTTTTGCATTACAACGATAATGCACAGTGCCCACCCAGAGATGATCCCACCTTTGACCGGCTATTCAAAGTCAGGCCGGTCATTGATCATTTCAGTGCCAAATTTCCAGAGATGTACATCCCAGATAAATTCATTTGCATAGACGAGTCCCTTATACATTTTAAAGGAAGGGTTAAATTCCACCAGTACCTTCCCAGTAAGAGGGCAAGGTATGGCATAAAAATGTATAAGCTGTGTGAAAGCACCTCAGGGTACACTCACAGGTTTAGGGTATATGAAGGGAAGGATTCAAGAATTGAACCGCCAGAATGCCCCCCCTCCCTCGCAGCGGTGTAGCTAGGTGCCATGGTGCCCGGAGCAAGGGCATATTTTGCGCCCCCTCGGTAATAAATTGGGGGTGTGGCTAACATGTGTTGGCATGTTACATTTGAAATATTGTTTATAAGACACTGTAACGGAATCTGCTGCACTATATAAGACACTGTAACGGAATCTGCTGCGCTATATAAAACGCTGTAACGGAAATTGCTGCTCTATATAAGACACTGTAACTGAATCTGCTGCGCTATATAAGACACTGTAACGGAATCTGCTGCACTATATAAGACACTGTAACGGAACCTGCTGCGCTATATAAGACACTGTAACGGAATCTGCTGCGCTGTATAAGACACTGTAACAGAATCTGCTGCGCTATATAAGACACTACCGGAATCTGCTGCGCTATATAAGACACTGTAATGGAATCTGCTGCACTATATAAGAAACTGTAACGGAATCTGCTGCGCTATATAAGACACTGTAACGGAATCTGCTGCGCTGTATAAGACGCTGTAACGGAATCTGCTGTGCTATATAAGACCCTGTAACGGAATCTGCTGAGCTATATAAGACACTGTAACGGAATCTGCTGCGCTATATAAGACGCTGTAACGGAATCTGCTGCGCTATATAAGACGCTGTAACGGAATCTGCTGCGCTATATAAGACGCTGTAACGGAATGTGCTGCGCTATATAAGACACTGTAACGGAATCTGCTGCGCTATATAAGACACTGTAACGGAATCTGCTGCGCTATATAAGATGCTGTAATGGAATCTGCTGCGCTATATAAGACACTGTAAAGGAAGCTGCTGCGCTATATATAACATGCTGACAGGTGTAAATAAAGACAGATAGATATATATACAGCATAAATAAATATATATACAGCACAGCAGGCCAGGGCATCAGCAGAAGCCAGAGATTCACTCTCCCATACCCCCCCATCCCCCCCTCAGGCTCCGAGAATCCAGCAAAAAAACAGGCTTACTATGTTTATTTTAAGAACATTCTTTAGCTGTCAAAAAAAAAAATAATCAATCCACCTTGATTACCGGAATAAGGCACGGGCGGCAGCCAGCAACACACCTTCTCCCCCTCCAGGCTACAGCCAGCGCTTGGGAAGGCTGATGACGCTGCTGTAGCCAGGGAGGAGGGAGGGGGTCAGAGAGACATGTGACACTCTGGCTGCCGCAGTGCCGCTGGGAGGAGTGTGACACACAGTGACAGTGTACATTGTTGTCACTAGTGCTGCTTCGCTGGCTGCCTGCGCTGCCCGGAACTTGGAAGCGGGACCGAGCAGCAGCAGCAGCAATACAGAGGCAGCCGCAGGAGGACATGATATGGACTCGGCGTGACTGTCAGCCCGCCGCCCGGCCTCACCGCCCGTGACGCTTGGCGGCGGGGACCGGGCGAGCAGGCTGGGCAGGAGGCAGGCACCGGGCATGGCAGTCGCCAGCGCTGCCCGGGCGTACGCCACAGGGATCATTTGCGGAGGGGGGGCGGGCCGGCGGCGCCAGCCAACCAATCGGCGCCCGGAGCAGGAGCTCCGGTGGCTCCGCCCTCCCTACGCCTCTGCTCCCTCGTAGGTGTAAGTGGAAAAATTGTCTGGGATTTAGTGCACCCCTTCCTGGATAAAGGTTATCACCTCTATGTGGATAACTTTTACACCAGCATCCCCCTGTTTAAGGCCCTTGGTTCAAGAGGTACAGCAGCTTGCGGTACTGTGCGCAAGAACCAAAGAGGCCTCCCAAAAATGCACATTGCCCAAGTAATGAGAAGGGGTGAAAGCAGGGCACAATCCACCGAAAATATGTTGTTGGTCAAATATAAGGACAAGAGGGATGTCCTTATACTGACAACAATTCACGGAGACAGTACCACCTCCGTCCCTGTACGAGGTACCAGTACCCACACCTCAAAACCTAATTGTATCCTGGATTACAATAAGTACATGGGCGGAGTGGATCTTTCAGATCAGGTACTGAAGCCGTACAGTGCCCTGCGGAAAACAAAAATCTGGTACAAGAAGCTGGCCGTGTATATCATCCAGATGGCACTGTATAACGCTTACGTGCTATTCCGTTCTACTAGCCAGAGGGGGACATTTATGCACTTTCAAGAGGAAGTCATAAAGAGCCTAATATTTGGTAACCAGCAGGCAGAGGGCCCCAGTACTTCTAGTACTGGCCCCCGTATTGTACCAGGGCAGCATTTTCCTGATGAAATCCCCTCCACTGGAAAAAAGGGCAGGACACAAAAAAGGTGCTGCGCTATATAAGACACTGTAACGGAATCTGCTGCGCTATATAAGACACTGTAACGGAATCTGCTGCGCTATATAAGATGCTGTAATGGAATCTGCTGCGCTATATAAGACACTGTAAAGGAAGCTGCTGCGCTATATATAACATGCTGACAGGTGTAAATAAAGACAGATAGATATATATACAGCATAAATAAATATATATACAGCACAGCAGGCCAGGGCATCAGCAGAAGCCAGAGATTCACTCTCCCATACCCCCCCATCCCCCCCTCAGGCTCCGAGAATCCAGCAAAAAAACAGGCTTACTATGTTTATTTTAAGAACATTCTTTAGCTGTCAAAAAAAAAATAATCAATCCACCTTGATTACCGGAATAAGGCACGGGCGGCAGCCAGCAACACACCTTCTCCCCCTCCAGGCTACAGCCAGCGCTTGGGAAGGCTGATGACGCTGCTGTAGCCAGGGAGGAGGGAGGGGGTCAGAGAGACATGTGACACTCTGGCTGCCGCAGTGCCGCTGGGAGGAGTGTGACACACAGTGACAGTGTACATTGTTGTCACTAGTGCTGCTTCGCTGGCTGCCTGCGCTGCCCGGAACTTGGAAGCGGGACCGAGCAGCAGCAGCAGCAATACAGAGGCAGCCGCAGGAGGACATGATATGGACTCGGCGTGACTGTCAGCCCGCCGCCCGGCCTCACCGCCCGTGACGCTTGGCGGCGGGGACCGGGCGAGCAGGCTGGGCAGGAGGCAGGCACCGGGCATGGCAGTCGCCAGCGCTGCCCGGGCGTACGCCACAGGGATCATTTGCGGAGGGGGGGCGGGCCGGCGGCGCCAGCCAACCAATCGGCGCCCGGAGCAGGAGCTCCGGTGGCTCCGCCCTCCCTACGCCTCTGCTCCCTCGTAGGTGTAAGTGGAAAAATTGTCTGGGATTTAGTGCACCCCTTCCTGGATAAAGGTTATCACCTCTATGTGGATAACTTTTACACCAGCATCCCCCTGTTTAAGGCCCTTGGTTCAAGAGGTACAGCAGCTTGCGGTACTGTGCGCAAGAACCAAAGAGGCCTCCCAAAAATGCACATTGCCCAAGTAATGAGAAGGGGTGAAAGCAGGGCACAATCCACCGAAAATATGTTGTTGGTCAAATATAAGGACAAGAGGGATGTCCTTATACTGACAACAATTCACGGAGACAGTACCACCTCCGTCCCTGTACGAGGTACCAGTACCCACACCTCAAAACCTAATTGTATCCTGGATTACAATAAGTACATGGGCGGAGTGGATCTTTCAGATCAGGTACTGAAGCCGTACAGTGCCCTGCGGAAAACAAAAATCTGGTACAAGAAGCTGGCCGTGTATATCATCCAGATGGCACTGTATAACGCTTACGTGCTATTCCGTTCTACTAGCCAGAGGGGGACATTTATGCACTTTCAAGAGGAAGTCATAAAGAGCCTAATATTTGGGAACCAGCAGGCAGAGGGCCCCAGTACTTCTAGTACTGGCCCCCGTATTGTACCAGGGCAGCATTTTCCTGATGAAATCCCCTCCACTGGAAAAAAGGGCAGGACACAAAAAAGGTGCAAAGTTTGCTATAAAAAGGGAATAAGAAAGCAAACTATTTTCCAGTGTGACACTTGCCCCGACAAACCCGGCCTATGTATAAAGGAGTGTTTTAAAATATACCACACATCTATGGATTATTAGGTTCATCATTTCACCGTGCTTCGGGGGTCTTGCTAATGCCACATAGCACCCACCATTCATTCCACCAGAATCTGAGCCGCAAAATCCAAAAATCACTCCTTCCCTTCTGAGTTCTGCCATGCACCCAACTGGTATTTTTTGGTCACATGTGAGGCATTGCCGTACTCGGGAGAAATTGGGGCACAGATTTTGGGGTGCTTTTTCTCCTTCATACCTTATGAAAATGAAAAATTTTGAGCCAGAACTGCATTTTTGTGTAAAAATTTTTCATTTGCACAGCCCAGTTGTATCAAAATTGGTGAAACCCCTGGGGGTTTGAAATGTACACTATACCCCTAGATGAATTCCCTGAGGGGTGTAGTTTGCAAAATGGGGTCACTTGTGGGGGGGTTCCACTGTATTGGTGCTTTGGGGGTCTTGCTAATGCGACATAGCACCCACCAAAATTCCACCAGAATCTGTGCTGCAAAATCCAAATATCACTCCTTCCCTTCTGAGTCCTGCCATTTTTTGGTCACACATGAAGCATTGCCGTACTCGGGAGAAATTGGGGCACAGATTTTGGGGTGCTTTTTCTCCTTCATACCTTATGAAAATGAAAAATTTTGAGCCAGAACTGCATTTTTGTGTAAAAAAATGTAATTTTTCATTTGCACAGCCCAGTTGTATCAAAATTGGTGAAACCCCTGGGAGTTTGAAATGTACACTATACCCCTAGATGAATTCCCTGAGGGGTGTAGTTTGCAAAATGGGGTCACTTGTGGGGGGGTTCCACTGTATTGGTGCTTTGGGGGTCTTGCTAATGCGACATAGCACCCACCAACATTCCACCAGAATCTGTGCTGCAAAATCCAAATATCACTCCTTCCCTTCTGAGTCCTGCCATTTTTTGGTCACACATGAAGCATTGCCGTACTCAGGAGAAATTGGGGCACAGATTTTGGGGTGCTTTGTCTCCTTCATTCCTTGTGAAAATGAAAAATTTTGAGCCAGAACTGCATTTTTGTGTAAAAAATTTAATTTTTCATTTTCACTGCCCAGTTGTACCACAATTGGTGAAACCCCTGGGAGTTTGAAATGTACATTATACCCCTAGATGAATTCCCAGAGGGGTGTAGTTTGCAAAATGGGGTCACTTGTGGGGGGCTTCCACTGTATTGGTGCTTTGGGGGTCTTGCTAATGCGACATAGCACCCACCAAAATTCCACCAGAATCTGAGCTGCAAAATACAAAAATCACTCCTTCCCTTCTGAGTCCTGCCATGCACCCAAATGGTATTTTTTGGTCACATGTGAGGCATTGCCGTACTCGGGAGAAATTGGGGCACAGATTTTGGGGTGCTTTGTCTCCTTCATTCCTTGTGAAAATGAAAAATTTTGAGCCAGAACTGCATTTTTGTGTAAAAAAATGTAATTTTTCATTTGCACAGCCCAGTTGTATCAAAATTGGTGAAACCCCTGGGGGTTTGAAATGTACACTATACCCCTAGATGAATTCCCTGAGGGGTGTAGTTTGCAAAATGGGGTCACTTGTGGGGGGCTTCCACTGTATTGGTGCTTTGGGGGTCTTGCTAATGCGACATAGCACCCACCAAAATTCCACCAGAATCTGAGCTGCAAAATACAAAAATCACTCCTTCCCTTCTGAGTCCTGCCATGCACCCAAATGGTATTTTTTGGTCACATGTGAGGCATTGCCGTACTCGGGAGAAATTGGGGCACAGATTTTGGGGTGCTTTGTCTCCTTCATTCCTTGTGAAAATGAAATATTTTGAGCCAGAACTGCATTTTTGTGTAAAAAAATGTAATTTTTCATTTGCACAGCCCAGTTGTATCAAAATTGGTGAAACCCCTGGGGGTTTGAAATGTACACTATACCCCTAGATGAATTCCCTGAGGGGTGTAGTTTGCAAAATGGGGTCACTTGTGGGGGGCTTCCACTGTATTGGTGCTTTGGGGGTCTTGCTAATGCGACATAGCACCCACCAAAATTCCACCAGAATCTGAGCTGCAAAATACAAAAATCACTCCTTCCCTTCTGAGTCCTGCCATGCACCCAAATGGTATTTTTTGGTCACATGTGAGGCATTGCCGTACTCGGGAGAAATTGGGGCACAGATTTTGGGGTGCTTTGTCTCCTTCATTCCTTGTGAAAATGAAAAATTTTGAGCCAGAACTGCATTTTTGTGTAAAAAAATTTAATTTTTCATTTGCACAGCCCAGTTGTATCAAAATTGGTGAAACCCCTGGGGGTTTGAAATGTACACTATACCCCTAGATGAATTCCCTGAGGGGTGTAGTTTGCAAAATGGGGTCACTTGTGGGGGGCTTCCACTGTATTGGTGCTTTGGGGGTCTTGCTAATGCGACATAGCACCCACCAAAATTCCACCAGAATCTGAGCTGCAAAATACAAAAATCACTCCTTCCCTTCTGAGTCCTGCCATGCACCCAAATGGTATTTTTTGGTCACATGTGAGGCATTGCCGTACTCGGGAGAAATTGGGGCACAGATTTTGGGGTGCTTTGTCTCCTTCATTCCTTGTGAAAATGAAATATTTTGAGCCAGAACTGCATTTTTGTGTAAAAAAATGTAATTTTTCATTTGCACAGCCCAGTTGTATCAAAACTGGTGAAACCCCTGGGGGTTTGAAATGTACACTATACCCCTAGATGAATTCCCTGAGGGGTGTAGTTTGCAAAATGGGGTCACTTGTGGGGGGCTTCTACTGTATTGGTGCTTTGGGGGTCTTGCTAATGCGACATAGCACCCACCAAAATTCCACCAGAATCTGAGCTGCAAAATACAAAAATCACTCCTTCCCTTCTGAGTCCTGCCATGCACCCAAATGGTATTTTTTGGTCACATGTGAGGCATTGCCGTACTCGGGAGAAATTGGGGCACAGATTTTGGGGTGCTTTGTCTCCTTCATTCCTTGTGAAAATGAAAAATTTTGAGCCAGAACTGCATTTTTGTGTAAAAAAATGTAATTTTTCATTTGCACAGCCCAGTTGTATCAAAATTGGTGAAACCCCTGGGGGTTTGAAATGTACACTATACCCCTAGATGAATTCCCTGAGGGGTGTAGTTTGCAAAATGGGGTCACTTGTGGGGGGCTTCCACTGTATTGGTGCTTTGGGGGTCTTGCTAATGCGACATAGCACCCACCAAAATTCCACCAGAATCTGAGCTGCAAAATACAAAAATCACTCCTTCCCTTCTGAGTCCTGCCATGCACCCAAATGGTATTTTTGGTCACATGTGAGGCATTGCCGTACTCGGGAGAAATTGGGGCACAGATTTTGGGGTGCTTTGTCTCCTTCATTCCTTGTGAAAATGAAAAATTTTGAGCCAGAACTGCATTTTTGTGTAAAAAATTTAATTTTTCATTTTCACTGCCCAGTTGTACCACAATTGGTGAAACCCCTGGGGGTTTGAAATGTACATTATACCCCTAGATGAATTCCCAGAGGGGTGTAGTTTGCAAAATGGGGTCACTTGTGGGGGGCTTCCACTGTATTGGTGCTTTGGGGGTCTTGCTAATGCGACATAGCACCCACCAAAATTCCACCAGAATCTGAGCTGCAAAATACAAAAATCACTCCTTCCCTTCTGAGTCCTGCCATGCCCCCAAATGGTATTTTTTGGTCACATGTGAGGCATTGCCGTACTCGGGAGAAATTGGGGCACAGATTTTGGGGTGCTTTGTCTCCTTCATTCCTTGTGAAAATGAAAAATTTTGAGCCAGAACTGCATTTTTGTGTAAAAAAATGTAATTTTTCATTTGCACAGCCCAGTTGTATCAAAATTGGTGAAACCCCTGGGGGTTTGAAATGTACACTATACCCCTAGATGAATTCCCTGAGGGGTGTAGTTTGCAAAATGGGGTCACTTGTGGGGGGCTTTCACTGTATTGGTGCTTTGGGGGTCTTGCTAATGCGACATAGCACCCACCAAAATTCCACCAGAATCTGAGCTGCAAAATACAAAAATCACTCCTTCCCTTCTGAGTCCTGCCATGCACCCAAATGGTATTTTTTGGTCACATGTGAGGCATTGCCGTACTCGGGAGAAATTGGGGCACAGATTTTGGGGTGCTTTGTCTCCTTCATTCCTTGTGAAAATGAAAAATTTTGAGCCAGAACTGCATTTTTGTGTAAAAAATGTAATTTTTCATTTTCACTGCCCAGTTGTACCACAATTGGTGAAACCCCTGGGGGTTTGAAATGTACATTATACCCCTAGATGAATTCCCAGAGGGGTGTAGTTTGCAAAATGGGGTCACTTGTGGGGGGGTTCCTAACTTTTAGCATCTTATGGTGCCTAGAAACCTACATGGTGCCTAAAAAATAATCTCATAAAAAGGAGGCTCCAAAATCAAGTAGGTACTCCTTCTATTTTGAAGCCTGTGGTTTGGTCAACGTGCACACTAGGGCCACATATAGGATATTTATGAAAACAAAAGAATTGGGGGAATCAATTTTTAGTCACATTTCTCTAGTAAAATCTACTGTGTTCCTTTGAAAAATGTATTAAAATTGCAAATCTGCAAAAAAAAAATGAAATTTTGAAATTTCACCTACACATTGTTTTAATTCCTGTGAAACACCTAAAGGGTTAACAAACTTCCAAAATGCTGTTTTGAATACTGTGAGGGGTGCAGTTTTTGAAATGGCATCATTTATGGGGGTGTCTCACATACAAGTCCCTCAAAGTCACATCAGAACTGAACTGGTCCCTAAAAAAATCAGTGTTTGAAATTTTCTTGAAAATTTGAGAATTTGCTATTCATATTTTAAGCCTCCTAGTGTCCAAAAAAATTTAAAGGAGGTTGAAATAATGATGGCAACATAAAGTAGACATATGGTCTATGTTAGTTATTAACTATTTTGAGTGGTATGATTATTTGTCTCACAAGCAGAAAATTTAACATTTTGAAAATTGCAAAATTTTCCATTTTTTTACGACATTTTGGTATTTTTCACAAAAAAACACAGATAGTATCGACGAAAATTTACCACTAACTTGAAGTACAATGTATCACGAGAAAACAGTCTGAAAATCACTGGGATAAGTAAAAGCAAAAAAAAGTTATCCCCACTTAAGTGATACCTGTCAGATTTGAAAAAAAAGGGCTCTGTCAGGAAGGCAAAAACTGGCTGCGGCGGGAAGGGGTTAAAGTAGGCAAACAAGAAATATTTCCTGTATTTCAGGGGTATTAGTGTCACTTCATTAGTGCAACCCTTATAACAATGGCAATAAAGAAACTATGAAATGCATTCATACAGTAACTATGGCCCTCCAGCTGTTGCGAAACTTTAAGTCCCATCATGCTTTGCCAAAGTTTTGCTATTAGGGAATGAAAAAACTATGGCAAGGCGTGCTGAGATGTGTAGTTTCACAACAGCAGGAGGGCCACAGTTTGCCCATGCCTGCTCTAAGGTGAGTGAGTTTCTGCATAAAGTGATTGCCACCAGCAGCAAGTCCCCCAGTATCTACAGTATAGGGAACAGCTCAGTACTGTGGTCGTCTGCTTATATAATGACAGTCCAACCAAGGGGCGGAAATGGGCCACCATCAGCTCTCCGCCTAGCATCTCCACTACACAGCTTCCTCCCTACAGAGAAACTGACCATGATGCCCTCAAGCAGCCCTGCTGCAGTTTTGGGTCAGGTAATTCAAGGTAAAATACCTAAAAAAAAGGTCACTTACTGTCAGTCACCCTCTCCCAGGTGATACAGGAAATAAAAAAGAAATGTTGTCCAGCGCTAGGTGGTTCTCGTAGTAACAATCACCCTTAAAAGTGATTGAATAGAATGTCAAAGTTATATCACCATGTACTCCTTTCCATAGGCGATAGGTAATTTTGGTTCAATTGTATACTCCTCCTCCACAAACGGTACCATGTAATATAAAGATAAAACAGATAGTGCAGACTGATAAACAATGATCAGTTTTAATATAGATGTACACTTACAATTGTGGGTGGGTATAAAAGCATATCAACAACCCGGGGCAATGCAGGGCACGGAACAGTGTCAGCGGCAGGGCAATCCAGTCTAGATCTGGTCAAAGTCCTTCCTGCTGAATGTCCAAGGTCCACGATAGTCCCAGGTCCAGATAATGATAGGTAGTTGGTGGTTAAGAAGCGCTAAACGCGTTTCAGATCCAATAGATCCTTCGTCAGTAGCATACTTAACCAGGTTCCTGAGCGCTATAAATAGCGTTGTCAATTACAGTTACTTCCGCATATCGCGGCGGAAGCAGTATGGCCGTGCGTTCCAAACGGCCGGAAGTGCGTTTCACAGTATTAACTGTGGATGCGCACATAGCTTCACGGGCACACTCTTAAAAAAGAACATGGCTGTGCGTTCCAAAACACCGCTAGCATGCGTGTCACCAGCGGGATAATGTATACTTATTGACCAGCACATAATACACTTATATAGTGATGTTGATCATATACAGTACAATTTGGAGAAGGAGATGTATGGACATAAGAATCGATTAAACATATGTATACATCAATAACAATAAAATCATTTAATAAAAACATTTGATAAAAAGCATTTGATAAAAAAATGAATGAATAAAAACAGGAGGGATGGTCATTTTTAAGACAAGAAATGTTTGAGTTCAAATTCACCGTTTAATCCCCCTGGACCGAGGGTATTAAGACGGTGAATCCACCTCATTTCAGTCTGAGATAGCCTTTTGTCTATGTCTCTAGTACGCCATCTAGGGGTTATCATTTGAATGCCAACAAAGTTTATTAAAAAACATTCTTTTGATTGATGGTGAGTTTTAAAATGATTTGATAGATGGTGCGTTGCTAGGCCTTTTCTGATGTTGTATATGTGTTCTGCTAGACGTACCTTCAGTTGGCGACTAGTCTTCCCAATATACAATAAATTACAAGAACACTCTAATAAATATATCACGTTTTTCGAGTGGCAGGTTATAAATTCATTTATTAAATATTTCTTTTCTTTAGCTTTGAATTCCACTATTTTACGATTCGGATTTTTGACTGATTTGCACATCAGGCAGTCACCGCATCGGTGAAATCCTTTCGTCCTGATGCTCTGCCTTGGTATATTGTCAATGGTGCTTTTAACCAGATGGGTTCTTAATGAGTTGGCTTTTCGATAGATAAAAACAGGTTTCTGGGGTAACAAGTGTCCCAGAATCGGATCTTGCTGAATCAAATGCCAGTTTTTTTTAAAAACATTTTCAATTTTAAAATGAATGTTATTATATTGGGATATAAAAGCACACTGGTACTTGTTATTGATCTCAGTTTTGGGTGCTTTCTCAGTCAAAATATCCTTCCTCTCAATGGCTTCAATCCTATTTTTTGCTTTTGTGAGAACTCCTGAGGTATAACGCTTTGCCTCCAATCTTTCTGTAACTTCATTAATTTGTTCGGAGCAAACTAGTGCATCTGAGCAATTTCTTTTTATTCTAGTATATTGCCCAAAAGGAATACCGTCCAGCCAATTTTTGTGGTGTTGGCTGGTTATATCGATGTATCCGTTAGAATCAGTCGGTTTTCTGAAAGTTTTGGTATTAATACCATTATCATCGATATAAATAGTCAAATCTAAAAAGGCAATTTCCGTTGTGCTGGTATTAAAACTTAGATTAATAGAAAAATCATTAATATTTAAGTTCTCACAAAAGACTCTCTTGACCATCCCTCCAGATAAAAAATATATCGTCAATAAAACGATACCAGAGCACCAGACCCGCCCCCAGCTGCCCGCCCCGCCAGACATGCAGATGTTCCCAACATGAATAGATTGGCGTAGCTAGGGGCGAATCTGGTGCCCATGGCGGTGCCCACACACTGCAGGTAAAAGTTCCCTTCATGATAAAAATAATTGTTAAGAAGGATAAAATTTATACTCTCAATAATAAAATTTTTAAGATTGCAGGATAGTGGTGATGTTTCTAAGAAATGTGTAACTGCTCCTATGCCTTTATCTTTATCTATTATAGTATACAGGGTGCTAACATCCGCACTGCATAGGATATCACCTTCTTGCCAAGTATAATTATTTAAGTTACGGAGAAGGTGACCAGTGTCTTTCAAATATGCTCGGGTATTGACAACAAGCGGTTGTAGATGGTAATCAACAAAGGCAGATAAATTACTGGTCAAACTATTACACCCTGAGACAATCGGTCTCCCTGGAGGTTTGTTTGCATCTTTATGAACCTTGGGTAAGATATAAAGTGCAGGTATAGTGGGTTCCTTAATATTTAGGAATTCGAATTCCTTTTTTGAAATGGTTTTATTATTAAGGGCTATGGTGGTAAGATCCAATAGGGCTTTGCCTATTTTACTTGTGGGATCATTTTTAAGTTTTTTATACGTGCCACCTGATGATATTTGTCTCTCTATTTCTTCCAAGTACATTTCTTTCTTCATCACCACTACTCCTCCTCCTTTGTCTGCCGGTTTAATAATAAGCGATTTATCATCTTTAAGTGCTTTTAATGTAATAAATTCATTTTTAGTTAAATTGCATTTTTTTCCATATTTTGTATTGCTTTTGGCTAAAATTTTGTTAATTTCTTCGCAGACCACTTTATTGAAACAATCTAAAAAACTACCCCTGCAGTGTGTGGGATAAAAACATGATGGTGGTTTAAAAGGTGTGCAATCACTTATTGGTGAATTAAACTCATCATTATCTTTGGATTCAAAAAACCTTTTTATTGTTAATTTTCGGATGAATTTTTGCACATCCAAAAATAAATCAAAGCTATTAGGCTTACAGGAAGGCGCGAATTTCAACCCCCTTTTGTAGAATTTTCATTTCTAGTTCTGTTAAATCACGGCCTGACAGGTTGAAGACTTTACCAGCGTTATCTTTAGGGGGGTTTTGACTAGATGTTTTATTTTTACTTTTACTTTTTTTGTTTTTCTTTCTAGTCTGTGTCCCCGCCCTTTTACCTCTTTTTCTATTTTTTGGGGGGTATTTTAATGTCTCCAATATTTCTGGCGGTCCTGTTCTAAAAAAGGAGTTGGTCGATTATTCCTTACGTTGTCGTTGTATTCTAAAGGGGAAAACCTATTTGTCAGATCTAAATTGTAATCGTCATTCATATTAGGCCTTTGGCGAAATGGGCGTTTAGGTGTTTCCCATCTGTCTATGTCAATGGTGGGTTTATTCCTTCTTTGCCGGTTTTGATTCTGACTTTGATAATGTTGCTTATAGGGTTTTCTACTATTTCTATATATATTATCTTCATATACTGGTAATTGCATTCTATCCTCCACTCTCATGTTAAATGTTGGTTTTCTCCATTGGGGGGCTTTCCTATACGGTGTTGTATATTTTTTGGGGATTTTATTAATTACTGGGTTAGGTTTAGGGGGAACTATTTCTATATCTTTATTGGGATTGATATCCCTAAGGAATTTTTTTTCCTTTTCGTTCCCTTAGCTCCCTTGTGCTTTTACCTATTTTATCAAGTAGGGATTCTTCATATACTGCAAAATCTTCTATACCCTTAAAGGGTTTCACCATCTCTTGGAGATTCGCAATCTCATCATTTAAGGTTTTTAAAGTGGTACTTCTCTCTTTAATAATTAAATTCATTAAAGCGAATGAACACTCATTCAGAATGGTGTCCCATTGGTTTATAAAAGAGTCGTCTGCTGAATGAAATGAAGGTGGCTTATGGATTTTGAGCCCTTTTGGAACAACCTTAGAGGCAAGGTAATGTTCCAGGGTAATCATTTCCCACCATATTTTATTTTCTTTCATCATTACTGACTCTAATTTGAAGAAGACAGATCCCAAGTTTTCGTCACTGATGTTGATGTTCTCATCATGTGACGCAAAAGTATTTTTTACTAATTGATTACGGAGGTCTCTAAATGCGAACATATTAGCAGCACTTATCACAAAGAGCTTGAATGAAATGGACAACAAGTGGAAAATTGAGTGACTTTGTGAATGGGTGCGCTTATATTAACACCATGGAGCAGCTAGATGTACAATTCTTTAAGGTGCCATTCAATAACACCTAACAATGGTGATACAGGAAATAAAAAAGAAATGTTGTCCAGCGCTAGGTGGTTCTCGTAGTAACAATCACCCTTAAAAGTGATTGAATAGAATGTCAAAGTTATATCACCATGTACTCCTTTCCATAGGCGATAGGTAATTTTGGTTCAATTGTATACTCCTCCTCCACAAACGGTACCATGTAATATAAAGATAAAACAGATAGTGCAGACTGATAAACAATGATCAGTTTTAATATAGATGTACACTTACAATTGTGGGTGGGTATAAAAGCATATCAACAACCCGGGGCAATGCAGGGCACGGAACAGTGTCAGCGGCAGGGCAATCCAGTCTAGATCTGGTCAAAGTCCTTCCTGCTGAATGTCCAAGGTCCACGATAGTCCCAGGTCCAGATAATGATAGGTAGTTGGTGGTTAAGAAGCGCTAAACGCGTTTCAGATCCAATAGATCCTTCGTCAGTAGCATACTTAACCAGGTTCCTGAGCGCTATAAATAGCGTTGTCAATTACAGTTACTTCCGCATATCGCGGCGGAAGCAGTATGGCCGTGCGTTCCAAACGGCCGGAAGTGCGTTTCACAGTATTAACTGTGGATGCGCACATAGCTTCACGGGCACACTCTTAAAAAAGAACATGGCTGTGCGTTCCAAAACACCGCTAGCATGCGTGTCACCAGCGGGATAATGTATACTTATTGACCAGCACATAATACACTTATATAGTGATGTTGATCATATACAGTACAATTTGGAGAAGGAGATGTATGGACATACGAATCGATTAAACATATGTATACATCAATAACAATAAAATCATTTAATAAAAACATTTGATAAAAAGCATTTGATAAAAAAATGAATGAATAAAAACAGGAGGGATGGTCATTTTTAAGACAAGAAATGTTTGAGTTCAAATTCACCGTTTAATCCCCCTGGACCGAGGGTATTAAGACGGTGAATCCACCTCATTTCAGTCTGAGATAGCCTTTTGTCTATGTCTCTAGTACGCCATCTAGGGGTTATCATTTGAATGCCAACAAAGTTTATTAAAAAACATTCTTTTGATTGATGGTGAGTTTTAAAATGATTTGATAGATGGTGCGTTGCTAGGCCTTTTCTGATGTTGTATATGTGTTCTGCTAGACGTACCTTCAGTTGGCGACTAGTCTTCCCAATATACAATAAATTACAAGAACACTCTAATAAATATATCACGTTTTTCGAGTGGCAGGTTATAAATTCATTTATTAAATATTTCTTTTCTTTAGCTTTGAATTCCACTATTTTACGATTCGGATTTTTGACTGATTTGCACATCAGGCAGTCACCGCATCGGTGAAATCCTTTCGTCCTGATGCTCTGCCTTGGTATATTGTCAATGGTGCTTTTAACCAGATGGGTTCTTAATGAGTTGGCTTTTCGATAGATAAAAACAGGTTTCTGGGGTAACAAGTGTCCCAGAATCGGATCTTGCTGAATCAAATGCCAGTTTTTTTTAAAAACATTTTCAATTTTAAAATGAATGTTATTATATTGGGATATAAAAGCACACTGGTACTTGTTATTGATCTCAGTTTTGGGTGCTTTCTCAGTCAAAATATCCTTCCTCTCAATGGCTTCAATCCTATTTTTTGCTTTTGTGAGAACTCCTGAGGTATAACGCTTTGCCTCCAATCTTTCTGTAACTTCATTAATTTGTTCGGAGCAAACTAGTGCATCTGAGCAATTTCTTTTTATTCTAGTATATTGCCCAAAAGGAATACCGTCCAGCCAATTTTTGTGGTGTTGGCTGGTTATATCGATGTATCCGTTAGAATCAGTCGGTTTTCTGAAAGTTTTGGTATTAATACCATTATCATCGATATAAATAGTCAAATCTAAAAAGGCAATTTCCGTTGTGCTGGTATTAAAACTTAGATTAATAGAAAAATCATTAATATTTAAGTTCTCACAAAAGACTCTCTTGACCATCCCTCCAGATAAAAAATATATCGTCAATAAAACGATACCAGAGCACCAGACCCGCCCCCAGCTGCCCGCCCCGCCAGACATGCAGATGTTCCCAACATGAATAGATTGGCGTAGCTAGGGGCGAATCTGGTGCCCATGGCGGTGCCCACACACTGCAGGTAAAAGTTCCCTTCATGATAAAAATAATTGTTAAGAAGGATAAAATTTATACTCTCAATAATAAAATTTTTAAGATTGCAGGATAGTGGTGATGTTTCTAAGAAATGTGTAACTGCTCCTATGCCTTTATCTTTATCTATTATAGTATACAGGGTGCTAACATCCGCACTGCATAGGATATCACCTTCTTGCCAAGTATAATTATTTAAGTTACGGAGAAGGTGACCAGTGTCTTTCAAATATGCTCGGGTATTGACAACAAGCGGTTGTAGATGGTAATCAACAAAGGCAGATAAATTACTGGTCAAACTATTACACCCTGAGACAATCGGTCTCCCTGGAGGTTTGTTTGCATCTTTATGAACCTTGGGTAAGATATAAAGTGCAGGTATAGTGGGTTCCTTAATATTTAGGAATTCGAATTCCTTTTTTGAAATGGTTTTATTATTAAGGGCTATGGTGGTAAGATCCAATAGGGCTTTGCCTATTTTACTTGTGGGATCATTTTTAAGTTTTTTATACGTGCCACCTGATGATATTTGTCTCTCTATTTCTTCCAAGTACATTTCTTTCTTCATCACCACTACTCCTCCTCCTTTGTCTGCCGGTTTAATAATAAGCGATTTATCATCTTTAAGTGCTTTTAATGTAATAAATTCATTTTTAGTTAAATTGCATTTTTTTCCATATTTTGTATTGCTTTTGGCTAAAATTTTGTTAATTTCTTCGCAGACCACTTTATTGAAACAATCTAAAAAACTACCCCTGCAGTGTGTGGGATAAAAACATGATGGTGGTTTAAAAGGTGTGCAATCACTTATTGGTGAATTAAACTCATCATTATCTTTGGATTCAAAAAACCTTTTTATTGTTAATTTTCGGATGAATTTTTGCACATCCAAAAATAAATCAAAGCTATTAGGCTTACAGGAAGGCGCGAATTTCAACCCCTTTTGTAGAATTTTCATTTCTAGTTCTGTTAAATCACGGCCTGACAGGTTGAAGACTTTACCAGCGTTATCTTTAGGGGGGTTTTGACTAGATGTTTTATTTTTACTTTTACTTTTTTTGTTTTTCTTTCTAGTCTGTGTCCCCGCCCTTTTACCTCTTTTTCTATTTTTTGGGGGGTATTTTAATGTCTCCAATATTTCTGGCGGTCCTGTTCTAAAAAAGGAGTTGGTCGATTATTCCTTACGTTGTCGTTGTATTCTAAAGGGGAAAACCTATTTGTCAGATCTAAATTGTAATCGTCATTCATATTAGGCCTTTGGCGAAATGGGCGTTTAGGTGTTTCCCATCTGTCTATGTCAATGGTGGGTTTATTCCTTCTTTGCCGGTTTTGATTCTGACTTTGATAATGTTGCTTATAGGGTTTTCTACTATTTCTATATATATTATCTTCATATACTGGTAATTGCATTCTATCCTCCACTCTCATGTTAAATGTTGGTTTTCTCCATTGGGGGGCTTTCCTATACGGTGTTGTATATTTTTTGGGGATTTTATTAATTACTGGGTTAGGTTTAGGGGGAACTATTTCTATATCTTTATTGGGATTGATATCCCTAAGGAATTTTTTTTCCTTTTCGTTCCCTTAGCTCCCTTGTGCTTTTACCTATTTTATCAAGTAGGGATTCTTCATATACTGCAAAATCTTCTATACCCTTAAAGGGTTTCACCATCTCTTGGAGATTCGCAATCTCATCATTTAAGGTTTTTAAAGTGGTACTTCTCTCTTTAATAATTAAATTCATTAAAGCGAATGAACACTCATTCAGAATGGTGTCCCATTGGTTTATAAAAGAGTCGTCTGCTGAATGAAATGAAGGTGGCTTATGGATTTTGAGCCCTTTTGGAACAACCTTAGAGGCAAGGTAATGTTCCAGGGTAATCATTTCCCACCATATTTTATTTTCTTTCATCATTACTGACTCTAATTTGAAGAAGACAGATCCCAAGTTTTCGTCACTGATGTTGATGTTCTCATCATGTGACGCAAAAGTATTTTTTACTAATTGATTACGGAGGTCTCTAAATGCGAACATATTAGCAGCACTTATCACAAAGAGCTTGAATGAAATGGACAACAAGTGGAAAATTGAGTGACTTTGTGAATGGGTGCGCTTATATTAACACCATGGAGCAGCTAGATGTACAATTCTTTAAGGTGCCATTCAATAACACCTAACAATGGTGATACAGGAAATAAAAAAGAAATGTTGTCCAGCGCTAGGTGGTTCTCGTAGTAACAATCACCCTTAAAAGTGATTGAATAGAATGTCAAAGTTATATCACCATGTACTCCTTTCCATAGGCGATAGGTAATTTTGGTTCAATTGTATACTCCTCCTCCACAAACGGTACCATGTAATATAAAGATAAAACAGATAGTGCAGACTGATAAACAATGATCAGTTTTAATATAGATGTACACTTACAATTGTGGGTGGGTATAAAAGCATATCAACAACCCGGGGCAATGCAGGGCACGGAACAGTGTCAGCGGCAGGGCAATCCAGTCTAGATCTGGTCAAAGTCCTTCCTGCTGAATGTCCAAGGTCCACGATAGTCCCAGGTCCAGATAATGATAGGTAGTTGGTGGTTAAGAAGTGCTAAACGCGTTTCAGATCCAATAGATCCTTCGTCAGTAGCATACTTAACCAGGTTCCTGAGCGCTATAAATAGCGTTGTCAATTACAGTTACTTCCGCATATCGCGGCGGAAGCAGTATGGCCGTGCGTTCCAAACGGCCGGAAGTGCGTTTCACAGTATTAACTGTGGATGCGCACATAGCTTCACGGGCACACTCTTAAAAAAGAACATGGCTGTGCGTTCCAAAACACCGCTAGCATGCGTGTCACCAGCGGGATAATGTATACTTATTGACCAGCACATAATACACTTATATAGTGATGTTGATCATATACAGTACAATTTGGAGAAGGAGATGTATGGACATAAGAATCGATTAAACATATGTATACATCAATAACAATAAAGTCATTTAATAAAAACATTTGATGAAAAGCATTTGATAAAAAAATGAATGAATAAAAACAGGAGGGATGGTCATTTTTAAGACAAGAAATGTTTGAGTTCAAATTCACCGTTTAATCCCCCTGGACCGAGGGTATTAAGACGGTGAATCCACCTCATTTCAGTCTGAGATAGCCTTTTGTCTATGTCTCTAGTACGCCATCTAGGGGTTATCATTTGAATGCCAACAAAGTTTATTAAAAAACATTCTTTTGATTGATGGTGAGTTTTAAAATGATTTGATAGATGGTGCGTTGCTAGGCCTTTTCTGATGTTGTATATGTGTTCTGCTAGACGTACCTTCAGTTGGCGACTAGTCTTCCCAATATACAATAAATTACAAGAACACTCTAATAAATATATCACGTTTTTCGAGTGGCAGGTTATAAATTCATTTATTAAATATTTCTTTTCTTTAGCTTTGAATTCCACTAAAATCCGAATCGTAAAATAGTGGAATTCAAAGCTAAAGAAAAGAAATATTTAATAAATGAATTTATAACCTGCCACTCGAAAAACGTGATATATTTATTAGAGTGTTCTTGTAATTTATTGTATATTGGGAAGACTAGTCGCCAACTGAAGGTACGTCTAGCAGAACACATATACAACATCAGAAAAGGCCTAGCAACGCACCATCTATCAAATCATTTTAAAACTCACCATCAATCAAAAGAATGTTTTTTAATAAACTTTGTTGGCATTCAAATGATAACCCCTAGATGGCGTACTAGAGACATAGACAAAAGGCTATCTCAGACTGAAATGAGGTGGATTCACCGTCTTAATACCCTCGGTCCAGGGGGATTAAACGGTGAATTTGAACTCAAACATTTCTTGTCTTAAAAATGACCATCCCTCCTGTTTTTATTCATTCATTTTTTATCAAATGCTTTTTATCAAATGTTTTTATTAAATGATTTTATTGTTATTGATGTATACATATGTTTAATCGATTCTTATGTCCATACATCTCCTTCTCCAAATTGTACTGTATATGATCAACATCACTATATAAGTGTATTATGTGCTGGTCAATAAGTATACATTATCCCGCTGGTGACACGCATGCTAGCGGTGTTTTGGAACGCACAGCCATGTTCTTTTTTAAGAGTGTGCCCGTGAAGCTATGTGCGCATCCACAGTTAATACTGTGAAACGCAGACAAACAAAACAGAAAAGACTGCTTGGGTGGCGGTGCACTCTGGAGAAGATGAGAAATGTATTGTATTAAAACGTAACTTTTAATTCAAATTTTTATTAAAATATATTGCAGCGAATATGTTGGACACATTAAGATTTGATAACATACAAATGTATGTGGATAAATAAAGGAAACTTATGTATCCTGATAAATGTCTATGATCAAATAAAAAGACACAGTTGTATCAAGGTTATCCACGGGGAGGAGGGGGTGTGTGTGTTTTGCAGTATTACACAATATCAATGTTGTGCCATTTATTTTATTTATTGTATCCACTGAGAAAGTACTCCTTTTTTATTGTATGAGCTCCGTGGATACGGGTATAGTACTTATTTGCTCAGGTAAGAAATGGTGACTATTGCAGCTGCTCTCTAGCGGTGCTATATCCAGGCAATAAATTGAGCCCCAGCACCAATGAACCAACAGGGCTGGGTGTTAGTAATTAATCCTATGCTCCTTGGGACCGTATCCGGTGAAATGTTATTGCTATATCAAGGGACTACACTGTATGATAAGGAACTAAAAGTTTCCGTGCTCTCTACGTCCCCCAGCAACAGTAAGTAAATCACCTAGGGTGGGATCGCTGCAGGAGCTGTGGATGCTGTCTTATAGTTGATATGAGAGCGGACCGATTCTGCTCAATGGGATCACCTTACATTGCTATATCCAGGGATTGCTAGACATAAAGGTAAGTATTTTTAAAGAATGACTATATCCCCCAGCAATGTGGCAGAGTTGTTAAGAGTGGGCCCATCTGCCGTGATGTTGGCATTAACTTGTTACAAATTGACAGCTCACGAGCTGGTCTCATGCAATAGGAAATATAATCCTGCCCTGTGGCTGATGTTAAGTAGGCTAATAGTCACCAATTCAAACAATAGCACAACCCCTTGCCCTGTGGCTGATGTTAAGTAGGCTAATAGTCACCAATTCAAACAATAACACAACCCCTTCAAACAAACATGGCCCCCCCGCGGTTAGCTAAACGCCAACGCGCGTTTCGCCGACTCGCTTTATCAAGGCTGACATCTCAGCCTTGATAAAGCGAGTCGGCGAAACGCGCGTTGGCGTTTAGCTAACCGCGGGGGGGTCATGTTTGTTTGAAGGGGTTGTGTTATTGTTTGAATTGGTGACTATTAGCCTACTTAACATCAGCCACAGGGCAAGGGGTTGTGCTATTGTTTGAATTGGTGACTATTAGCCTACTTAACATCAGCCACAGGGCAGGATTATATTTCCTATTGCATGAGACCAGCTCGTGAGCTGTCAATTTGTGACAAGTTAATGCCAACATCACGGCAGATGGGCCCACTCTTAACAACTCTGCCACATTGCTGGGGGATATAGTCATTCTTTAAAAATACTTACCTTTATGTCTAGCAATCCCTGGATATAGCAATGTAAGGTGATCCCATTGAGCAGAATCGGTCCGCTCTCATATCAACTATAAGACAGCATCCACAGCTCCTGCAGCGATCCCACCCTAGGTGATTTACTTACTGTTGCTGGGGGACGTAGAGAGCACGGAAACTTTTAGTTCCTTATCATACAGTGTAGTCCCTTGATATAGCAATAACATTTCACCGGATACGGTCCCAAGGAGCATAGGATTAATTACTAACACCCAGCCCTGTTGGTTCATTGGTGCTGGGGCTCAATTTATTGCCTGGATATAGCACCGCTAGAGAGCAGCTGCAATAGTCACCATTTCTTACCTGAGCAAATAAGTACTATACCCGTATCCACGGAGCTCATACAATAAAAAAGGAGTACTTTCTCAGTGGATACAATAAATAAAATAAATGGCACAACATTGATATTGTGTAATACTGCAAAACACACACACCCCCTCCTCCCCGTGGATAACCTTGATACAACTGTGTCTTTTTATTTGATCATAGACATTTATCAGGATACATGTATGGTTTAGGTCAACTGTTAGCCTTATTGTGTTAATGGTTAGCATGTTTAGCTGTATAACTTTAATTGCTATATAATGTCTAAGTGGTTAAAGGGGTTATTATAACATAACAGCATAGAGAAGAGCGTGTATCTTGGTTATGAGAACAGCATCCAAACTGGGGACTCCTGAAGCTTTATATGATTAACAGGGGTATGGGTCATTGGGTCAACACTACACTATGAAGGTCGACATACAATAGGACGGCCACTAAAGGCCGACAGGGCTAAGTTGACACATAGGACAAGGACAACAGGGGATTAGCAGAGTAATGGAAACTATACTATATGGCACTATAATGGAAACTACTGAGGAAGAGAGGGATCTAGGTGTCACTATTTCAGGGGACTTAAAGGCAGGTAGGCAATGTAACAAAGCAATGAAGAAGGCAAGTCAGATGCTTGGTTGCATAGGGAGAGGTATCAGCAGTAGAAAGAAAGAAGTAATAATGCCACTGTATAGGTCATTGGTACGACCTCATCTAGGGTATTGTGTTCAGTTCTGGAGGCCATATCTCCAGAAGGATATAAATACATTAGAGACTGTACAAAGAAGGGCAACTAAAATGGTGCATGGCCTACATCACAAAACGTACCAGGAAAGACTAAAAGATCTTAATATGCATACTTTAGAGCAGAGAAGGGAAAGGGGGTACATGATAGAAACTTTCAAATATATCAAGGGTTTTAACAAGGTACAGGTGGGAGACATTCTTCACAGGAAGAGGAGCAGCAGAACACGAGGACATGCACTGAAACTAGAGGGAGGAAGATTCAGGGGAAATTTGAGGAAGAATTACTTCACAGAAAGAGTAGTAGATAAGTGGAATAGCCTCCCATCAGAGGTGGTAGAGGCAAATACAGTAGTACAATTTAAACATGCTTGGGATAGGCATATTGATATCCTTACAAAAAAATAAGGATCAAATATGGTTTGAGGTAACATGTTTAAAAAAGGGGCAGACTAGATGGGCCAAGTGGTTCTTATCTGCCGTCAAATTCTATGTTTCTATGTTTCTATGTTTCTATCCAATTACTCACTTAATCCTATTATAGGGATAGATGACAGTGGCTCCATCTGTATACAGTGTTGGTCCTACTTCTTTGGCCGTACTATGGCTGCAGACATTCAAGATATTTACAGTGCAGCTATTTTTGGGTGCATTTTATTTGGAGTAACCAAGTTCTCCGACAGAGATTTCCTGGCCCGTTTGTAGGAACTGTGGCAGCCGGCTTACATGGCCAACCAATGGTGTGGCAGGTGAATTTGATACTGCTTCCTAGCAGCATGGATAACTAATAGAACTTTTCCAGTAACTTAAAAATCCGTCTCTTACCTGGGTTTTTTGACCCGGGCAGGGGAAGCTTCCATTGTGCAGGTGCCTCCAGCTGCATGCCCGTCCACCGCTGACAGCTTTCCACCCTGTCGCTGCCCACCTGACTGTTGTTGACCTACCCCTCTGGTGCCTGCCACTGACCGGACCCCCCCCCAATGCCCACCAATTGCTGACCCCCCCACCTACCGCTGATGCCCACCCGCTGGTTGCTGACCCCCACCGCTGACTTCCTCCCGATGTTTCCCCTTGCTGCCCTGCTTCACTGGAAAAGGAAAAACCCAGGAAAACAGGGCAGTGGAATTGGGGACTATGGAAGGGGATCCACCAAAATCCCTGGTGTGTGAACTGAGATTTTGGTGGAAAAACAGTATAATGGAAGCAGAGAGCATTTACTAATACCAGATGCCTCCTGCTAAATTACCATAAGTGGAAATAAGAATTCCTGCCTATATACTACACTTGCTCTTAAATGTCTACAATGTCTTAAGCATTTTGCTTTAGGTGAATGCTGAGTGCTAAATGTCTGTTTGTATTACACGTGGTCTCACCACTCATGCTTGAACAAATAAAGGTATGAACAAAGTATTTTTATATGTTCTTGTGAAGGGGTAAATAGATGTTCTAGTGAAGGTTAAAACACATCCATCTATCACCCACTCTGTATAACCACCAGTCCTAAAAACAAACTCTATTAATAACAAGGATTTAATGGATGTCTCCTGCATTCTGCCAGCACCCCAATTAATTAAAAGGAAATGCCTGTTTAACTTAGACATGTAAAACGTGCATGGTATAAAGAGATGGTGCGGAGGACGGGTGAAACAAAATCAATCTTGCAATGATCTATTTCCTAGTTGTCCCATAAATCCCAAATTAAGTATATTTTAATTACAATATTCCAGTTACTTGTTGACTTTTTTGGGATATATATCAAATTTCATCTGATATTGTCTTTAATAATTCATCTACTTTATCACGTTTTAATGGTCTTTTTGAACAATGAAACAAATTTAGCTCCAATTTTTATTATTTTCTCTCACTAGGCAGTAAGTCCACATCCAGCAGAATAGGAGGAAAAAAAAATCTATATTTATTGCTTTTGGGAAATTTAGCAGTGTGACTTTGAGAATTGTGTTAGCAATTTAGCATCTGGAAGTTGTCATGGTAAATAATAATTGTCCATAAATATTTCAGGCATGATTTATCAGTGTGAAGTAAACATATTGATTGTGTCTGGGAAAAATAGATACTTTGTAAATGGCTGAGGTATAAACTTAACCATGACTCTGGGAGAGAATTCCTTGTGGTGAAATGATGAATAAAAACATAAATACTGTGCTGGTTATAACTTGCTTTGGGTGAGATTTTTACTAGACTGTGCTGTAATCCATTATTACCATTTCTATGTTAAAGAATAATATTCTTTTTAGGCTAATTGGTTGCATGCCTTATTTTCTGTAATGCTATAGTACTGTATACTTACAGTCTCATAGAAGAGGTGGACTTTAAGGTGCCCATACACCTTACAATTATTATATACAATATTGTATACAATATCGCATCTCATTGCATCTTGGTTTTGCGAAGAGATGAGATCTAGTACAAAAAGTATGTGCTGCACATACTTTTTGTACTAGATATGATCTTATCTCATCGCAAAACCGAGATGCGATGAGATGCGATATTGTATACAATATTATAAGTACTTGTTTCCTAGCACGGCACCCACAATATTCAGTCGTATGGCATCTTATGCATTGTATCGCATCGCATGCCATATACATGCATGCGATGCGATTTTAAATTGTATAAGCACCCTAATGGTTTTTTCAATGGTAAATGGCCCCCCCTATATGATTTTTAATTGTGTAAGCACCCTAATGGGTGCTTACAATGTTAAATGCACCCCCAGGCCACCCCCACTATCAACGCCAACCCGAAGTGTGGCAAGCGCCGCGAGCCCGCGAGAGGCGGTGGTACGCGTCCTCCGACCTTTTCATACCCCCACTATCCATATCGGCGTGGAGTTGATTTTAGATAGTGGGGTGAGCGCAGCGAGACCGAGACCTTCCTCCTTGGAACTGGCGCAGCAATTGTATAGATAGTGGCAGCATGCCATCCTCCTCTGAGCCGGTTGTGGCAGTGCCAGAGTAATGGGTAGTGCAGGGCTGGCGCCACCACTAGGCAGGACTAGGCATTTGCCTAGGGCGCCGGCCACTGGAGGGCGGTACTGAGCCGCCAAGGTACCATAGAGAGGTACCAGAAAGCAGGGAGCGGGGAGCAGGTAAGACTGTCATCCTCCCTCTCCCTTCCCCGACCCCATCCCGCCCGTTAATCAACGCTGCCCGCTCCCTGCTTGGGGGATTTCAGCGCGGCAGTGTCGCCCGCACCTCCCCCCGTGCCGCATCACAGTGCTATCGCACCCTCCCCCGTGCCGCATCACAGTATTATAGCAACCCCCCCACCCCCTCACATACAGGATTTGGAGAGTGGTTTTAGTATGGGTCCAACAAAGAGGAATCCAGGACTCATTCAAACATTAGATGGGTAGTAACCGGTAGTCCAAAATTGTGTGACAGCTACATACTGTATATGTAGCTTTGAAAACCATTTACACCTGGTTTATAGCCCAGTTACTCATCTGTTTATTTCCCCATTCACCACATAGGTGTGAGGAGTTGTTAGCTCTCTCTCTCTCTACATTGAATACCAAGGATATTCACCATTAATTGTAGATATTCATTTCCATTAGAGGGTATATAAAAATAGAACACTTTGCTACAGAGCCCCTCATACCCCCCCCCCACGCAAACACACACACACAAAAACACCTCCACCATTACTCTCTTTCTCTTGAAAATCTGTGTCTCCTCAGAAGTGTACTTTAGCGTTAGTAAACAAAGAACCACCAGCACCAAGTAACTCTTAGTACAATGTACAGTATATTATATTCTCATACTGTACATAAGGAAATCAGTTACAAGTTGAGACATTGAAAGAAATGTGAATACTGGTCTTGTCACTGTTGATGATCAGGTAAATAGGTTTTGAATGAAATTCAGCTTCAGCTTCTACAATATGCATGATACTGTATACGTTGCTAAGCATATCACTAAATAACTGTCAAATTATAATTTGAAGACAGCAATATTCTGCAAATTGCTAGAAATCACAGTAATTACATCATGTGTAAATTATAATTAAGAATTGAAGCAAGTGCAAAATGGTAACATATATAGATTAATAAAAGTACATGTACATGCAGTGACAGGGGCGGATTGGAGATTGGAAACTAAAAGTGGCCCTGGAAAATTTCTGGAAGTGGCCTCATGTGGGCCTAGGAGGTGCGATGCAATGCGCAAGGGAACGCGCATTACATCACACCTCCTGTCATGTACATGCAATCTGGGCATTGTACTTGCGATTTCATGCTAAAATCGCATGTAAATTGCCCAAATTGCATGTATATCGCCCTAGTGTATGGGGGCCTTTAGAGACCTTGTCACATGACAGGGGAGGAGAGGGGGCACACCCTGTGACCACACTTATGTGCACAGAAGCAGATGCTGCACTGGCGGCGAGTGGCCGGCGGGTAACCTGGCTCATAGGAGGATCTGTCCAGCAGCCTGAATATAGCAACAAGCTGTGCAGCACCCCATGCAGTTGCATGGCTCATCCCACTGTAAAAACGGCCCTAGTTGTGACAACCTGCGACCTGCCTCTATTGAGGGGGGGCAGGATGACGGCCAGATGACCTGCTGCGGACACGTCTGTGTAGTGAAGGGGGGTGCTGGGATAGAGCAATTGTCCCCATTACACCCCACCTAATGGCAGCCCTGCTACTACCTGAGACTGGCACAGGATTACAGGAAGCAGGCAGTGGAGGCAGCCAGAAGAGTGTACACGAGACGGAGAGAGACAATAGTTTTGCCTATTCAGTGGTGCTTGCAGTCTGGCATGCAGTGCTTTTACTTACCAGGTAATTGATGCCATTGGACTGACTTCTGCTGCTGTGAGCGGGGCAGGACTCGTGGAGCAGGAGCCACAACTGATGACTCCAACTGCTGGGCATTTAACTGTCTTCAGCCATTTTGCTGCTGCACAACACTGGCTTCCTCCCACCCTGCCTCAGCACAGTTTGAGCTTCTAATAATGTGTGCGGTGATGTCATGACGTCCCGATGCACATACATTTAACAGACTCAGAGACTGTCACTCCAGGATCCAGACAGAGGAAATGAGAAGGCGGACTCCCAGCCTGCTGCGCTGCTGCCTGCTGCCCCATCTCCTCCCACTCACCGACGAACAGCGCACAGTGCCTGCCCAGTACCCTACCCTGATACTGGATGTGGCCCCACCTCCTCCCGCCCGCTCTCCAAGCGGTGCTGCTGTCCACTACCCCACCTCCTCGAGTCCTCTCCAGGACCATGTTGTATAAAATAAAAATATGAGTCTCCAGCTGACGCCGATCACAGTGCCCTACTACTAGATGCGGCCCGCCTCCTCTCCGAGTCCTGGAGAACAGCGGGTGGGAAGAGGCAGGTGCATACAGTAGAAGGGCACTGTGTGCGGCATTGCCGTCGATCGGGGACTGGACTCATATTTTTTATTTAATACACGATGAGATGATGGCATGGCATTGGTGGAACAACCATGGTCCATCCATGTAGAGGACTCGAGGAGGAGGAGGGGCAATGGACAGGACACAGCAGCGCCACTCTGTGAGAGAGCCTCTCAGAGAGGAGTACAGTGGGCGGTAGGAGGCGGGGCCATTATCTCTGACTGCAGCCACCACCATTGACAGTTGGAGGAGGCAGGGCCACAAGGGGACTGGGTTGAGCCTGGCAGTGATGCCACCTGCCACTGAGCTGCTGAGCCCAGTGAGCCCCTGAGGTGAGCTCGCTTTATATTTGTGTTGGCCTCCCGGGAAAGTTCCCAGTGGATATAATGGCCAATCCGCCCCTGTGCAATAATCATACATGCTTGGATTGCTGACCAAACCAAAATAACATGTAATAAATGCAATAACCTATACATATCAAAAAAAAATTAAATAATGGCCACAAGCGGCAATACATTATTCATGTAACTTGAAATGGTCAATCATTGTAAGATCAGAAATGTGTGTGTGTGTGTGTGTCTATGTGCATCTGACACTAGTGCACATACAGTACTGTATGCCAGACACACATAAAAAATAAAAATAAAACTTACTGTAGGTCTGTTGCTAGGCAGCTGCTCCTGCAGCTTTTTTTTTATTAATATCAACATTATTTTCTCTTTTAAATAATTTTTTTCAGGAAATTGACAATTAATAGATGCAGCTTTGAAACGGAACTTACATTATATTAGGGCATGACTTTGCTTCAGAATATTTGCAGTAAGTAAATTGAATAAGACAGAGGATGAGATCATCTGACTGGTTTTCTAGGTACAGAGAAAATAACACATTAATTTACATTCCGCCAGTTTTGATCATTTGTAAAAAAAAAAAAATGTTACGATGACCCTATATTTATAGAAGGTCTCATGATGAATTGTGAATACATTTGTAACCCCCTAAAGGTTGTTGTCTGCATTTAGGCAATACTGTATTCTCTCTACAGTGTGTAATACACTGTAGATGGATAATTGTCACAATCCTGACTAATTACTCTCATCTTTTACTAGTTTGTCTTGTGACTTACCTCAGATATGTTTCCTGCAGGTCACGGTATCCTGCTTTGCCAAGTTTTGGGAAGTCAGCTCAACACACAAGCTTATAACACCTTCAGTTTGAGCATGAGGCTCTGGGGCAGATGTATTATTTATAACCGCATGATTGTGTAGTTATAACTCCTGCTTCGCCGTATTAGAAAGGTAAAGCAGGAGACAGCAGTGCCAAGATATTTTAACATCTAGGATGCCAAAGTAGGTGATCACTGCCAGAACCCCCTTTATTACTGCTGGGATGTATCATCTCCAGCTCGTAGGGACAGGGCTCCGAAAGGAGCCGGTCCCTGCGATGCGCTCAGCCGGAAGCTGGGAAGTCTGCACATGAGCAGTTAGCGCTGACCCCCCGCCGACCCACTGACTGCACTGCCCCGGAAGCAGTGCAATCAGGAGCCCATAGTCTACAATGGGCTATCGTCCTCTCAGAGTGGCGATAGCCCAGGGATGAGAGGCCGGGCTGCCCGATATTGATACTATGGGGGATGCGGCCGGCGGTGGTGCTGCGGTCCCCATTTGGTACTTTCAGTTATACTTAATATTTGCGGCTAACCCCCGAAAACAGGTGTGTAGCCACAAATATTGTTTGATAAATGTGGCCCTAGAGTTTGCTGCTGCCGAAGTGCTCTCCACCATGTTGCCAGTGATTGTTTTTGGGGTGTCATTTGTATGTTTCATCATTTGTGACACCAATTAGTGTACACTTCGAGTAATGTGCCGCACTCCAGTGCTAGTGTGTTACTATTTCCAATCATAGTCCACGTGGGTGAGAAATGAACACCATTTGTGTGTTGACCATTGTCATGTCAACCTTTTGTACCTATACACCTTAGGCACCTTTTGACCATGTCAACCTATTGCATGTCAACTGCATGGGGTCAATCTAATGACTGTCTAACTAGACACTTAAACAGCAAAAATTTTGCAACTCCAGATGGCGCCAGTGAGTCAGAAATAATCTTATAATAACAAATAATAGTGATGAAGGGGAAATGCAAAAAATACTTCCTTTATGCACGGTGGTCAAATTCCATATGTTGAGTATCTCTGTCAGGTGGTAAGCTCCAGTATATGCAAAAAGAAAGGCTCAAGATAGTGAAGCCAGTTTTAATACACATATACATACATGGACATAAAATATAAATAAATGAAAGATGATGAATCCAGCAAAACAAAATCCAGCAATCAAGTAGCACAGGTACAATTACCGAATATAGTATCAGAACTGGGTGTTAATCAGTTCGTAAGCTTGGTATAATAGTCACCAGTCTGGTCCCGGGTAGCAGTCCTGGGTGTAGCCTTGAGAAAGACCTTTTCAATATAAGGTCGAAACGCGTTGGCAGAGTGAAGTGGCAGCTTTTTCTGATCCAGCTCAAGGAGACACCAGGAATTTACCTCCGGTATTCTACACCCAGGACTGCTACCCGGGACCAGACTGGTGACTATTATACCAAGCTTACAAACTGATTAACACCCAGTTCTGATACTATATTCGGTAATTGTACCTGTGCTACTTGATTGCTGGATTTTGTTTTGCTGGATTCATCATCTTTCATTCATTTATATTTTATGTCCATGTATGTATATGTGTATTAAAACTGGCTTCACTATCTTGAGCCTTTCTTTTTGCACATACTGGAGCTTACCACCTGACAGAGATACTCCACATATGGAATTTGACCACCGTGCATAAAGGAAGTATTTTTTGCATTTCCCTTTCATCACTATTATTTGTTATTATAAGATTATTTCTGACTCACTGGCGCCATCTGGAGTTGCAAAATTTTTGCTGTTTAGATGTTGTAATTGTTGAAGGTTTTTTTTGGATACCCTTCTTTGTAATTTCTGTGGCGGCCTGGCGCAGAACTGTAGTAGACATCACCCATTGTACCTTCGTCTAACTAGACACTGTCTATCATACTCTATCACAGTCCCGGGATTCACATTGACAATTCCATATTTCAAAAACACTGACGCAGTTCAGGTGAAAAATATACAAAGCAAGAAATATTGTAAAATTCAGTGAGATGGACGGGTGAAACGGGTGAACTAAAGTTTTTGGCTAAATGTATAAAATAAACTTTTAGAAGAACAGGTGAAACATTTTAAGAAATAAAGGGGGTTATTCTGGTTGATTCGCTCGGATGCAAATTCGCATCCTTGCGAGTCAACCTAACCCCACCTTGCGAATGGTGATACGCCGGACCACCATTTGCAAGGTGCATACATACGCACTGGCTGTGAATGGATATTTTACATAACAGCCTGCGGGGTAACACCAACATCATTTGATCAACCTTACATATGCGTGCACATTCTGAAGGAAGTGGCGGGAAGCTGACATCCGGTGATATCAGCTGCCCGTCCCCTGTACCCGCTTCACAGCCTCATTAGCATAAAAATGCCCAGCATTCTTATAGGAATGCCCAGGACATGCTGGGTGTTCCCATATGCTAATAGGGGCCACCCCACACCCCTCCCCACCCCCGCACTCTCTCCTGGGTGCGTGCACCCTGCGAATAGACTGTGGGGATGAATCTATTATCACAGCAAAAATTCCTAATGGAAGGAAGAATGAATTCAGCTAAAACTCAAGAAATCCTAGCAGCTAATATTCCAGAGTCAGCAAAGAATTAAAGCTGAAAGGAGGTTGAATATTTCAGCCAGACAATTATCTAAAACATGCCTAAAAATCACTCATGAAATACTTACAGGAATGAAAGATTAAGGTTCTGGAATAACCTTCACAGTCCCCAGGCTTGAATGTTATTGGAAATCTGTGAGGTGATCTGAAACATGCAGTGCATGCAAGAAGACCAAAGGATATCTTTACTCTGAGCCAGAAGTTCTGCAAGTTACAGTGAGAAAAACTCTAAAGAATAAAAAAAAAACTCCGGACTTCAAGAAATCTTTGGAACCTTTGGTTGCTGATACAGAAGAATGTATAATTTCTATTCACACGTTTTAGCAACATTTTTTTTTATATAACACAATGGAAAACTTGAGACATTTTTATGTTTTAATGCCTAATAGTGAATATGTATTTAACATGCTATGTACTAAGCATTAGAGAGAGGAAAAGTGGACAGAGATAGAGGGGGGTAATCAGACCTGATCACAATGCTGCAAATTCTCAGGCTGGGCGATAATGGATGGACTGCACATGTGTACAGCTCATAGTACACATACTGTACACAAGGTCTTTCTGCGATAAAATCCTATTTTTTTTTATTGCTGGCCATACGCAAGTTAGTTGACAGGAAGATGGCATTTGGGGGCTAACTGGACGTTTTCTAGGTGTGTAAAAAAAAAGCAGGTGTGCCGAGGCATATGAAGGGAAGTTGTGTGACGTCAGCCTGTTTCTAATGCAGCTGCCGAGTAAGTTCTGGGCTACACACAGATTGCACGCACTGCAAAAATCAGGTTATGCTATAAAGTGTGGAAATGGCAGACACGTTTAAAGGTCAACATGAGTGTTTCGTGTTTTTTCTACTGTCAGTTTGTAGATTTCATTATGTAATCTTCAAATTAGTGCAATGTGTCCCCTGTGCTACCGCTGAGCTCGGCAACACTTCACCATTTCCAATCGGAGACCACATGGTAAAGATTTTTTTTTTAAAGTAAAAAAAAAAAACACAACAAACTTTTCATGTGCTGGCTACTAACATGTCGACCTTTTGTGTGTGAGGGTGACATTTTATACATGTCAACATTGTGGATGTTGACCATATAACGTCAAACTATTGACATTGTCCACCTATCAACCGGATGCCCATACAAAGCTGTAGTCCAATTTTCTTCTAGAAAAAGTCTTCGGATACAGTAGCTATTTGTGAATATCACTAGGAGCCCTTTTATGTAGCACAACTGCAGTTTATACAATTAGCGATCCTTTCAATACTCCACTTAAGCATTTATACGAGTAGCATCTATAAATATTTCATGAAAAAAAGTCACAACGTGTTACGTTTCTTGCAATCTATGTTTACCTGAGAATAGGGGATACAATACATAGAAACACGAGGCTCGTGTCCTGGTTACAAAGAAATGTAAGGAGGAAAAATAATAAGGATGCACTTAACCAGATGACATTTCTATAGCTATAGAGTAAAGTATGTTGGAAGCCATAGGTCATGGATGAACCAGAGGGAACAAATAGGAGAATCTACATTTCTCGAACATGCACAGGAAGGAAGGAGCTGGCAAATGAGTTCAGTGGAACAATAGGATTTTTATAAGTATTTTAACAAGAAAAATTACTTTAAAGGACCATCAGATGAAGCCTAGAAGCAAGACTCTGATTCACAGGGAGGGTTGTGTTGGAAAAAAGGTTGACACACCATCACAGTAACCCATTTTTAACCCAAATCACAACATGCTCCTCCTGTGGCCCTGTGCTATGGGGCCGATTCAGGATCACTCGTAGGGAACTGAATGGTTGGGGTTTGAGCACGCACATTTCTGCACATGTGCAAACCCTGGCACTGAACGGCTTTGGGGAGATACATACTCATCGGGCCTTTCATTGCAGGGATGGAGGGCCGGGGGCAGACGCGGGGAGAAACGGCACTGGAGCAGTGGAACG
Organism: Crinia signifera; assembly: GCF_055691185.1. NCBI lineage: Eukaryota > Metazoa > Chordata > Amphibia > Anura > Myobatrachidae > Crinia > Crinia signifera. The sequence continues at coordinate 297,182,185 of NC_139219.1, forward strand.
CACAGCGTTTTATGGGCATCCCTGTGAAAACACTGAGTGTTCCCCTAGGAATGCAGGCGGGCCGATGCCTTTCCTGTGGCGGTTCGCTGATATCACAAGTGAAGTTTTTACATGCCACACTCAGGTACGTGACAACTTTTCAGAGCATGATTGATCAATGGCTCCCCCAAACCTCTCTCCCCGTGGGACACTGTGGCCTGCAGGTTAGAAAGCAGAACAGTGTCCAAATAGCAGGATTGTCCTGCTGGAATTAGGACAGTTGGGAAGTATCGGGATGGGAGATGTACCGTTGACAAATCTGCAGCCACTAGGTACTGTCACGTCACCATAGACCAGAGTATCTAAGAAATGATTCCAGCACCTTGTGAAATCCATGCTACAGTATGAAAAGCAATCAGTCTGTCCTGGGGAGCAAAGGGGAACCTACTGTACAAAGTATGTAAAAGTTGTACCAAAAAGTGGTCATTGTATATCCATGCATGCTTATGCTGAATATAGAGAATATAAGGCTGACATTTGTTTGTAATATTGGGGTAGATTTATTAAGCTCGGTGAAGTAATAAAGGGGGAAATTTACTAAAGGAAATTTGTAAAAAAATAGGTGTATTTTTATCCAGAAATACACTTATTTTTGACATTTACTATCCCGAAAATATGGCAATTCGTAGTCGTATTGATATGCTATCAATACGAATACGAATTGCCGTATTTTCGGGATAGTAAACGTCAAAAATAAGTGCATTTCTGGATAAAAATACACCTATTTTTTACAAATCTCCTTTAGTAAATTTCCCCCAAAGTGTCTGTTTTTTATCACCGGCCAATCAGCTTCTACTGGTCATGTTTCAAACCAAGTCTGTAACTTCACAGTTATTGGCTGATTGGCCGGTGATAAAAACCAGACACTTTATCACATCACCGATCTTAATAAATCTGCCCCATTGTTTCTACAAAAGGAAACATGCTTTATCAATATATACTGCAAGATGCAGTCTTTATAACGCAATAATACATATTATCCTGCAAACAATTTGTTTTTCATGTTCTTGGCTTTAGAGTTTATGCATCATGTCTCGATTAAATACATTATCATACCCTGACCTTTATCTCAAACACTATTTTATTATATTTTTATGCTTAGAATCCTGCAGTTTGACTCATTATATCCGGTTGAAATATTGTGCAGTGATCATCAAGCAATAACTCATGAAGTTCTCTAAAGTCATTAGCTTCGCTCTCAAAACATCTAGAACACATTCTTATTCATTCCATTCCATAGGAGAAGGGAATAAGACAATATTTTCAGTTCACATGTGGATCTATTGCCTGAAAAACATTATTACAAATGTATAAACATAGAAATAACTCATTTTTTTCCTACCAGATATTTCCATATTTTCAATAACATCGCCCATTTTCTCAGTAAATTGACCTATGCTGTGTTTCTGCTCATGAGCGGAAAATCACATACAGAAATTGCTTTTTCATTTACATACAGTAGGGATACATTTTTAGATTAGGTACTGTACTGTAGGGATAAATTTAATAGGCTCAATAATTTCCATTGATATCAGTTGCAGTGGAACTGAAGATCAGTCTTTAGTGAGTTCCCAGCATTTTTGCAAACGCAATAAGTGGTAAGTTAGTACCTGCTGAACCCATATCAAAATCTGCTTAATCCTGCACTGAAATTCACAACATATGCCATGTTTTTATTGAAACCTATTATAGTTATTGGTTTTCCTACCTCGGGGGATCTCATAAGCTCTAAATATACATAGATTTTGAATAATTTTCTATGATAGGTTTGGGTGCCCAAAGAGGTCATTTTTCACCAGGGGTTAAAGTGATGGGGAATGGGGTGGAACTGAGTTCCACCACCTCTAATGGTAGCGGGAAGTAAGTTCCACCTCCTCCACATCCCTGAACAGTAATTCTAACAGAAAAGCCTGTCCCAGCAGCTTCTTCTTCTGGCACAGCGTATGTGATGTCATGATATCACCACCGCTGAAGTGAAGAAGAGCCACTAAGAGGAGTATACTGAAGACAGGGCGAAAGGGGGCTGGAGGGACTTAGAGGAGGGTAAGCTGCTGGAGGGACACTGGGCATGTAACTGCTGAGGGAAATGGACAGTTAGCTGCTGGAATGACAGCAACAGATGCATATAAACAACACTACTTTGGACATTATGTGTAGAAGGGGCACTTATATGTGGTGTAATATGAATCAGGGGCGCTACATGTGGTGTAATGTGTATATTATAGTGCTACTGTGCGTTGTAATTTTAATTGGAGTTACTATTGGTGTGACCACAATCTTTGTGTGTGGTCGGTGGTAGGGGAAAGGATTTCCACCACCTTTCTATGACCACTTTAAGCCCTGCTTTTCACATATTCATGCACACCAGAATGATGGTCTGCAAGAAGCAATGCTAGTGCTAACAGTTTTTTGTAGATGAACAGGGTAACAATGGAATCGCTCTGTCAGGTACCTGGTACTGAACAACTGAATTCCACAAATATAATAAGATAGAGTTCTATTTCACATGGGATGTTGCTATGGGCAACTAATCAGATACTATCTATTATCTTCTAGAACAGGCATTCCCAACTACGGTCCTCAAGGCACACCAACAGTGCAGGTTTTAGTGATATCCAGGCTTCAGCACAGATGGTTTAATCAGAATCACTCAGGTACTAATTAAGTCACCTGTGCTCAAACCTGGATATCACTAAAACCTGCACTGTTGGTGTGCCTTGAGGACCGTGGTTGGGAATACCTGTTCTAGAAGGTACTAAATCAATAAGAAGTAGATTCTGATTCTGAACTCCCATCTTAGTAAATGTGCCCCTGTGTGTCTACTTTATTATCTTTTGTTCTTAAAGTTTTCGTCCTTGCATTTTGTGTCTTTTTGACTGTCTAGCCTTATTTTTGTGTAAGTGGTATTTGGTAGATTTTGCCTTTATTCTTTCAGTATTATGGGACATATTCAATTAGCCACAGTGTTTACTCTATGGATAATAACAATGCCAGGCCAAGTCAGTAAGTCAACATTAACCAGGGTGTTAATCTATGCGGGTATACTTTTCCTTTCAGCTGTAGGAGTAGAGAGGAAAAGTCAAAGAAAAAATGGACCATAAGGGGGAAAAAATGCAGTACTGCAGTTTCTTGAATCAGCAATTTTTCCAGTGTAAAACCCTGATTTTCTATGCATTGGAAATAATATTTAATTGAATAGCTTTTCCCCATGCCATGCGATAATTACACAATAATTACCCACAGGGTAAACCCTGTGATTAATTCAAAATGCCCCATAGTGTTATTTTTTTGTGTATGGTGATGGGTGGTGAGCAGAAGTAAGAGGTTGAGGCAATGGAAGATCCATCAGAGAGTGCCCTTGGGAAAACAAAAACTTGCCATAATGAGCCTAAATTCGATGTGGTTGGTGGTGCTATCAATGCTGCTTCAGTTACTGTACTGCAGAGATGGAGAAACAGAATGAATGGAGACAATGCAGTCTAACAATTGCAGTAGGCTGTCTGTCATGCATGGGGTGGGGCCACGTTAGCAAACAACACAGGCCCCTGGTATATGTCAGCCCACTGGGAATTTTCCCTTTGAGCCCTATGGCCAATCTCCCACTGAAATGTCTCATACTGCCATAAATGTTGCCAGGCCTGCACGTGGTGAACACAGATCAGCATCCCTCTCAACACCAGCCTGGTAAGTCGCACCCATTTATTTCTAATGTCATAAACAATTATTTTAGAAATTATTTTGCAGTATTATTTTCTTCTGTAAGCCATAGAATAAGCCAACCACAGTCATCACAGATTTTGATGATTTGTTTGTATTCTTTGTTTCTCTCCAAACTTAAATAACCAAAACTTTTCACAACAAAATGATAAATTTCACTTCTAAACAATTTGAAAACAAAATAGATAAAGATCTGCATGAACAACTCCGATCATTTACCTACCCGTTGGTGGTGACTGCGAAGCCATGGAGAACTGAGGATAGGTATCAGTAGGAGGCCCAACGTTATGTTATGTTGCTTGTATGTGTGCCTATTTTCTAGTAAATTTAATTTCAAATGGAATGTAGCTTTTGATTTAACGCTTTGATTTTAGACATTTCTAAATAGATTATTTTACAGTATTAATTTTCTTCTGTAAGCCATAGAATAAGCCAACCACAGTCATCATAGATTTTAATGATTTGTTTGTATTCTTTGTTTCTCTCCAAACTTAAATAACCAAAACTTTTCACAAAAAATGATAAATTTCACTTCTAAATCTGACTCAATATATATATAGTTTAATCCTTGTACATATACTGTACAATAGTTTTAGAAATGTCAAGGACTTTCTAATATCAGTGTAAGGTCAATAAAGGCAGTTAGCTCCCAACTGTGAAAATGAGCCAGGACAATTGTGGCCCAATGCACCTATAACGAAATAGCCTCAAATATTTATTTTCGCTTGGTAGAATTAACCAATTGCGAACAAACAAAATAGATAAAGATCTGCATGAACAACTCCGATCATTTACCTACCCGTTGGTGGTGACTGCGAAGACATGGAGAACTGAAGATAGGTATCAGTAGGAGGCCCAACGTTATGTTATGTTGCTTGTATGTGTGCCTATTTTCTAGTAAATTTAATTTCAAATGGAATGTAGCTTTTGATTTAACGCTTTGATTTTAGACATTTCTAAATAGATTATTTTACAGTATTAATTTTCTTCTGTAAGCCATAGAATAAGCCAACCACAGTCATCATAGATTTTAATGATTTGTTTGTATTCTTTGTTTCTCTCCAAACTTAAATAACCAAAACTTTTCACAAAAAATGATAAATTTCACTTCTAAATCTGACTCAATATATATATAGTTTAATCCTTGTACATATACTGTACAATAGTTTTAGAAATGTCAAGGACTTTCTAATATCAGTGTAAGGTCAATAAAGGCAGTTAGCTCCCAACTGTGAAAATGAGCCAGGACAATTGTGGCCCAATGCACCTATAACGAAATAGCCTCAAATATTTATTTTCGCTTGGTAGAATTAACCAATTGCGAACAAACAAAATAGATAAAGATCTGCATGAACAACTCCGATCATTTACCTACCCGTTGGTGGTGACTGCGAAGACATGGAGAACTGAAGATAGGTATCAGTAGGAGGCCCAACGTAAAAAAAGATTTTAAACTTTTTTTATGTTATGTTGCTTGTATGTGTGCCTATTTTCTAGTAAATTTAATTTCAAATGAAATGTAGCTTTTGATTTAACGCTTTGATTTTAGACATTTCTAAATAGATTATTTTACAGTATTAATTTTCTTCTGTACGCCATAGAATAAGCCAACCACAATCATCATAGATTTTGATGATTTGTTTGTATTCTTTGTTTCTCTCCAAACTTAAATAACCAAAACTTTTCACAACAACATGATAAATTTCACTTCTAAATCTGACTCAATATATATATAATTTAAAAAAGATTTTAAACTTTTTTTACGTTATGTGCTTGTATGTGTGCCTATTTTCTAGTAAATTTAATTTAAATGGAAAGTAGCTTTTGATTTAACGCTTTGAGTGCCAACGTTGCTGTGAGAGCTTTGCAAAATATCCGCTAAAAATGGCAGCGCCGTTTGTTTGAAAGAAAAGATATTTCTGCTAATGTAACTTATTTATTATTAATATTATTAATATTTATATTATATTCATTATTTATTATATAATATTATTGTATTGATGGCCTTTTTTTTATTTATTTATTTTATCTTATTTTACTTTTAATTTTATTTATTTATTTATATATATATATATATTTTTTTTATTTTTTTCCTAAATTTTAGTCGATAAATTTGTTTATGTTTGATGTTAATCTGTGTATCAGAAAATGTAATAAAAATGACTCGAGGAAATTAATCTCTTTAGTTATTGCTGGCAAATGATCTGAAGTCAATTACTTGAAATTTAATTAAACATTGCGCCAGGTAAAAAAGCAGATACTGTGAGCGATGCTGGCATTTTTAGCGAATATTTTGCACATCTCTCACAGCAACGTTGGCACAAAGGGTTAAGAAATGGAGAGAGAGAGAAAGATATAGATAGGGAGGTAGAGAGGGTACAGAAAGAGAGGAGGGAAAGAGAGATAGATTTTTCTTCCTGTCAACATGTTGTTTTGAATTGAAAAGATTATTTAGATTGGGCACTGAGTATAGACATGTGCTAGGGGCATTTGCACTAATGTAGGGGGAATACATGTCTAATGTTGCTATTTTACACATGGTTTATATATTTTTTTATTTGCTGTTAGTTAACTACTACTTATTTAGAGCAATTATATTCCACACATGATTCTTAGTTCATTTCTGTGTTGGAATGTTTTCTATTGAAGCATTTACAAGTCAGTTAATGTAGTTATTGCCAGTGGCGGCTCCAGAGGAGGGGCCGCAGTACAGTTTAAAATTCAAATAGTGGACACACCAACTGCCAGTAAATCAGTTTGGAATCGGAGTTGCTGACATTTGTTGTTGCTCCCGTATTTGAATTATGCTGCATCCCCCCTTCCCTTCTTGGAGCCGCCACTGGTAATTGCTAATACATTACTGATTTGCAAAACATTATTAAATAGAAAACCGCTGTGTGTTTGTGCCACTGCTCTGTTGCTTAGTTCAGTCAGCCAGCCTTTGGCCTATGTTGGTGAACAATATTGTGAGCTATGAGGTGGTCAAAATTGAGTGGAAATGACATGAAATAAATGTTATTGGGGTTTCTAATACATTAAGAACAAACAAAAGGCTCAAATTATGTGATTTAAGTTTTTTGCAAATTTTTGGGAAAAGTAGAAAACCAAAACCAGTCACAGCAAAATGAAAAACAGGATTCGAATCCAAACCGGAGAACAAAAAAAGGAACCAAAAACAAAATCCGTAAAAATGGTCTGGTAAATATCCCTAATTTAAACTGATATTTCAAAAGTTAGAAAACAAAATAAATGATAGTTTTCAAGTGCAGATGTTTTGGGTAACATAGAAGTAGTATCCAGCTTTTCACTTATTTTATAAATGTGGATTAATGCAAATAAACAAAGCAAAAACCACATTGCGTTTTTTCATTAAACAAATTCTGTTTGCTTTATGTCCACTTGTTGAAATAAAAACAAAAGTTAAAAACTTTGTTGGCTCTTTTTACATTTTATGGGACATTTTATGTGACATGAATAAAGACTAATAGTTACTGAAAATTCTGTCTTCGGATAAAACATAAAGGTTTAATTTGTGTGATTATTGCATAAAAAATAATTGATATTGATGTGGGATGTTATGAGTTCAAAGTAAAATATTGGGGGCGAGATTTAATACCACCCGAGTTCAGCGGCAGTGCGAGCTGTCCGCCGAACTCAGATGTTATTTTAAAGGGGAATTAACTTGCAAGGCAAAACCATGCCTTGTAAGTTAATTCCCCTTTTAAAAACGTCTGAGTTCAGCGGACAGCTCATACTGCCGCTGAACTCAGTTGGCATTAAATCTCGTGCATGGTCTCAACACAGAAGTGAGAAAACCGTTGAAGTGAAGGTTTAATATTATCTATAGGATCAGGGGTGTTTCAAGAGAGGAGGAGGCTCGTGTTCTGCCTATATGTACGGGCCCCCTCCTCTCTGCCTGGAGTAGCGGTACTCAGTAAAGTCTGAGCTTTAGCGCGCTCATACTCTACAGCGCAAGTGAAGATCTCTGTAAACCCTGTGCAGCATTGTGGAGGCTGAGCACTAGAGCACTCAGGGGGTTATTCTGATTCACTCGAAAAGGCACTATCACTCTCTAATGGACAAAACCATGTGCACTGCAGGTGGAGCTGATGTAACATGTGCAGAGAGAGTTAGATTTGGGTGTTTTATTGTTTCTGTGCAGGGTAAACAATGACTGCTTTATTTTTACACTGCAATATAGATATCAGTTTTAAGTACAATGCCCCCACCCAAATCTAACTCAGTCTCTCTGCACATGTTACATCAGCCCCACCTGCAGTGCATATGGTTTTGTCCATTAGAGAGTGATTGTGCCTTTCCGAGCGAATCAGAATAACCCCCTCAGACTTCACTGCTGCTGTGGTCACTGGACTGCATAGGGTGAGTATTAAATAAATCGGTGCAGCCTGTGCAGTGTGGGCACCACGCAAACTGCGCCCATTATAAATGCACCCCTGTATAGGACCATGTTAAAACCATAGAACACGGGTGTCAAACTCAAGGCCCGCGGGCCAAATCCGGCCCGATAGACCTCGTCATGTGGCCCGCGCAGCCGCCGCCAGCCTTCACCTTTTATTCTCTTTTTTTAGATCTTTTTTTGAGAGGTTTTTTTTGCACTGCCGGCGGCCATGTTCCTGTGGTCTTTTAAGATGTCTGCGGCCACAGGAACATGGCCGCCGGCCTCCACGGCTACGTGGAGGAGGGCCCGGCAGCCTGTTCCCTCTTATTGAGGCAGTGGCAGACGCTGGGTGGGGACGTCATGACGATGACGCCTCCCACCCACGCGTCTGCAGAGAGGAAGGAAGGCAGGCCGAGTCGGGGGGCCGCAGCAGGACAGGCCGCGGCGCAGAGAGTGGAATTGAAATTACTGGAGCCGCAGCAGCAGCAGCAGTAAAGGAGCCTGAGGGATAAAATACAGTAAGTTACATAAAAAAAAAACAATATATCTGGTGGTGGTGTCATGGCATTACTTTTATATTATACAGGGGGAGCAGCCTGTGGTGTCATTATTATTGTACAGGGGGAGCAGCCTGTGGTGTCATGGCATTATGCCATGACACCACAGGCTGCTCCCCCTGTATAATAATAATGCCATGACACCACAGGCTGCTCCCCCTGTATAATATAAAAGTAATGCCATGACACCACAGGCTGCTCCCTCTGTATAATAATAATGCAATGACACCACAGGCTGCTCCCCCTGTATAATAATTTGTGTCATGGCATTACTATTGTTATATTATACAGCGGGAGCAGCCTGTGCTGTCATTGCATTATTATTATACAGTGGGAGCAGCCTGTGGTGTCATTGCATTATTATTATACAGCGGGAGCAGCCTGTGGTGTCATTGCATTATTATTATACAGCGGCCCTTTGAGGGTGACCAAATTGCTGATGCGGCCCCTGATGAATTTGAGTTTGACACCCCTGCCATAGAAGAACAGCACGGGAATTCAATTTAAAACTATTGCTATGAAGCCGGTTTATAAAGCAAATGGAAGTTTTTACCTCATTTAAACATTTTTAATGGACATTTATTAATTACGAATACATTTAGATATATATTTATGTGTTTTATTTGTTTTATTCCCTCCCCCCCCCCCCCCCCCATTGCTGAAGCCTTAGGTGTTGGGGAAAATTTTACTTTTTGGGGCATCGAGTAAATATTTCCACTTTATTATTTTATAATAGGATAAACTTACCAAAAAAAAAGTCTAATAACAAAGAAATTCTATTTAATGACTTCAGAATATTTTGTTACATAAACGGCTTTATGTTTAACTTTGGAGTGTAATTTGAAACACACTCTTTTCAGTTGCAAAAATACAGCGGGTGCATGTTCCTTCTGAGTAGCTGATCTGCTTTAAACAGTGTAGAACACGGCTTAAAATAATAAGCTTAGGAGCTGATTAGTGTGCATTAGCTTCGTCTCAGCAAGACCACACAGGAGTTTTCTATGAGAGTGCACCTATGAAATGAATTTGTGTGGTCTGATCATCCGTATAGTGAAATGTCAGATAAAATGGAATGCAGACGGTTTATCTTACTCTCTCAACTTTCTTGATAGCAACCAGGGAAACCATACAAAAAAAATGTCCAGCTCTTCCACACTTTATGCACAGCAAATATTGGTTTGTAATTGTTACCCAATTCTCCAACTCTCTCACTGTGACCAATGTAAATTCTAAATCTTTTCAACTTGGTGGGTTTACTTTAATTTTAAGCCCTACTGCACTGGGACAAACAACCAACAGGAGGTCAGTGATTCAGTGGGAACAGTTTTATCCTTTAGGAAACATTGCAATCTGGAAACTGTTAGTGGAACCATGTTAGTTATTTTAAATAAACTGTTTTTTATTGTTTTGTTTGTTTTGTTGAGTATTTGGTGTTCAAATTAACATATTTTAAAATTATTTGTGCAATAAACCATCATCGCTATCCCCCCCCCCCAAAGATATAAGATATATAGGGCCTTATTCAGACTTGTTCGCTATGCTTCGTAAACTCGCAGCCTGGCGAACAGGTAACCATTGAACGCCCCCCCCCCACCTGAATCCCCTTGCTAACATGCTGGTCGCTGACCATCAAATTATTTTTTCAGCCTTAGGTCTGAAAAGTAAGTTAACACTCACTTTTCATATGTCCGCTGCAGTCCGAATTCCGGTGTGCGGTGATGTCATGTGATGTCAACCGCCCACCCCATGCAGGCATAGACACGCCTGCATTCCCAGGGGAACACCCATAAAATGCTGGGCATTCCTATGCCCTGGCGGTCTGCACGTACACATATCCGCGCATGCCCAGACCCACCAACATCGAAAATCAAGCCGATTTTGGACACGTACGAATGAGTCTGAATCAGCCCTATACGAATTTGAACAGTGGCCGATTATCTATAGACAGCTCATGTGTATGGGCTGCAATGTACGTGCATGATGTCTTCCATCGATGAAGTTCTTCCACTTTTTTCCATCGCTAGCCTTTCACAAGGTGATTGGCAGGAAGCTGACACCTGGAGGTGGTAACCAGACATTTAATGGGAGTGCCAGAAAAAAACCAAGGTGCGCCTAGGGAAAGCGCAGGTGTGCCAAAGCGTTTTAGAGGATTGTGTGTGACGTTAGCTCCAGCCTCGATTGGGCTGATTTCATCTCAACCACTGAGTAAGCCCAGGAATACGCAGCGCTTGCAATCAGTTGTGACCAGTGGAAAATTCAACCAATGGTGAGTATCTTATTAATGGTTTTGGACATATACTTTCTATTGGCTGCAAATTCTTCGCTAGCCTTACACATCTATTCGCACATCATGCATTAATTCGCAAGGCGAGATTTCACTATAGCAAGCCAGCGTCTACAAGATTGCTTGCCACTCCAAATTCGCTGTTGTGTGACCATATCTGAATTAGGCCCATATATTTTAAAATTGCTTTTTTATCAACAGATAAAGCCAGCCTTATTGTTGCAGATAGCGCACCAAATGCTCTAATCTGGTGGCTGGCAAGACAGCAACTCAGTCCCTCGTGCCTCTATTGCCGGGAATGGGGTGCATGAGCGTTGGAGACGCACGCGTGCCAGAGATGTTCCACGCCATGGTTATTGGCGCATCGGCGCCAGTAACACTGATGCTTGTCTGTAATGTAATTACATTTTTTTTTCATGCCAATATAAAGCACAATGATATATTCATAATAAATATAAAAAAGCAAACACCACTTGATTTTAAATGTGGACTTGGTGTGGTAAAGTTCAAAATAATACTTTTTAAGAAAGGTAAAATATAAAAAACAATTGCTCTTTTCAGTCCAACAAAATGGGTATGATTAATGTCAATGTCAACCTTGTGCATGTCAACATTTTGTACTGTAGCAGATCTTTTTTATTCAGATAGTTACAAATACATACAGAATATAGGCATGCTGTATATCATTTTAAGCAGCAGAAGCTGCCTGTACATCTAGTTAGCATCCCGATGCATCCACATGCATTTAACAGGAAACTATAGAAAATGACACGTACAGTACATAAGCTATTTTACTAAATCAAATAATATTTAGCATTTTTAAATATATTTTTTAAAATATTTATTACTAAAGACAGGATTATATGCAACATAAAAAGCTTGAAATATGCATGCAAATATGCATAACAAAAAACTTAAAATATGCATGAAAATATTTAAAATATGCTACATTAAATAATAAAAAAAGTAATTTTTAACTTATTTATTTAAAAATCTGCATGCAATTAGTTGCAAATAAACCTCAAAAATAGGCCCACAGCGTCTGCAGATGTCTAGTGCTGTACACATGATATTTATTTTCTTCCTGGCTGCTACAGAAGACTGCAGCATCCAAAGCTCTTCTTGCATTAACTACACGGACCCTCATCTCCATCGCCGATGGATCAAATGTCAGCATAGCGTGTGAGGGCGGCGCAGTGGAAGGCTTCCTCCCTGCGCCGCATACTCACTGTGATACAGCATTTTCTCCGCCACGCGTGATGTCACAACCCTTCTGCCTGCCTCATCTGCTGCAGAAGTCTGTCTCTTGGTGTAAAGTCCCAGGCCAGGGGCAGGCAAAGGTTCAGGAGCTTCGTAATGTTATCTGTCCCGACTGACTTTTATCAACATGGATTGGCAGCCTAGAGCAGTGTCAAACATAGCGTACATCCAAATATCTGGATCCGACTTTTTATTAGCCACTCGTATTCAGAGCTGAAAGCTTCCGACTATTAGTAAACTCGGATACTACTACTTAACCCGACTTTGTAAAATATCCTATTTTTCCGTAAAAAGTGGACATTTCACAAAATCAGACGTAACTTGGCTCCTATTACATACAGGTCATAGTCCTCAATCTTCATTACAGGGATGGCTGTTATCTACTTAAAACACCATAATGCAGTTAATTAATGTTTAGCATACTAGGCGATTCTAGATGTCCTAATGATAGAGAGGTTTATCTTCTGACATTTGTATTCTAGTACAGTGCTGTACAGATGCAGTATAACATTAACTTCTACTACTGTAATTCCTGTGCGATAGAACCTTCACCTTGCCTCAGCATGCATAATGAGAGAAAGTCCATGTAAGTCTGGTGGGGAACTTATTTATTAAATAGACATAGCTTGCGGTACATCAGAATCCTCAGCCAGGAGGACACTTGAAGAATGCTAACAGTACATAAGGGTTGTTAATTAGATAGGAGTCTTTTCTCTTCTTAATGTTTTTGCTATTGAATAGGTTCATCGAAAATCCCTGAGGAAACTGAGACCTTTCATCACATATACCTCTTAGAGCAAATTCATTAAATTACCATACTGTGCATTTTACTTACGACAATGAGGGGGAAAAAAATATCTATCGTAAAAATAAATAACACTTGTGTTCGTAGTATCTCTAATTCCCCATGTGGTATGTAAAATACTCTATATTGTAGTACTGTTTTACAGAGAGGTTATATAATTGGGTGTGGTATGGGGTTTCGACAGTCGGGATCCCGTCAGTCATTAGCCCGATGTCGGCATGCCGACTGCCCGGACTCAGACAGCATGGCGAGCGCAAAAAAAACCCCTTGCAGGCACGGTGGCTTGCTACGCTCACCACCTATTCTATTCTCCCTCTATGGGGGGTCATGGACCCCCACGAGGGAAAATAGCGAGTGGCCGTCGGGCACCCGGCTGTCTGCGTTTTGACAGACGGAATCCCGACATCGGGTAAATGACTGTCGGGATCCCGACTGTTGGGACTGCGTCCGGAACCCATATAATTACACATATACTGTACAGTAATATAAGGGGAAACCTTATATGGGAACCAGCTGGGAACAGTAGAATGCCACATAGTGCTAGGACAAGACATAATTCCATATTGTGTAAATTGTAGCTGGCGTTACCCTATAAAAGCCTTGGGGTATCTTCCCGCATTGTGCTGGGTAAGGGGTCTGATTGGATCAGACCCAGCATAACCTGCAGCAGCTCACATCACTCTGCACATGAGCATAGGGATTCCCATGTTACAAACCCGGGGGTCAAGGCACAGACGGCATCTCTTATAGGGGGAGCTGCCCTTTGCATTACTAATCGCATACTGTATGTAGTACATACAGGGCTGTCTTAACAGCAGTGCAGACCCCTGGGCAAAACAATTTACTAGGGCCCCTATTATCCAATCCTTGGACACTTGTTTGGTCCAGCAGGGGTGGGGTGGTCCTTCTCTCATGAAGAACAAACTACACATCCACTGTATTAAGCACCCTTCATATGCTACCCTCCTCACATAAAGAGCATAGAACACACGGAACACTGCTCAAACACCCCCTCCCCAAATGCTCTGTTTCCACCAAGTGCACAGTGCCCTCCTCACTCTTGACAGCAGCTGTAGGAGCCAGTGCATAAGTGAAAGTTCTAGCTCAAAGGCAGACGTGATCAAATGAGTGCCCTGGCTCTTCACATCCCAGAGATGCATTGCACCAGTGATCGCCTATTTTCTGCTTTCTGTGCATTTCCATTAACATGCTGGTGCCCTGGCTCCTAGCATCCCAGGCATCCATTGCGGGAGTGACATCCCGTTTGCTGCTTCCCGCCACAGCCGCCCCCACTGACTCTTCCCGCCACCGCAATCAAGCTGGTGCCCTGGCTCCTAACATCCCAGGCATACATTGCAGGAATTATGTTCCGTTTGCTGCTTCCCACCGCGGCCGCCCCCACTATCTCTTCTGTCGCCGCTGCCATGATCAAGAGGGTGCCCTGGATCCTCACATCCCAGGGATGCATTGTGCGGTTGTAACGTAACATGACATGCCGTTGTCACGAAGGAAAGGCAAGATCTCCTTTCCAGTGACTGATATATCTGTCATCTGTGGGCCCTTAGAATTGTGGGGCCCATGGGCAACTGCCCATTAAGCCCAATGGAAAAGGCGGCACTGAGTACATATGCGATTAGTATCATTGCAATGGGTTGGCAAGATATACTGCAAGTGGTTGGTACATCCCGTCTGAATTACATGATACCTCTCTGACATTGTACCATGACAAGATCAAACATTTATTGAACATAGATAATTAAATTGGCAGGAAGCTCCTCTTCATTTAAGGGCTAATACCTAGTAAGACTGTAATGATGTTACATCTTGTTCCCTGGCAAAAAGCCTGCCTTCAAGAGGAGCCTGCCTTCAAATCTATTGACATATCAGGTACTGTGATAAGGGTCCATTGGTCTTCCTAACAGCATTACACAAGGTACCCGATGCAGAGCACTTACTGCTTTTCCAGGAGATCTATCTATATATCTATATATCTGTCTGTCTGTCTGTCTATCTGTCTATCTGACACCAGTGTTGTTCTTGCTGCAGTTATACAATTTATATCTTACCATGGTGTTATGGTCTTGCATATAAACACAATAAAGCACCGGTTGATTTTAATGATCGTTTCATAAGCAAAGGTAAATTGAATCATGAAGGATTGAAGCCAAAATACAGAAAGCCATTAGTTGTAGTCTAGGATTGTTAAAAACATGCATTCATTTGCAGTAGAAGGCAAAACAGGCAAGAAACTGCAGACCAATTTTACCTAAATTGTATATCAGCTAGAGGAATGAACAGTTAGTTAGTCGCATCAAAGTGTATGACGAGGACTCCACAGAGCAGGGTATAATAGTTTATTGGATTGATAAAAAGAGCACAGATAATTGTCCATTGGAAAGTAACAGAAGGTGACCTGTACGAAGGAATCATCCTTCACTATGTTCTTTACATGTGTGGCCACAACTTAAGAATTGTAAAGTATAAAGTATATGATTCCATGACTGAAAGTTTCTGGTTGTTCCATATTATTATGGAATGCATTTGACTTGCATAGATTGAATGCAGTCGTTCCCTTAGAAGGCAAAATCAATTCAAATTAGGACTTAATGGTTTAAAATGATCATCTCAACCCTATGCTGCAGTATCTCTTTCATTATAGGACCGGTGCACTCTAGAATGGGGTGAGGTATATTGGTACAACATCTTGAGAAAGGTCCATGACCGAAACGCGTTGATGCTACTGGAGAGGAGTGAACAGCCATCACCCCCTGGATGTATGTATTGGATTCTACTCTGTTTTTAAATTGTATTTTTTACGCCATTTGTGGTGTTTGCATTTTGGACTTGTTTTTATTGTGTATTGAGCCCCTGCTGGGTCTCTTTGGTCTTCATTGGATTAAAGTTTTTTTCGTACTTTTATAAAAAAAAAAAAACGCCTATTTGAGATTCATCACTGGGAAACCTTAAAAGAAACCGCTACAGGCTTGGTGAAGCCACCTTAAGTGGTGAGTAAGGTACGCCATTATTTTTGGCCTATCTTCTAAATTGGTGTATAATAGAAACAACATCTACATTTGGGCATATATTCTCTCTTTATATATACCCTGGATGAGCTCCGGTGAATAGGAAAGTGTATGAAAAATCCCAGGTTCTAAAGGGACAAAGAAACCTTTATGAGTGGACTACCCAGCACACAAGTGTGAGTTAGGGTATGCCCACCCCATACAATTGCCTCTAATGGGTGTATAATTATTATATATTATTCTACTGTGGTAAAATTTTAATACTCGGTCTATCATACTTCCCTCTGAGATAAACCTGGGTGACCCCCCCTTTTTTGACAAGCTGGAAGGACAAAGAAACCTTTATGAGTTTGAAAAACATCTGAATACCGTGAGTTGGGGTACGCCCACTTTTCAAAGAAACCTTTATATGTTTAGTATTCTTCACTTTTTTGGTGAGTGAGGTATGCTAAATTTAGCTCCTCACATATAATTTCTAACAATAAACTCCATATCTAGTCCATGTCAATTCTACACATGTTGCACTTTTGTCTTTTATTTTGAGCACATCTGAAAGAGGAAATACCTTCTGCTTCAAGCAAAAAATCCTCTGCTTCAAAATTATCACTAAAAGATACCTTTATGAGTGTTCACCAGCGTAGACAAACGTGAGTTTGGTACGCACACAATATTCTGCACACCTGTTCGAAAGAAACTTTATAAGTTACACATTGTACACATTGTAAAACTTATATTTGTCTTTGTTTACTTTTTTGATTATCACGAATACCTGTACGGCAACGGATATAAATGGTTTGGATTCCAACATAACTGAAAAGAGACACCCTCAACAAAAAAAGGACTACACCCCACGGGTTATTCTAAGTATTATTGCGCCTAAATGTATATCAGCTTTACATCTTTTTCTGTTGGTATGATTGTTTAAGTGTTGGTGACACTTTTTGTAGGTTGTAACATCAGGGCAGCATAGCGCCATATATCATTCTGTCACTTTTTTCTGTTGTGTTCAATATTGGTACAACAGTCTGGTTTTCAACAGTGAGTATATCGACATCAGAATCCTTACTGCTGGTACTCGGACAGGGGCTCAGGCCGGTACTCCACGCTGCTGGCTCAGAGGTTCACTGCGCTCACCTTCGGTTCTATTCTACCTCTATGGGGGTCATGGTCCCCCACGAGGGAGAATAGCCCATGTAAGTTGGGTTCCCGACTGTCGGGCATTGAACAGTCGGAATTCTGATGTTGGTATACTGACCTTCAGAATACCGACTGTTGGGAAGTCATCCGGCACCCTCTAGAACAGTGGTGGGCAATAAGCGGCTCTCCAGCTGTTGATGCGTAGTTCATCAAGTTGATCCCAGCATGGGATGCGTAGATCATCAACAACTGCAGGGCTGCTTATTGCTCACCCCTGCTTTTGACTGACAGTGACTCCATTCAGATTGTCTATGGTTGCATCAGCGATGAGCATAGCAATAGTATTTTTCACAAACTAATATTATCCATTTTCTCAGTTATCAGATCTGAACCTAATTTTGCATTTGTGGGATATTCTATAATGACACTTGACATATTTGTCACCAGTATCAAAGGGTAGTAGAATAGTAACCATCTAGAAGAAGCAGCAAGTGTTGTTGCTTAGTGAGCTAACCTGAACTAGGCCCTCTATACACTGCTCTATACACTGCACTTATCAAGTTGACATTGCAAGTGGACAATCAAGTAGATTTTCACTATAATACAGTGAATACAGTATAATAATACAGTAAATAGTAGGGGTTGAGTGCTACTATGTTTAACGATAAGCATAAACACACACAACCGCTAGCTACATATTTACTTAATTCCATTTATCAGTTGTTATTTTAGATCCCAGTTTGTTTGTTATCAAAGCAAATCCAAGGTAGTCCAGGGACCATTTTTTGGAGTTGTAGATGACTCGAATGTCCTCATGTGGCCACTACTGTTTATTGTGAAAGTGACGTTAATGAACAAATGTCTGTAACACCTGCAGCACTTAGAACTTAGTGTTAAACTTCAATCGTAAAAACTCTTCTTGCGCTATTGATTCACTGACTGTGTTTGTTTGTACCTAGGGGATAGATGACAGCTAGGTAACAGAGCACTCACTGTTTTACTATCCCAATTACACAAAAGAAATAAATGTTCCCCACATTAATTCACTGCATTTCACTGCCTCAGATCACTCATTAAGTGATACATTGAAAACCTCACGACAGTGTCAGCATGAGCCCCTGTACCCTTCACCTGAATGCCACCTTTCTGTTTCTACAACACACATTACACAGTAAATTCCTTTTCTATTTGTTTAGCTCTAGCACCTTCTCCAAACCTTGACTGTCACAGTGGGGGAGGTAATAACAGCTTATATATAGAATACATAACATTAAAAGCAAACATTATTAAAAGAAAGTGACCTCAGAGTGCATTAGCAATGTTACATACAGACAGGATCAATTCACATATGAACCACTGCTGCTTTAATTGCTTAACAAGTATATTGTATGCAAAATATGCTTCATGCTGTATCTGATGTTTCTTAATATTGCTTTGATAGCTTCTCGTTGTTCTTCATTTTTATGTTGTCCTCCCTAAAACTGTTTGCCACTCATCCAATTTAAAATTCTAATGAGCTGTTGAATATCCTGTAGATGACTACACCTTTCACGAAAAATGCAACCTGTGGGGTCAATCCCATTACACGCATGTTCATAGAAGTGTGAGTAGTGGCGGGATGTACTAAGGGGAAAATGCGGTAAAACCCCCATTTTACTGCATTTTTCTATGTACTATTACCTGGCCGCACCTATTTCGCCGAGCAGGGTATCGCCACCCAAAGGGCTTCTTTTCGCTGCCCACGCCTCCGACGCAACCCCGCCGCCTCGCCGACCCCCCCTCTCCCCCTCCCTTGGGCTTACCTTCTTACAGGTCCTCCTGGACCCTGGAAGGTAAGCCTCTCCTCCCCCTAGCAACGCAGCCGGACGTCCTTCCGGCTGCAGGGGGGGAAGGGGGAGGCGGGGAGGTGCCGGGGACAGCCACGCTGAGCTGACCCGGCTGCAGGGGAGAAGCAGGTGGCTGGGAGGTGACGGAGACCCCCCACACACCACAGTACAGGTATCGCGGGGGGCCTCCATCACCGTACCGCGATGCCAGCCACATATGTTAGTACATATGCGCTGGCATCACGGCAGGGGCATGGCGAAGGGCGGCGATGTATATTAATACATCCAAAAGGTGTGGCTATGGTGTGGCTATTTCATAGCGGAGTGAGTAGGTGTGGCTATATTCCACACTTACTGTAAAGCCAGACTTACCAATTCTGCACAGCCAGACCCCAAACTCCAAACAAAATGAGAGGTGTTACCATGCTAAGACTTGCAGTTCCACGAAGTCAAAATAGAAAATGCTGGTGCACACTCTAAAGTACTAAACACTGATAAATATGGACCCAACAATAATGACAAAGTCCAGGTCAGAACAAGCCAACTGCACCAAGGCATCACATAACTGATAAGTGTTACATTAGTAAGAAGCAGCAGTTACAGATGGAGCCATCCTCATCTAGCCCTTTAATAGTATTACCGTATATACTCAAGTATAACCCGGCTTTTTCAGCCCATTTTTAATGCTGAAAAAGTCCCCCTTGGCTTATACTCGAGTGAGGGGACCCAGCGCGTCCAGCAGCACCCAGCCTGGGGGAGAGAGGGAGCAGTGGCATCTAGCCTGGGGGAGACAGTGAGCAGCGACGCCTGACCGGTAAGAGAGAGAGCAGCGGCACCTGGCTGGGGAGAGAGGAAGCAGCAGTGCCCACCCGGGAAAAGAGGGAGCAGTGGCGCCCGCCTGGGGAAAGAGGGGCTCACCATGGCTATCCAGAGATGGCTAGATTAGGATGGCTCCATCTCTATGTGTTAAATGTCGGTGGCCTCTAGATAGTGCCCGGCAGTGCAGTTCATGTGTTTCTCTGTTCCGCACGCAAAGCCGCCGGCAATAACATTACTGTTCTGTTGTTCCTGTAATACTATCAGGCAAAAATCGCATTAAAAGCCCAAGTATGAAGGTACTATCATTGTCATTTGTTAATGCTTGATGGAATCATGTGCTAATTAGAAAGTTGCATTCACAAATGTGTATTAAAGCACAATGCAACCATGACAACCCTAGAATTTAAGTTGTATTCTACATTATTGATAAGTTTGCTAATGAATTGCATGAATGCTAGATGATAAAGGAACGGGAAATCATTTTGTCCAAATAAATAGTTTGTACACGGTGAGTCGTAAACTTTTCCAAACTGAAAAATGATTTCAATAATATTCTACCATCTGGCTGTAATTTGCTTCTCAGCATTGTTAATACTGTATAGCCTGCTAAGGTATGTTGACAGCTTTACCAGGCAAAATGTTCTAAAATGATCCTTGCAATCTAATTTTTAGGCTTTTGTAACAAATTATGATAAAACACACAATAAAATTTTTTTTATTTTTATTTAAACCAACATTGTAATTTCTTATTTTCAACTTAGTTACATAGTTACATAGTAGGTAAGGCTGAAAAAAGACTTGCGTCCATCTAGTTCAACCTGGTATAGATATCCATTGCTGATTTGGTTGGTTCTGGTATTTTACAGACAAATTATATTTCTTATTTGTACCCATGGATGTTTTTCTCCAGTAAATGTTTGTCCAACTTTGCCTTGAACGCATTTAATGAGCCAGCCGTTACCACCTCTCTGGGAAGAGAGTTCCAGAGTTTGACTGTTCTGACCGTAAAGAAATTCTTTCTACTAGCTGAATGAAATCTTTTTTCTTCTAATCTATACTCATGCCCTCGCGTCCTAGATTCCTTTCTAGTAGAAAATAGGGTGTGTGACAGTTCCTTATATTGGCCCTTGATATACTTGTACATGTTGAGCATGTCCCCCCTTAAACGTCTCTTTTCTAATGTAAATAGTCCCAAATTGCTTAATCTCTCCCCGTAGCTTAAATTCTCCATTCCCCTAATAAGCTTTGTTGCTCGCCTTTGGACTTTTTCTAATTCTATGATGTCCTTTTTATAGTGTGGGGCCCAGAACTGTACTCCGTACTCTAGGTGAGGTCTCACCAATGCTTTATATAGTGGCATAATTACCCTTGAGTCCCTAGTTTCCATTCCCCTCTTAATACATGCCAGAATTTTGTTGGCCTTTTTTGTAGCTACATTACAATGGGCACTACATCCTAGATTGCTGTCTATTTGGACTCCTAGATCCTTTTCAAGTATGGAATTGCCCAGTTCCTCTCCACTAAGGTTGTAACTTGCACACTGGTTGTGTCTCCCAAGGTGCATAACCTTACATTTATCTACATTGAACCTCATCTTCCATTTTTTTGCCCACTCATCTAGAATTGCAAGATCATTTTGAAGCATGGTGACATCTTCTGGTGATTTGATGACTTTGCTAAGTTTTGTATCGTCCGCAAAGATGGATACATTGCTGAGTAACCCTATCCCAATATCGTTAATAAAAATGTTAAACAAAAAGGAATTTCAGGAAAACTACCAATATTTAATTCCTTTCTCGGTTATGTATTATACTGCAGAACAATTGATTCATTTTCACAATAATGTCTTGTCCCTCGATAGTTTATTGAATACTTCATAATTTTAAATCTGCCAATTCAAACACAATTTGAATCTTTTTAATTAACATATTCCATAGGTTAATAATACAATTTGTTATAAGAATCATGCTCTTTTAAAATACACCCCGATGCATGGTAATTTATAATATTTATACTATATATAAAAATGTCTTCAATTTTAGACATTAAAAGTAGATATTAATAACGAATTAATAATAATGTACAAGCCTATGAGATACATGAAAGATACACTGTAATATGTTTCTTAATACCTGTCTGACAGATTCATATCATCTTCTCAATATTGTTTTATGTAAAGTATAACTATTATGATATATTTCATGTCAAATTTTGATTACAACCCGTCATTAGAAAGATTCTGAAAGAGTCGAAAATACAAAATTGAATGCATTCATCTATAAACTCACCATCGGGTATCCCCCTGGTCCACCCCGACGGTTGATACACCTGAATACAAACTTAACTCTAAACCTTATATAACTTAACTTTACCGCCGCCGAAGAGGAAGAGAAATAGGGAAGGGTGGGTGGGGCATCTTGGACAGAGGGTGATCACTCTAAACTCGTGATCATTCCTACCCTGTCTAAACCCTCCCCCTGCTCTGATAGGCCTTGTACCCATCCTCATTACCATAGCATGTGACCAACAGCAGAGTGTACCCTGTGAGAACCCTCAGTGGTTTATGTCACCTCAGGCTTAATCAGCCTTCTGTGTTTCTTAAACTCACCATCGGGTATCCCCCTGGTCCACCCCGACGGTTGATACACCTAAATACAAACTTAACTCTAAACCTTATATAACTTAACTTAAAATAAAGACACAACACAAAGTGCTGGCGTTTCAAAAAGAATGTCAAATTTATTTTGACAATTAACTAAGACTATTAATGATGGCGGCACTAAAGAACGGTCACTATAGGAAAGGTGGGGTTAAAGATCACTAAGCATACATACAACGCTGGGTGACCACTCTCCCTGGTCAGCCACCAGGCCTGGTGGTGACGGCCATCCCCCGGTCAGAAGCATGGCCCATGACAACCGATGTCGAGGGAGAGTGCACCCCACTACCTACACACACACAGAGTTCTTAAAGAATGACCTTCTTTACCGCCACAGCCAGGCCCTAGGCTGCAGCCACCGCCACCACTAGTAAAACGCTCAGCACCGTGTCTCTAACCAAGAAAAATTGTCGCCTAAAAACAAAGCCATTCCCTCCTGGCTCAGATGAACGCCATCGCTCCTGTACAGCTCGGGACGCTGGAAGCCGATGGCGTCGTGGCGAACGACACCCCCGCCGTTGGCTAGCAGGTATCTTTCAACCATTGAGTTCACCTTCTTACGGAACGCTCCAGACGGGGGCATGATCTCACGTCCCTCCATACTCTCCTGGAGATCATGGAGGACCACACCAACATACAGGATGGCAAAACTTGGGCAATGATGTGGAGGTCCCGGACAATCACGGAGCGCAGCTCCAGAGCGGATCCCCGCCCAAGGTCATTCCCCGCCCAAGGCACATGTCGGCTCAAAAAACAGTGAAAAACCCCAAGTCGACCTTTTGACTGCCGACTTTGCACGACACCCTCCGTGCTGGCTGCAGACCATATATATCATATATTATTTAACTAAACAGTAATAATATATAAATTGCTAATATTAGTAATCAAGCAATTATTAGTATCAAATGATGTAAATAGGTCAGTTATTTCAACCTAAAGATATACACCTCAATTACATTTTCCTGCATATGTATTTTGCCTTTAATAATAGTTTTGACCTTTCTTTCTCCCTATGTACGTACAATTTCATCATTACCTTTTCTCATGTCATCCCATTGGGAAATATGTTAAATAATTGAAACTGGTTATTTCTAATCATCAGGAGTTCAAAGAATTTCAGGCATCTGGCAGAAATTGAATCCTGCACCCTGTTGACTGCACATGGAGAAAGAATGTGCTTGATATACAGTATCCTGGTCCTTATAATGAACCATATACATTAATGGGATTCTAGTATTATTGTAAGCAAATTTTGAAAAACAGCAGGAAGACTGCTAAGCTGTAAAACATTTGGTCCTATCTGCAATCTGCAATCCCTAAAACTTTAATGTAAAGTGTTGAGTATGAAAAAAGAGTTCCTAAACATTCCACATTAAAAATATAATAACAACTAGGTGATTCATCGTGCCCTACGGGCGCTCTTCACACCGTCGTAAGGGGCTGCGCCCCCTTAATTTGTGAACGTTTGTATATGAGAAATATGGTTAGAATTGTATGAAAGATGCCCTGTATTGCAACTTAGGTGTCCGCGAATCGCGGGAGGGGGGGTCGCGGAGGGTGCCGCGAATTGCAGGAGGGGGGGTCGCGGGGGGTGCCGCGAATTGCAGGAGGGGGGGGTCGCGGGGGGTGCTGCGAATTGCAGGAGGGGGGGTTGTGGGGGGGTGGATGCTGCGAATCGCGGGAGGGGAGGGATTGCAGAGAATCGCGGGAGGGGGGTCGCGGGGTGGGTTGCCGCAAATCGCAGGAGGGGGTTACGGGGGCGGGGGTTGCGGCGAATCATGGTAGGGGGGTCGCGGGGGGTGTGCCGTGAATCACGGGAGGGGGTATCATGGGGTGGGGTGCCGTGAATCGCGGGAGTGGGGGTTGCGGGGGGGGTGGGGGGGGGTGTGACGCGAATCGCCACAAGAAAAAAATCAACACAGAAAGGTCAACACATGTAAATGTTGACATAAGTGTGGCACTTCATTGGTGTCCATGTCGACACATGAGAATGAATATGAAAACATTCAAAAAATGAAAAAAAAAACTTCAAAAACTCATGTCAACCTTTTTCATTGTCGACCATAGCCATGTCAGTGTTTTCCATGTGCAATTTCATTCTGGAGCTGCCGCGAATCGCGGGGGGGTGCCGCGAATTGCGGGAGGGGGGGTCGCGGGGGTGGGTGCCGCGAATCGCGGGAGGGCGGGGTTCACAGGGGTTCCAGTGGGGGGTTGCCGCGAATTGCGGGAGGTGGGGGGTCACGGGGGGTGCCGCGAATCGCGGGAGGGGGGGTTGCGGGGGGTGTGACGCGAATCGCCACAAGAAAAAATCAACACAGAAAGGTCAACACATGTAAATGTTGACATAAGTGTGCCACTTCATTGGTGTCCATGTCGACACATGACAATGAATATGAAAAAATTAAAAATAAATCTTCAAAAACTCATGTCAACCTTTTTCATTGTCGACCACAGCCATGTCAGTGTTTTGCATGTGCCATTTAATCCTGGGGCTGCTGCGAATTGCGGGGGAGGGGGGTGCCGCGAATCGCGGGAGGGGGGTCGCAGGGGGGGTGCCGCCAATCGTGCAAGGGGGGGTTGCGGGGGGGTTCTTTTTGCCGCGAATCGCGGGAGGGAGGTCGCGGGGGGGGGGGTGTTTTTTCCGCGAATCGGGGGGGGGGTCACGGGGGAGGGTTTGCCGCGATTCGCGGGAGGGGGGGGTCGCGGGGTGGTGGTTATGCCGCGAATTGCGGGAGGGGTCGTGGGGGGGTTCTTTTTGCAGCGAATCGCGGGAGGGGGGGTCGCGGGGGTGTTTTTGCTGCGAATCGTGGTAGGGGGGGTAGCGGGTGTTTTTGCCGCGAATCGCGGGAGGGGGGGGGCGCGGGGGGGGAGGTTTTGCCGCAAATCGCGGGAGGGGGGAGCTCACCTGGTGGCTGTGGAGTAGCAGTGCTGGGCAACATGGGAAGGCAGTGGGTGTCTGGCACTGTCTGTGGGCTCACTGGGCTGGTTCTCTGTCACATACCTCCCAACATGACCCTCTCCAGGAGGGACACAATGCTCTGTTTCTAGACTTCCCCTTAATGTATGATTGCCATCACCTGTTTTAAACAGGTTAATTTCTCAGAAAGGTGTTCAGCACAGATGAAGGCAATCACACATTAAGAGGAAAGTCCAGGAACAGAGCGTTATAGACACAGACACCCACTTTGAGTGACAGATGTAGCCAAATATATAGGAGATATATGATAAATGTAATATATTTAATTAACATTTCATTGAATAATCTGCCCCCTTAAAATACAGTATGGTAAAAAAAAAAATGAAAATATCTAAAAAAAAAAATTTAATCATATGAACGGTTTGCAATCCAATCACAAGATAACATAATATATTTACAGTAAAGCTGGGTACACACTATGGAGGTGATCTGGTTTACTTGGTGAGCGGTGAAGCTTGCAGCTTACCAAGGGCCTGAAATGCCGCCCTACTGAATACCCACCACCCCCGGCTGATTCCCCTCGGTCATTATTTCTCCTAGCTTCGCAAATAAGTCAGTGGGAACACCGGGACAAAGATGGGGTGGCCAGTCTTTGTCTGTGGCCGGCAGACATTGTCCCGCGTAGCGATGGGAATGTCCAGCGTTATCATTGGGACACACATAAAATGCTAATCAATGCCATGGACGATCCCTGTTCCTCCCTGGCCCACCCCGATTCTTGCGATTGTCTCGATGACTATGCAATTTGTCGAAGCCATTCACAAAGGGGAGCTGCACATATGAATAGACCATATGCATTAGCAGTCCCCTAATCATCGAGACAGGACCAAATTTGACTTATTGTAGGTCGACAGTCATTAGGTTGACACCGTTGGGTCGACAGGTAACTAGGTGGACAGGGTTCTATGTCGACATGGGTGAAGGCCGACAGGTGTCTAGGTTGACATGGGACAATGTCGACATGGTTTTGGGTCGACACATGCGTTAGATCGACATGAGTTAAGTCGACAGGTCGCGAGGTCGACAGGTCGCGAGGTAGAATGTTTTTTTTCACAGTTTTTTTTACCTTAATGTCGACACAGTCGACATGGGCACATTTGGAAGTCAACTGCAGCTCCCATTAGAGCTTCTCCTGGTGATTCAATCGTCACAGCTCAACATCAGCCAGAAGGGGGCACACGTGCACGAAACACTTGCGCACCCTGTTCTGTCGGAGCCCGTCGACACCCTCTGCTGCCTCCCTGCTGCTCCCCCATAGCTGCCCACCCCCCTAACCCTGCCCATCTCCCTGAAGCAGAGACGGGCAGGGATTCTGCTCCCTGGTGCCGTGTGAAGTGGGTGCGTGTGAAATGCTTGCACGTCCTCATCAGATGCAGCGCCTCTCCGCCAGCTTTCGTCAGTTCAAGGAATCTGGTTATTCCCTGAGCTCACAAAGGAGAGCAAGTTTGAGGTGACTGTGCGCTAAAATCGGCTGCCTTGTGGGGTGACAGTGATGGAGTGGTAACCCTAGAAACCACAGAAAACATATATAGAAAGGAAGGTTATCAAAGACTCCTCCACTGGCGCCGAAAGATACGTCCCTATAGATAAAGGGGCGGTCCTCTTCTCCGAAAAAGCTAGGGAAGGCTGATTAGAGAAATACCGTACGCCCCTCTTGGGGTGAAAGGGTTCCTCTTCTCCGAGTCTAAAGAGCTCAAGACACAGGTCCCCAAGGTGGCTGTCACACTGGTAATAGGTTAGGGATGCTTGCGTCACTTTAGGGTCTCAGTAGTTTAGTCGTGGTGACCCAAAATGAAAAATGGTAGGGGGTATATAGTGTAAAACCTTTTATTAAACATACAAATACATACAGATAAAAAGGAAATTGAAGCCACTTGGCATAATACCGTTTATAGTGGAGAACTAGGATGGTATCAAAGTTCTCAGAAAAGGCTTGAAACTGAGCGGGATCAATCCCGGGATGGCAAAAAAGTCCACGCTCGGTCCAGGTGCCGGTCTGCAATGCCTAAGAGGGTCCACAGTCCTTTTGAAGAAGGTGCAAACGAAACACACTCCAAACGCGTTTTCGATTGCTGCCTGCAATCTTTATCAAGATCCTTGATAAAGATTGCAGGCAGCAATCGAAAACGCGTTTGGAGTGTGTTTCGTTTGGACCTTCTTCAAAAGGACTGTGGACCCTCTTAGGCATTGCAGACCGGCACCTGGACCGAGCGTGGACTTTTTTGCCATCCCGGGATTGATCCCGCTCAGTTTCAAGCCTTTTCTGAGAACTTTGATACCATCCTAGTTCTCCACCATAAACGGTATTATGCCAAGTGGCTCCAATTTCCTTTTTATCTGTATGTATTTGTATGTTTAATAAAAGGTTTTACACTATATACCCCCTACCATTTTTCATTTTGGGTCACCACGACTAAACTACTGAGACCCTAAAGTGACGCAAGCATCCCTAACCTATTACCAATGTGACAGCCACCTTGGGGACCTGTGTCTTGAGCTCTCTAGACTTGGAGAAGAGGAACCCTTTCACCCCAAGAGGGGCATACGGTATTTCTCTAATCAGCCTTCCCTAGCTTTTTCGGAGAAGAGGACCGCCCCTTTATCTATAGGGACGTATCTTTCGGCGCCAGTGGAGGAGTCTTTGATAACCTTCCTTTCTATATTCCCTGAGCTGGTTGAGAGGCGCTACATCTGTAAGGAGCACAATGGAAAAAATCTGGAGGCAGGAATGGGAGGAAGTAATCAGTTGGCAGGAGAGGTGGCGTGCATTTGTGGAGCGAAGAGAACAGGAGGGAGTGTAAAAAGAGATAAGGTCAGGTATGAAGGCAAGCGCGAAATAGGAGATGGCTTTGTAAGTGAGTGTAAGGAGCTTGAATTGTATTCTGAAGGAGAATGGAGCCTTCTGAGAGAGGAGCTGGACATAGTGGGTGACATTCTATGGGCTGAGAGAAAAGTGCATATATTTTTCGCACTCCACATCGCCACTCTTCGCACTTTCAGAAATCGCATTTTTTGGTCATAATTCGCATATTTAATGGGATGCGCATTAGAGGATAAAAGTGCGATGTAGTGCGATTTGCGGCGAATTGATGCGAAATTATGTCACTAAAAAGTGTGATTTCTTCCGCCGGTCATGTGCGCATTTTAGACCAACAGGAGTGCGATTTACAAGACTGTCTCCACATGACAAATAACCCCCTAACCTATTGGGCCACCTAGGTCCCCTCCATTATGCATCACATCCCCTATATAAAGGGGCATTGGCGCCATTTCACTCTTTGATAGGAAGTAAGGAGCATGGAGAGGAGCAGTGGCAGTGTGAGAAGAGGAAGAGGTGTTGGTGGGAGAGTGAGGAGTGGCAGAGGGGCCAGTGGCAGAGGGAGCAGTGGCAGTGTGACCAGAGGAAGAGGGGCCAGTGGCAGAGGGAGCAGTGGCAGCAGCCAGGCAAGAGGAGCCAGTGGGCGAGGCAGCAGAGGACTGGTGAGGTCGACCTCCATTACAGGGAGTGGCAGCAGTGTGGCAGCCACCATGGCCACTGCAAGGGCAGTCCCAGACCAGGCCCTGGCGGACCAGGCCCAGCAGGAGGAGGTGGAGGATCTGCTGGCATCCCCATCCTGTAGCCAGGACCTTGCCCATACCCCACAGCAGCTGCAGGAGGGCCACATGTCCGAGATGGAGGAAGATGGAGGTGAGGAGGAGGAGGAAGACACTGGCATGAAGGAGGATTTTGACATGCATGTGGAAGATATAGAGGATGAGGAGGAGGGTGAAGCTGGCCGCACCAAAAGTGGGAGAAAGGTCCGATTCAGCTATGAGGAGAATGTGGCGCTTGTCCGGGCCATCATACCCCTGTATGACTGCTTACTGGGGAAAAACCAGCACAAGACCACCTCACATCGTAAACGTGGTATGTGGAAGGACATCACCCAGGCGGTCAATGCTGTCAGTCACCGCAAGAGGCTAAGCAAAAACGTTAAAAAGTGGTTTAACGACATCAAGCGGCAGCTGAAAAAGAAAATGGCCATGGAGATGGAGGAGGCCACCAAGACTGGCGGAGGAAGCCCCACCACAATATCCTACACATCATATGAGGTGAAGCTCCAAAGAATTATCCCCCCTGAGGTCCTGCCTGGGATGCACATTGCGGATACCGATAGGCCGGCAAGCCCACCCCGAGCTGGTAAGTGTCACCACATGCAATATTAAAACATACATGCCAATGTATTTAAACTGCAATATTATTTTGTATTGTTATACTAATGAATGTGGTGATGTGGAACTACATAGCCCAGCAAGGTCTGTCAATGGCAATAGTTTACACCTACTTTAAAAAATGATCAGAATGCTGGGCCTTGTAGTTCCACAACTGCATATCTATTGTTCCACACTGTAATATTTTTTCTAGCACCTTCATATGTATGTGGCCCAAAAACATTGGTGTACTGGTGGTTTAGCAGTCACGCCTACATACCACAGATTTGCCAACAGTTGTAATGTGTCAAGCAGTGTTTTAATTTTTTTGGCTGACTACAGGTGCAAAACATCAATGTAAAAATATGAATAGTAAATAATATAGCCCTAAACCAAAGGTAAATTTGTCCATTATTGTAATTTATTTGATGATTTTGCACAAAAGCTCGGTACATAAAGTCTACCGATCTTTCCTTTCACAGATTGTCCGTCCCGAAGTGATCAAGCATCCAAGAAAAGAAGCTCCGATGGTGCCGCATCTGTGGAAGCAGGTAAATGTTCAAACCACAGGCCATTACACATACAGTACACACACCCATATCACATCAAATAATAAATCACATTACAGTCATCTCCAGCTGCTACATTGCAACGGACATGAATGTAATGTGGCCTAGCCATGTCAATGAAGATTATTGTCAATGTTTCATGCAGGATCGGGGTCCATTTGTAAGTACATAGTACCCCTAGGTATGGGCGTCTACCATCTCAGACCCTTTCCAAAACAGTACTGATGACAGAAAGGACAATATATGCATCTGTACTTACCTCTTCCTCTGTATCCACAGGTACTGTACAACTACACCCCACCAAGTGGGGTGACTCCAAACCCACCCCCACCCAGAAATACTCCCCCTACAGCTGCTTCTGCTGCCCAAGTAGCTACCTCCTTGGTACATTTCAAGGACAAACAACTAGAATTTATGGCCTTCCAAAGTCTGGAAATGGGCAACATTAAGGGGTACATGCGTGACACCTTTCTACAGTTGAGAAAATTGTCTAGGAGTGTACGGGTTGGTGTAGGCACTCAGGTGCGTATGGCAAATAGCATAGACACCCGTCTTGCTGAACTTAGTTCTGCTGTAAGGGAGCAGAATATCCATATTGGCAGCCTTGCACAAAGTATTCATTCAATTAGTCAATTGTGTACTGCGCAGACCAATGCGTTGATCGCTATGCAGGCACAAATCCATCAAATGGAGGTGTCAGGTGTCATAGGTGCAACTACATCTACAATTAGTAGTGTATCTAGCACACCAGTAAGTGGCTCACCAACTTCCCCACCCCGTCGGAGTATTAGGACCCGGGGTGGTGTGTGCGCAGGGTCAAGAGGTGGTAGTGCGTGGCCTGATGGAGGGAAAAAATAATTATTTAACATAAAATAAATTGATAATGCATGTACTATGCTTGAATTTTTGTTACATTAATACACAGTTCTATTGTTTGCGACTGACAAATGCAGGTTATGTATGACATAATATACTTTAGTAAAAATGTCACAACGCATACCATTTTGTCTGTGTGTTATTCTTCAAACATTTGTTGTGTGATCTGTTCCATAATGTAATGATATATGGGCAAGGTATTGGTGGAAGATGCTGTTGTCTCAAATCTGGCCCGTCCGAGGTTGTGGAACTACATATTTCAGCAAGCTGTGGCAGTCATGTTTTGAGCTGTCATGCTTACAGTGTGCATGCTGGGCCATGTAGTTCCACAACAACAGGTGAGCCATAGTTGATTGCACAAAAATCACATACATGTTGTTAATATACTTACAAGGTTTTTTACAGCAAGGGATAGGTCTGGGATAGGTCTGCACCACCAACTGTACCCTTGGACTGTGTCTATTGGGCTAAATGTGGGGGCAAAAAGATGTTAGTGATAAATGTAATGTAGGTGAGTTCACTTCCAGCAAAGGTACATGTAGGAATAGAGGGCACATGTGCTTACCAGAAAAGTAGTGCCTGATGATGTCTGTACGCACCAGATTCCCCCTCTGCGTACCCCTCATTACCCGAGGTGTGGTAGGTTGGGCTTCCTGCACGACTGCTGCATGATCCTCCTCCACATAGGCTGGTTGGTATAGGGCTATGTTGTGTAACATGCAGCAAGCCTGGACGATCATCAATACTTTTGCAGGGTGGTAAAGCAGCAAACCAGATGACCGGTCCAAACACCGGAATCTACTTTTCAACACTTCAAACGTACGCTCCACCACATTGTGGGTTGCAATATGGGCTTCATTATACCGGTGTTGTGCAGGGCCATCGGGGGTGCGCAAAGGTGTCATGAGCCAGGAAAGACACCCATATCCTGAGTCACCTAAACCAAAGAAAGGAAGTTATTGCCTTATATGGTAAGGTATGTGCAGTGGGCAAATATTATTTACTTGGACAAGAGTAGTAGGCTGGAGAAAATTTAAACACACACACACATTTCAGCAGGTACAAATACGAATAGAGAGGGTAATATGTAAAAATGTACTTACCAAGAAGCCAGCCCTCTGGCATTTGTTGTTGGCTAAATCGGTTCCAGAGGCCGGAGTGTCTCAGAATATAGGCGTCATGGCAGTTCCCAGGGAAGCCTGCAACCACACTTAGGATTTTGAGATGAGCATCACATACAACCTGCACGTTCAGGGAGTGCCGCCCATGCCTATTGACATAGACGTGGCTCCGCACGTGCGGTGCCCTAATCCCAATGTGTGTGCAGTCTATAGCTCCCAGCACGTGAGGGAATGCTGAGAGTCTATAGAAAGCAACCTTGTGGTCCTGCCACTCTGACTCTGAACTGGGGAATCTGATGTATGTCCGCCACAACTTCTTAAAAGCAAGTAACACTTGCGTAAAATGCTTTGAGAAAGTGGCTTGTGATACCCCCAAGGACCATGAGGTCACGGTCTGAGTGGAGCCAGTGGCCAAATAGTAGAGGGTACACATTAATTTCTGCAGCCCAGACACTGCATAGTTGCCCCCCCCCCCCAAAAAAAAAAGGGTCCAAATCATCTCTCACCTGCTCATATAAGTTCAACAAGTTATTGCGGTTTAGCCTAAACATCCCCACAACCTGTTGATCCAAGAGGGAGTCCAGGTACAGCCTAGCATGATACATACGTGGGGTACGCACTATTTGGGGTGGTACCTGGTGCGCAGCTTCCTCCCTCCTGCCCAGCTCCTCCAAATGGGCCAAATCCAAAATGAGCAACTCAAATCCACTCTGCACAATCTCCATGTCTCAAACCCTCACAGGTGTCCTTAATAATGTGGGGGTATATGTAGGGGTGTTTGTGAGTGAAATTAAGGACACCTGTGATGACATTAACCATGTGTGCACTTGACCAAATTGAGTTCCGGGCCAAATCGCCCAACAGAACCTGGTCTGAAAAAATGGTGATTATTAGACACCTTAAAAGTGCGATTTGCGAAATCCCATTCCATTAAATAAGCGAATTGTATACTTTTCTATTGGAAAACATCTGGATGCAATAAAAGTGCGAATTTTTACCGCACTTTCAGTAAGCATGACTTATCGCAAAAAATATGCGATTTAGGGACCTTTTCGCATCACATTAAATATGCGAATTCACGGAAAAATGCAAATTAGCCGTTTTTTGGAGTAAAAATCGCCAAAAAACAAAACTCTCATTCCATAGAATGTCACCCAGTATGTTTGGAGAGGAAAAAGATTAGGGCAGCAGCATTAAGGATAGATTATAGTGGAGAGAGGTGTTGGTCAGTGAGGACAGTTTGGAGATGACTAGATAGTGGATGAGGGTCTTTGTAGCATTTTGGGTGAGAGGGTTTGATCCTGGAATACATTTTGAGGTGGAAACGAAAGGTCTGTGAGAGGTATTGAATGTGTGGTTTAAAGGAGGAGGAATCAAGTATAATGCCATGGCAGCATATTTGGGTGCTAGTGGAGATAGTTGTTCCACCAATAGATATTGTAAGAGGCAAGGTTATATGGGCGGGAGGGAAGATGATCATCTCAGTCTTAAGGTGCATACACACTGTACAATTTTTTTGACCAATTTTGTTGAAAGACATTTCCCTTGAACCCAGTGTTCTGGACGAAAGATGTTGATGAAAGATATTGACAACAGACGAAAGATCTAGCTACAGTTGGAGCCGGGCTCATCCTTGGTCGGCGCTCACCAGATCCCTTTCACTGGCAAGCGTCGTCGATAGAGACTGGGATGCATGTGCGTCTTGTGCACATGCGCGTCCCAGTATCACGGTGGCTGGGCAGCGTCTCCCTGCCCGTCTCCGCTTCAGGAGACGCTGCCCAGTTCAGGGGGGAGGGGGTTGGGGCGGCGAGGGGGACAGGTAACTACGATTGAGGAAGCAGCGGCGACCCCCACCAAGCTCCGTTGCCATGGGGCGCATGAGAGTCTTGTGCACGCGCGTCCCTGGCGGCAACCAGCCGCTGGCGGGGGATGGCGGTAGAATGCAAGGATGAGCCCGGCTACATCTGTACAGTTTATAGGCTCTTTTTGAAAGATATCCAAATTGAGCTTAATGCACAGTTGATGAACAACCTTGATGAACAACTGGCGGGTATGTGCATCATCATTCATCATTCCTCGCAAACGCGCTGAAATACATTTTGACCAATTTTGTTCAGAATGGCCGAAATGAACGAAATTGGTCAAAAAAGTTGGTCAAAACAATTGTACAGTGTGTATTCACCTTTAGACTGTTAAGTTTATGAAAGTGCTGGGACATTCAAGAAGAGAAAGCAGAAAGACAGTTGGAAATATGAGTGAGGGGAGGAGAGAGATCAGGAGAGGAGAGGTAGATTTGAGTATCATCAGCATACTGTAAAGGTGACATCGGAAATCAAATGAGTGAATGAGCTCACCTAGATAGGATATATTTCAACCCTTGGTTACTAAGTATATAGAAATATATATAGCGTTATATATATCGTAACCTGTGTACTAGCGGACTTTATAGGTTTTATGTAACTTTATATATCTTAACGGTTTTTGTAATACAATACAATGCTTATTGCCTGTATTCTCTGTTAATGTACAGTATAGTTTTATGGATCCATTCATATATGGAAGGGCTCATGGGAAGGAGAAGGCTGAGATTAAAAGGATGTAACAGCCCAAAATGTTGTATAGTGTTCATACAGCTGGGACTAATAAAGCTTTGTATAACCTTAGAAACAGAGCAGCCAGCTTCCCTGAGGAGAGATTCTGAGGTAACTGTCAGCAAGGCTGGAGCCCACTACATCGGCTCCAGAGTTCCCCCAAATAGTAGGTGCTGGAGTGTAAATGGATTGAGTCCCATCAGTATTACCTGTGCAGGAGAGGAAAGGAAACTAATCCCAGCAGGAAGCCTGCCATAAAATGCAAGAGCAGCCTTCAGGAGACCATTCCATTATTAATGGCCACAGCTTCTCAATGACAGGATTAGTCCCCTCTATGTGAGTTTTGATAAGCAGAACAGAACTTTGTTCTAAGTGAACACTGGAGAAAGTGTAATAGCAGTGCAAATTACTAGTGCCACTGATTCTAGTGCTACTGAAATAGTTACATCACTACCTACAAGTAACAGGAACCGGAGCAGCTTAGAGGATGTATATTCCAATCATATTTAATCTGCAGATGCAACTTTATGCAGTACCTTGATCACCTGAGGAGCCGAGCACCTACTCGTACAGCGAACTGTAGTTATGTGTGATGTAATACTGTTACACCAGTTCTAAGATCAGAACAACTCACAAAAGATAGACCTACATCTTAGTGGAGACCAGATGGGCTGTTTCTTAGTTTAAGAGTCTTCCTTAAGCAAACAACAACTGCCCTAGGTAGTACATCCTGGAACATTAAGCGCTTTATTACTACGTAACAGCAGAGATGGTACATCTTTGAAATCATTGCTGAGAAAATAAGATACTTTAACTGCTAAACTCTACAGTATCATCAAGTGCACCACCATTTATGGCCTAATGCATGGACTAACACCGGTAATTTGGGATATGTGTGAGTCACTGTGCCGAACCTTTAAAGTGTATTGTTGCCGTATGGAATTTGTGATTACTTTTCTTATAAAAGGTTGGTGTGGTAAACTTATTTATTTTATTCTTTATTTAGCTAAGAAATTAGTTTGGGTAAGCTTCAGCTGAAGGTGACAGTCTTTCAAACTTATATATAGTATTAAGTATTATCTTTATTTTGTTACCGTGAATTACATCACTTGTAAATTATTTTTTGGTTAGGTTATATGACAATATCTTAGCCAAAAAAAGCGAAGCAGAACAATAAAACAAAGCTTTAACATAGTCTGAATACATTTCTTCAGATAAACTGTATATAAAAGTGATTGTATAAATGTCTTAAATGCTTTCAGGCTAACTGTTAGAAATATTGGTTATATATTGCTCAACTGGTAACCCTATTTGTTCTTCCAATGGGTTTTCCCAAGTAGGCCCATAAATATTTACCGATGCTTGGGTGGAGGCACTGACATGTGATAAGGTACATCCTTCAACAGGAGATCAAGGGTGGGTACCTTTTGGACATCAAGGTAATTGGTAACCTAGAGTCTCTCTATGGGTAACAAGGGGTTACAATATAAAGAGAGATAAGAAGAGGAACGGATCAAGCAGGTCGCACATGGGCCTGTGAATGGAACAAAATAAGGTCCCAAGTCCTTTATTTTATAATGTGTCCTGCTCAGATATTGGCGTCATAGATATATGTGACTTATAAAATTATTTTTTTGCTATTAATATAATAATAATAATAATTCTATTGATTATCATGTAACAAAATAAAGAGCAATCAGACACATTAATCTGTGTATTTTTCATTGTACATTGATTACCTACTGTAGTTATATAGTTGAATTAATTCATTTATTTTATGTTTTTTCACATTATTTTTTTAATTTGTTGAATACATTCTATATTCATACATGTCCTTTTTATGCCCAGAATCAAAGCATTGGTTCAGTCATTCATTCAAAAAAATAAATGCACAAAAATACCTGTGCAAGATATAAACTTTATGTGTGCACAATTCTTGCTTTTTGTTAATTCAGTCGTAATATAGGTAAAAGCTCGTTAAAAAGTCAAATAAGGGTTTGCCTAATTAGGCCCTAAGAGAATAATTAGCAGTGCCAGAGATATAAAATGTAAACCTCCCAGGTGTTTTCGTTTTACAATCTTATGGAATGCTAATAAACATGCATGACTTCTTCCAACAGCTATTTTAGACTTGTAAATCCACCACGGGTGAAATTTTAAAAATCTCTGAGGAAGAAATTTGTATATCAGAGATGGTCAAAAAAATTTGTTGATTTTTTTGTCCGATTCTGTAATCGCATGAAACTTTATATATTGTAATTCACTACATTATGCAAATTTAACTACAGTAAGATTTAATGAATGGATGAAAAATGTAATTGTTTTTGAATTGGAAATCTGTTTATTTGTAATACAGGTCTTGTATTGAGTTCAACATATCTCAGACTACTGGTGTGATAATGGGTTGGTTGTAGTCTGAGAAATGTCCCCTTTTTTGCAACTTAAATAAGTTCAAGATATAAAAACACATGCAGAAGCATAGGCAAATGCAAGGGGGGATTCTGGTTGCCCAGAAACCCCAATGAAAACAATTATGACAACAAAAGCTCTTATGTATAATACTAAAGATGCTGCCACATCATGAATTTTAAGTAAAATTAGAGATGTGCGGCGGCCACTTTTTCAGGTTTTGGTTTTGGATCTGGATCTCCCTTCGTGTTTTGGATCTGGATTGGTTTTGGCAAAACCACCTTTGCGGGTTTTGGTTTTGGATCTGGATTTTTATGAAAAAATTCTAAAAATGGCTAAAATAACAGATTTTGGGCCTGTTTTTTGCCCCTAAAGTATTATTGACCTTAATAACATTAGTTTCCACTCATTTCTAGTCAATTTTGATCACTTCACAGCTCACAAAATTGTTTTTGTTTTTACTGTAGTTGCGCCAAAAGGTTATACCGAGGTAGCTGGATGACTGAGCTAAGCGACAGCAGTGGGCATCACATACATGTGGACCTTACACTTCCAACCTGGCACATCTTGGAAGCAGAGCGACACTGCAGGGGCAGACAGGGTGGCAGTTTAATAAACTACCCCCCAAAAAAGAGAAATGCTCTAAAGAGCAAAAAATACAAAGAGGTGCAAGATGAAATTGTCCTTGTTTCCTTTGTTTGATTGTACTACCAAAGGGGCTACCATCATTCTGAGACGCTAGGCCTAAGCCTTTCCTTCCCACTGCATGTGGTGAATGGCATATTGCCAATTTTAAGCTTCTCTGTAAGTAACTTTACCTGTTTGGATTTTTTATGGACCTTTGTAAAATGACATTTGTGCTTTGATTTCACATGGCCTCTAGGCCTTTGAACATTGGCCTTGTCATTACTGGTGGTAGCAGCTTCAGCACTTCTATCAGGTTGCTGATCTCCCACTATT
The DNA here is from genome assembly GCF_055691185.1 of Crinia signifera. NCBI lineage: Eukaryota > Metazoa > Chordata > Amphibia > Anura > Myobatrachidae > Crinia > Crinia signifera. The sequence goes on from NC_139219.1 coordinate 297,220,404, forward strand.
TCCTCCTCCATCATCCTCCAAAAATGTGTTTTTATTTTATTTATTACTTTTATTTATTTTTCTTACTTTACACTGGACACAGCCTGTCACACTGGACACAGCCCCTGGACACTGCCCCTGGACACAGCCAGTCACTCTGGACACAGCCCCTGGACAATGGACACCGCCTCTGGACACAGCTCCTGTACACTGGACACAACCCCTGTACACTGGACACAGCCCCTGTACACAGCCCCTGTACACTGGACACAACCCCTGTACACTGGACACAGCCCCGGTCACACTGTACACAGGCCCTGTCACACTGGACACAAGCCCTTTCACACTGATCACAGCCCCTGTACAGCCCCTTGTACACTGGCCACTGCAGCCCCTGATGGCGGGGCGCACGTTTGTCTTATATAGAATCCAGATCCCACGATGATGACGTTTTGCCTCATTTTCGGTCCAGAATTAGGCGGAAACTTCCGAGTCCGCTTGGATCCCCCTCGGATCGCAATGTTCGGGTGGGTTCGGATATCAGAGAACCGGACCCGCTCATCTCTAAGTAAAATGGCAGACTTGTGGCACATGCCCAGTGGTAGCAGCTTCTTATATCAAGTTTGCTCTGTCTGTGGTTCTGAGTCCTCAATCAGTGCACTGGACCAGAGAGCAGTTGCCAGGATGAAGAGACAGTAAAGTGAAAGTGCAGTGCTAGTTCTATTATGTTTGTGTAGTTATTATGGGATGTTTAACATTTGCATGACCACTTGTATATTAAATATGTTTGATACAGCCATAGACCATCTATAGTTTAAAATATTGGTAGTGTATTGAATACAGTATTCAGTGTATAAAAAGTACATTAAGGTCCAGTGTAATTACTAGGTTCTTCTACTGCTCCTCCAGACTCCCACTTTTCCTCCCATGTTCTGCAAAGTGGGAGAATGTGGACTGCATGTGGAAACCACCCTTTGAAATCCTGCATTTGCCACTGAGAAGATCGCATTCTGGTCAGTTTTCTGGCTTTTAACCCTGGGCAATGTAATATATAATATATATTAAATTATAACTACAGCTATTTTTGATATTTTGAAGGAAAATATAAAAACATGTTTTAGATTTTTGATGCTTGTCAGAAACATGTCCACCAGGAACATTTTTTATTAGTTTTACTTTTCTGACTTTTGGTTATTGTCCTGTTTTCTGAGGACTTTTTAAATGTTAAAGTTAATTTTATTGTACGTTTAAAGTACCATTAGTCTCAAACGGAAAATAAAGGGGCTTATTTAAGACCATTAGAGGTTCCCCATGAGATTTCTGATAAGAGGATATCAGGTGATATTTTCTTGTTTAATGCCAGGTACACACTAGGCAACGTGTGTGCTTGGCAATATTGGCAGCGGCGGGGACCGGGAGCAGCACCGACATTGGCAAGTGCTGATACTGGTGGAGGTGAGCGACAAGGTAATAAAGGTAATAACAGACAAGGTAGAAGGCCATTATCGATGCATGGGTGCGTACATCATTAACCATATCAAGTGTACACTCTAGACAAGACAGTAAAATATATCACTTAGGAGGGCTCTTCTGAGCGATCTTCTACTTTCTCATTTAGTGTGTATGGGTCTAAACCAGGGCTGGGCAACACCGGCCCTCCAGATGTTAATGAACTACACATCCCAGGATGCCTTGCATCAGTTTCAGTATGGCCACATAGCAAAACTAATGAAAAGCATCCTGGGATGTGTAGTTCATTAACATCTGGAGGGCCGGTGTTGCCCAGCCCTGGTCTAAACCTATCTTAGTGTTGGGTGTAATTATCATTTCAAAATCTAGTTTAGTTTATTCAGTAGGTCAGTGGTTTCCAAACTTTCTTAAATGGCATTGCCCTAAAGTAACAGCATTTTTTCACAGAGCAAAAGTTTATATTTATATATTTGGGAAAAAAAAACTATAGCTGTGCTTTTCATTGTCTACATGGTTTATGATTGGCAGCCACTAACACTGGTTTTGCCAATCAATATGTTCAAAAATAATTTGATTTGGTCCTTGATCACTGGCCCAAGGTAAATTATTTTTTCCATAGTACCCATACATGTCTAAGCATTTGTTACAACAGTACATCAAGGCATCTATCGTGGCATAGAATAAATCAATGGCAAGCACCTGAAACCAGGATATGACATCTCACTGAAGTTCGCTATTAGTTGTGAATCACCTTCCAATCAGGTGGTTCCTTAATGATCCAAAGAGATGGAAATCACTCGGTGCCAGCTCAGAGCTTTAGAGAGAATGGTACAGTACCTTTCAATGGTAGCGCTGTAGCAAAGCACTAATGTGATTGGCTGAGTGTGACCTGGCATTGCCATACTGCAATACAAAGCCAACAGGTTGTTTACAACAAATTGCCCTCCGCAATTGGCTCAATGTGTCTCAATGGAAAAATCAGCATTCGTTGTATCTCCCTTGGTAAAGAAATCAACAAGAAGCATGACCTCCTGGTCCTAAAACACGGTCTCCATGACCTTCTTTATTGACGGAGTTGTTGTTGGTGGGTATGATGCAGGTTTCCGAATCCAGATTGTTGCTCATCTTGAATACCTGTCCTGCCGTTATTTGCTGGCTGCATAGTTCTTTCCAAAATATATTGTTATTAACAACAATTACGGCCTTTGCTTATCTGTGTAGTCATTTTGCTTATTGAGGAGAACTGTTTTTGCTGGCATTTCTGTTGCTTTATTATTATGCCTGTTTTGCCTTCACGTGTTATTTATGCCATCAGAGAGTTGGTCTTTTATCTGATTCTCATAGGTGGCAGCTGCCTTAAATAGTTAAACTGCTGCACAAATACTTTGCCACTTATATCATGTCCATGCCAAGGGCACTCTAGCAGAAGAGTGGACCCATGCGCTGACTCCGTGTGGGCCCCCTCCCCTCCACAGTACAGTAGATACTGGCATTGTCCCAGAGTCTACTGTGCATGTGCAAGTCTCAGGAAACATGGCACCTGCCATGTTATGAAGACTTCTTACGAAGAAGCTCAGCTCAGAAAGCAGCGCCCAGATCAGGACTCCAGAGAGTTGAGTATTAAAACATGAGTGCAGTGTGTACCCCTTTGGCCTCAAGGACATTGCACCCATTAGATGTCATGGTGAATTGGCCTTTACGTGCTTAAACCTGCCGATTACTCTAGCAGGCACAGACTGTGATACACTATACACTATACTGGTAAGGGGGGGGGGGGAGGGGTAGGTGGACCAAGTTTTCATGGCCTCTTGGAATCTTGGGCATCATACAGATTGTCAGTCATCTGACTTGCCTCAACCCATAAAGTTCTGCACACAATGTTATCAATTGTAAACAGAAAGTAGGCAAATATCTGGTTGTATATACATGGTGGATGAACAGGTATATTTGAGCAAATTGGGCTTGCAGGTTGCAGGTGACAGCTGAGGAATAAAATGAAGGCCTAATTTATTCCATGATATAATGTAGGGGGTAATGTTTTTAAGGTTACTGTAAGATGGATGTGTCAATGTAACTTACTGATGGAACCATTACTTTATGTACATTGTGCTACAGCTGGGCAGCCTAATGCCAAAGCCTTCTTCCCAAACCACAAGCATTAGAGCCTACATGCCAATTGTATAACCTTTGTTACATGTACATGGTCAGTATGAATGGAAAGCCCCTGAGTGCTTATACACTTGTGTTAAACAGCATTACATGGGAAGCTACATGTATATTAGCCTTTAATCTGTCCCTGGTACTGGCATTTCTATACAGCTCAACATAGCTCATGGTTCCATTGCCTAGCCCTCTGTGCGGATGTGGATCAGTTGGTCACCAGCAAGTTGTTACACAGTCATTAGGCCGGCACCATTAGGCATTTAGATCGACATGTGTCTAGGTCGACATGCAGGACATGGGTTAGGTCGAAAGGGTCATAAGGTCGACAGGGTCATTAGGTTGACAAGGGTTAGATTGACATGGGAGTTTTCACAGTTTTTTTTACCTGAATGTCGACACAGTCGACATGGACACAGGTTAAAGGGTGAGATGTATCAAATGGAAAATGCGGTAAAACCCCGGTTTTACTGCATTTTCCAATGTATCAAAAATGATACCGCATTGAAGGGTATCGCCACCGTTGGGTGGCGATACCCTATAGAAGCCTATGGGCTTCTTTTCGCCGCCCGCCGACGACGACGCAAACCCGCCGCCTCGCCGACCCCCCTCTGGCTTACCTTCCTGAAGGGTCCTCCTGGACCCCGGAAGGTAAACCCCTCCTCCCCCTAGTGAAGCAGCCGGACATCCTTCCGGCTGCAGGGGGGAGGAGGAGGCGCCGGTGACAGCCTGCTTAGCTGTCCCCGGCATGAGGGGAGAGCCAGGCGGCAGGGAGGTGATGGAGACCCCCCGCACACCAGAGTACAGGTATCACAGGGGGGGCTCCGTCACCACACCACGATGCCAGCCGCATATGTTAGTACATATGCGCTGGCATCGCGGCGGGGGGGGGGCATGAAGGGCGGCAATGTATTTTAATACATCTCGCCAAAGTGCACCATGTCCCCTCACATGGCTTGCTGTGCTCGCTACGCTCAGCACACTATTTTGTTCTCCCACCATGTACTAGTGGATGGTAGGGCATGAAATACCGCCTGTCGGCACATGTCGGCTACAAACACTGTTAAAAACCCCATGTCGACCTTTTGACTGTCGACCTAACCCATGTCGACATATTGACCCTGATGACCTAATGACCCTGTCAACCTAACCCATGTCGACCCAGGGCCGGATTAAAGCAGGGGCAAAAGGGGTCCCCCCTCTAGCTAGGGGCCCCTTGTGGTTGGCATGCATTTTTTATAAAACTTTTTTTTTTTTTAGCTAAAGGTTTTGTGCATGGGAGTAGGGAAGTGCTGCAGCTTCACCTATCTGCCAATGTGACAATGATTAATGGTGCTGAGCATCTGGACCTGAAGCATACTGACTGCACAAGTGTGCAGTGCATTGCTGGTTGTTGACTAAGGGGATTATTCTAGTTCACTTGCAAAAGCACAATCACTCTCTAATGGACAAAACCATATGCACTGCAGGTGGGGCTGATGTAACAAGTGCAGAGATAATTAGATTTGGGTGGGGTTTGTACTTCAAACTGATATCTATACTGCAGTGTAAAAATAAAGCAGCCAGTATGTACCCTGCACAGAAACATTAAAATACCCAAATCTAACTCTCTCTGCATGTTACATCAGCCCCACCTGCAGTGCATATGGTTTTGTCCATTAGAGAGTGATTGTGCCTTTCCGAGTGAACTAGAATAACCCCCTAAGTCCCATGACACTTTGCACAAGAGGGCAGAGGCTGAGAGGTGTGCTGAGCTCTGATTGGTGGAGCTCATTACATGCTTCTCAGGCCCATGGAGGGCAGCAGCCTAGTCATGGGAGGGTTTTTAATCAGAGGCAGCACTGGGACTGTGAGGTCTCCTACAGAGTGGTGCAGAGGAACAAACACAGGCTTTTCATGTGGTATGTATGTGTATGTGTGTGTGTGTGTGTGTGTGTGTGTGTGTGTGTGTGTGTGTGTGTATATATATATATATATATATGTGTGTGTGTGTAATAATCTCCCATGCAGTTTGCGACCAGTAATGACAAGTGCAAGGGGGCCCCCCGAAGGCTTAATCTGGCACTGTGTCGACCTAGACTTGTGTTGTCCTTCCTGCATGTTGGCCTAGACACATGTTGACCTAAATGCATGTCGACCTAATGGTGTCGACCTAATGACTGTCTAACAACTTGCTGGTGATCCAATGACCGTATCCCCTCTCTGTATATCGCCTGTTTGAATATGCTCAGATAAAGCCCAGTGTTACCACTTTAGATGCAAATGAGACGTATCTATAGTATGTACAGTATAATATAATATAAAATACAGACACTTAACATCACCTGTACTCACATATGCTTGGTTCTAGAGCTGATTACTTCTACATCAACAGCATACATATGTATTTTTTCTATATACTACACAATTCTCTCTTCTTTTTTAAAGTCACAATTAAAATGTGCGGTAATTACCGTAATGTTAAACATTTGAAAATACCACAATTTATTCCATAATTTAAAAAAATGATTTAGTAACCATCAGTTAAGTCTGGTCTGCCTGAAAACTGTATTTTCCCAAAAAATGACAGACACACCGACTATCTCAAGCTGTAATCACTGCTAATGTACAAACGGCACATTCGGCGTAGAGAGATGTTCAGAGAGAGAGCTGTTCCATTAGCATTCATATTACATAGTATCTCATTCACACTCCCATAGCTAGCTAATTTGGTCTTCAGCCAACTTTCTTATAATATGATGACAAGACAACAAGCTTGACTGCCTTCTTTTCATTGCTAACGATTCAGTGAGTGGCAGTTGGGGTCTCTGCGCTCAGCGTGGCACCTCGCCCTGCAGAGATTTTCTGTGTCTATGCTGTCTCTGTCCCCAGCTCCCTGCCAGGCTTTCTACAGCAAGGACAAACTCCAGATACAGTAACAAAACACAAGTTTATCAAATGGGATGCAATTTACATGACATGTTATTGCAACAATATGGTTGAGCATAATGCCCAGAGTTAGTAATTGGATGCCCTGCGAAACCTTTGTCCTTTCTTGGACAAAAGTAAAAAGAAATGCTGTCAATCAATAGGTTCCATAGTGATCTGCTAGCAGATATATTCATTTACATACAGATGTTGGGAGACATTGTCAAAGCTTTTACTGAAAAACTATTGTTCCAATATAAACAAATTCGACATGTCTCCTTCACACACAGAGTACAGTAAGACCTTAACTGCCCTCTCAAATATTTCTAAAGTGTTTAATTATGGCTTAGTATCATTATCAAATATGTTACAGATGAGCCTGAGAAAATAGTACTAACGTTTAACATACTCTATACTAAATTAGTTTTTTTTTTTAAGTTTAACTATACCTAAATGACAATTCATTGCATGTTCTTGCATTGTCCTGTAAAATTTCTTAACCCCTTCCCGACATTTGACGTACATTTACGTTATGGCCGGGATGTACTTCCCGACACATGGCATAAATGTACGTCATGGCTTTAAACTGTCACCGCGTCTATAGACGCGGTGACAGTTTAAACATGTCTGCTGTCCCTGACAGCAGACATGTCCCTGCATGCCCAGGGGGGGCTGCGATGCCGCCTCCCCGTCGGCGATCGCTGTGATTAGCTGTTCAGTGTGAACAGCCATTCACAGCGTTTTCCTGTGTACCGGCGAATAAAGTTCGCCGGTGACACAGGGATCGGTGGTGATTGGTGCTGTAAAGTACAGCACCAATCACCACGGGGTGTAAGGGTGACACTGGTGTCACCCCACCTCACCCCACCCGCCCCAAAGGCCGTGATTGGTTCGTCGGACCGACAAACCAATCACAGCCATGGAGGGTGATTTAAACTAACGGTGACTGCACTGCAGACGCCATTCCGGTCTGGAATTGCGTGCAGTGCGGTCACCGTGCCTATCTGCCGCGATATACTGACCTGATCCTTGCAAATACTTACCTGATCACTGCTTGTAGCGTTCCTGGATCTTGTTACTTCTTGTGACTTCCTGTGTTGTGCTGTGCTGTGTTGTGCTGCTGCAGTGTGATAGATTTATAGATAGAGAGATATAGAGAGAGAGATAGAGAGAGATAGAGAGAGCTAGTGACAGAGAGTGCTATATTTTGTGCTGCTGCAGTGTGATAGAGTTATAAATAGAGAGATAGAGAGAGATAGAGAGAGATAGAGAGATAGTGACAGATTGTGCTATATATTTTTTATATATATATACAGCTGTACTGCGTGTGCAACTGACTGCTGCCCCCCCCCCCCTTTTGTGCTGATCAGTATAAATTAACTGATCAGCAACTTTTTGGGGGCGCAGGTTTTTTTTTTATATATATATACCTGTCAGTGCTGCTGCTGCAGTGTCATAGAGTGATAGATAGTGAGAGATAGAGAGATAGAGAGAGATAGTGATAGAAAGTGCTATATTTTGTGTCTGCTGCCCCCCTTTTGTGCACCCCCAGCAACTTTTTGGGGGTGCAGGGGGTATTTTTTATATATATAACTGTCAGTGCTGCTGCTGCAGTGTCATAGAGTGATAGATAGAGAGAGATAGAGAGAGATAGAGAGAGATAGTGACAGAGAGTGATAGAGAGTGCTATATTTTGTGTCTGCTGCCCCCCTTTTGTGCACCCCCAGCAACTTTTTGGGGGTGCAGGGGTTATTTTTTATATATATAACTGTCAGTGCTGCTGCTGCAGTGTCATAGAGTGATAGATAGTGATAGATAGTGAGAGATAGAGAGAGATAGAGAGAGATAGTGACAGAGAGTGACAGAGAGTGCTATATTTTGTGTCTGCTGCCCCCCCCCCTTTTGTGCTGATCACTATATCTGAGGTGATCAGCAACTTTTTGGGGGTGCAGAGGTTTTTTTTTAATATATACCTGTCAGTTGCTGCCAGTTGCACTGTCAGTTGCACCAAAGGTTGTGCACCTGCTGCCCCTCACTGGTAATCAGTGTCGCATCACTGATCACCTTTTTTTTTTTTTTTGAGGGTGCTGTGGGGTCTTTTTTTAATTTTTTTTTTTGATCAAATTCCTGTTGCCTTTGAGCGCTGTTCAGTGACGGACGTTACTGACCAACATCTGTGCTCAATTTTTGGCGCAGGACCTTTTTTTTTTTTTTTTTTTCTGCACTACATACACACTACACACTACATACTACATTGAAATAAAGTTTGTACCCCCCCTACACTATACACGTGTTGAAACATTTCACTACCAGAAACACAAAAATAAAAATGGCATCCCAAATGTCATCCCAGTCATCCAGAAGAATGTATTCAGTGGAGGAGGCATATGCCATGCTTGCCTCTGACTCTGACACAGCCAGTGAGGCAAGCGGGGAATTTGAAGGATTCATCTTAAGCTCCTCTTCCTCCTCTAGTGATGAGGGACCCCCTCAAAGACGCCCCCATAGAGCAGCTGAGACCCCCCCCAATAATTGATCTCGTATGGACCCCACCACCAGACAATTTTGAGCCCCAGGTTCCTGAGTTTTTGGCCATCCCAGCAATCCAATTTGATTCCACAGGTCTCAGAGAAATTGACTTTTTCAAATTATTTTTCTCTGATGATTTTATAAATTTAATGGTGGACCAAACTAATTTATATGCCCAGCAGTTTATTGCTCAAAACCCCACGTCATCATTTGCTAGGTGGACCCCTGTAGATGCAGTAGAGATGATGACGTTTTGGGGTCTGGTGTTTCATATGGGCATAGTAAAAAAGCCAGAAATTAGGCAATATTGGAGTACAGATGTTCTGTACAGCACCCCACTTTACCGTATGGCCATGACCCGGACTCGTTTTGAGTTAATCCTTAAATTTTTGCATTACAACGATAATGCACAGTGCCCACCCAGAGATGATCCCACCTTTGACCGGCTATTCAAAGTCAGGCCGGTCATTGATCATTTCAGTGCCAAATTTGAAGAGATGTACATCCCAGATAAATTCATTTGCATAGACGAGTCCCTTATACATTTTAAAGGAAGGGTTAAATTCCGCCAGTACCTTCCCAGTAAGAGGGCAAGGTATGGCATAAAAATGTATAAGCTGTGTGAAAGCACCTCAGGGTACACTCACAGGTTTAGGGTATATGAAGGGAAGGATTCAAGAATTGAACCGCCAGAATGCCCCCCCTCCCTCGTAGGTGTTAGTGGAAAAATTGTCTGGGATTTAGTGCACCCCTTCCTGGATAAAGGTTATCACCTCTATGTGGATAACTTTTACACTAGCATCCCCCTGTTTAAGGCCCTTGGTTCAAGAGGTACAGCAGCTTGCGGTACTGTGCGCAAGAACCAAAGAGGCCTCCCAAAAACGCACATTGCCCAAGTAATGAGAAGGGGTGAAAGCAGGGGAATATGCACCGAAAATATGTTGTTGGTCAAATATAAGGACAAGAGGGATGTCCTTATACTGACAACAATTCACAGGGACAGTACCACCTCCGTCCCTGTACGAGGTACCAGTACCCACACCTCAAAACCTAATTGTATCCTGGATTACAATAGGTACATGGGCGGAGTGGATCTTTCAAATCAGGTACTGAAGCCGTACAGTGCCCTGCGGAAAACAAAAATCTGGTACAAGAAGCTGGCCGTGTATATCATCCAGATGGCACTGTATAACGCTTACGTGCTATTCCGTTCTACCAGCCAGAGGGGGACATTTATGCACTTTCAAGAGGAAGTCATAAAGGGCCTAATATTTGGGAACCAGCAGGCAGAGGGCCCCAGTACTTCTAGTACTGGCCCCCGTATTGTACCAGGGCAGCATTTTCCTGATGAAATCCCCTCCACTGGAAAAAAGGGCAGGACACAAAAAAGGTGCAAAGTTTGCTATAAAAAGGGAATAAGAAAGCAAACTATTTTCCAGTGTGACACTTGCCCCGACAAACCCGTCCTATGTATAAAGGAGTGTTTTAAAATATACCACACATCTATGGATTATTAGGTTCATAATTTCAACGTGCTTCGGGGGTCTTGCTAATGCCACATAGCACCCACCATTCATTCCACCAGAATCTGAGCCGCAAAATCCAAAAATCACTCCTTCCCTTCTGAGTCCTGCCATGCACCCAACTGGTATTTTCTGGTCACATGTGAGGCATTGCCATACTCGGGAGAAATTGGGGCACAGATTTTGGGGTGCTTTTTCTCCTTCATACCTTCTGAAAATGAAAAATTTTGAGCCAGAACTGCATTTTTGTGTAAAAAAATGTAATTTTTCATTTTCACTGCCCAGTTGTATCAAAATTGGTGAAACCCCTGGGGGTTTGAAATGTACACTATACCCCTAGATGAATTCCCTGAGGGGTGTAGTTTGCAAAATGGGGTCAATTGTGGGGGGCTTCCACTGTATTGGTGCTTTGGGGGTCTTGCTAATGCGACATAGCACCCACCAACATTCCACCAGAATCTGTGCTGCAAAATCCAAATATCACTCCTTCCCTTCTGAGTCCTGCTTTTTTTGGTCACACATGAGGCATTGCCGTACTCGGGAGAAATTGGGGCACAGATTTTGGGGTGCTTTTTCTCCTTCATACCTTCTGAAAATGAAAAATTTTGAGCCAGAACTGCATTTTTGTGTAAAAAAATGTAATTTTTCATTTTCACTGCCCAGTTGTATCAAAATTGGTGAAACCCCTGGGGGTTTGAAATGTACACTATACCCCTAGATGAATTCCCTGAGGGGTGTAGTTTGCAAAATGGGGTCATTTGTGGGGGGGTTCCACTGTATTGGTGCTTTGGGGGTCTTGCTAATGCGACATAGCACCCACCAACATTCCACCAGAATCTGTGCTGCAAAATCCAAATATCACTCCTTCCCTTCTGAGTCCTGCCACTTTTTGGTCACACATGAGGCATTGCCGTACTCGGGAGAAATTGGGGCACAGATTTTGGGGTGCTTTGTCTCCTTCATTCCTTGTGAAAATGAAAAATTTTGAGCCAGAACTGCATTTTTGTGTAAAAAATGTAATTTTTCATTTGCACAGCCCAGTTGTATCAAAATTGGTGAAACCCCTGGGGGTTTGAAATGTACACTATACCCCTAGATGAATTCCCTGAGGGGTGTAGTTTGCAAAATGGGGTCACTTGTGGGGGGCTTCCACTGTATTGGTGCTTTGGGGGTCTTGCTAATGCGACATAGCACCCACCAACATTCCACCAGAATCTGTGCTGCAAAATCCAAAAATCACTCCTTCCCTTCTGAGTCCTGCCATGCACCCAAATGGTATTTTTTGGTCACATGTGAGGCATTGCCGTACTCGGGAGAAATTGGGGCACAGATTTTGGGGTGCTTTGTCTCCTTCATTCCTTCTGAAAATGAAAAATTTTGAGCCAGAACTGCATTTTTGTGTAAAAAAATGTAATTTTTCATTTTCACTGCCCAGTTGTATCAAAATTGGTGAAACCCCTGGGGGTTTGAAATGTACACTATACCCCTAGATGAATTCCCTGAGGGGTGTAGTTTGCAAAATGGGGTCACTTGTGGGGGTTTCCACTGTATTGGTGCTTGGGGGGTCTTGCTAATGCGACATAGCACCCACCAACATTCCACCAGAATCTGAGCTGCAAAATCCAAAAATCACTCCTTCCCTTCTGAGTCCTGCCATGCACCCAAATGGTATTATTTGGTCACATGTGAGGCATTGCCGTACTCGGGAGAAATTGGGGCACAGATTTTGGGGTGCTTTTTCTCACTGCCCAGTTGTATCAAAATTGGTGAAACCCCTGGGGGTTTGAAATGTACACTATACCCCTAGATGAATTCCCTGAGGGGTGTAGTTTGCAAAATGGGGTCACTTGTGGGGGGGTTCCTAAATTTTATCATCTTATGGTGCCTAGAAACCTACATGGTGCCTAAAAAATAATCTCATAAAAAGGAGGCTCCAAAATCAAGTAGGTGCTCCTTCTATTATGAAGCCTGTGGTTTGGTCAACGTGCACACCAGGGCCACATATAGGATATCTATGAAAACAAAAGAATTGGGGGAATCAATTTTTAGTCACATTTCTCTAGTAAAATCTACTGTGTTCCTTAGAAAAATGTATTAAAATTGCAAATCTGCAAAAAAAATAAAATTTTGAAATTTCACCTACACTTTGTTTTAATTCCTGTGAAACACCTAAAGGGTTAACAAACTTCCAAAATGCTGTTTTGAATACTGTGAGGGGTGCAGTTTTTGAAATGGCATCATTTATGGGGGTGTCTCACATACAAGTCCCTCAAAGTCACATCAGAACTGAACTGGTCCCTAAAAAAATCAGTGTTTGAAATTTTCTTGAAAATTTGAGAATTTGCTATTCATATTGTAAGCCTCCTAGTGTCCAAAAAAATTAAAAGGAAGTTGAAATAATGATGGAAACATAAAGTAGACATATGGTCTATGTTAGTTATTAACTATTTTGAGTGGTATGATTATTTGTCTCACAAGCAGAAAATTTAACATTTTGCAAATTGCTAAATTTTCAATTTTTTACGACATTTTGGTATTTTTCACAAAAACCACAGACTGTATCGACCCAAATTTACAACTAATTTGAAGTACAATGTGTCACGAGAAAACAATCTCAAAATCACTGGGATAAGTAAAAGCAAAAAAAAGTTATCCCCACTTAAGTGATACATGTCAGATTTGAAAAAAAGGGCTCTGTCAGGAAGGCAAAAACTGGCTGTGTCAGGAAGGGGTTAAATAGAGTACATTAGCAAGTTCTGATTTACTCTGATTTACTCTGATTTCAAAGCAGGATCTTATTGGCTATCAACTATCAACAACTGTCATGTGATTTGGGATAGCCAATAAGATCCTGCTTTGAAATCAGAGTAAATCAGAGTAAATCAGAACCTGCACATCTCCATTAACAATAGGGTATTTTCCATTAAAACTTTATATAGTTCAGTTTCCACCACAGCCTGTGAAGCTTTCTTAAGCCCCGTACTCAGTAGATGAGAGTTTAAAAGATATCGCTGACTATCACAGAAATAAGGGTGACTCTGAGGGGTAGATTTATTAAGCTCGGAAGTGTCTGTTTTTTATCACCGGCAAATCAGCTCCTACCTGTCATTTTTCAAACCAAGCCTGTAACTTCACAGGTAGGAGCTGATTGGCTGGTGATAAAAACCAGACACTTTATCACTTCACGAGCTTAATAAATCTGCCCCTGAGTGAGGCATCCTTGTGGAACCTAATGCAAACAGTAGTTGTCAAACTTCTAAGATGCCACCTCTTTCACCTGAAGTTCTCGAAAGTTGGTTTTGGGGTGTGTGTGGGAGCAGCAGAGTCCACATAGCCCACACCACAAACACCCATTTAATTATACTCTCCTCTCTGTGCAGCAGCAAAAATCAATGGGACATCGTCCATTTTCCAGTGATTCATGCATGAACGATAGAGATGTCACCAGGAACATTGGGGGTTATTCTAGTCCATTCTTTCTGACAAAATCCTTCTTAGATGGAAAAACCATGTGCACTGCGGGTGGGGCAGATGTAACTTGTGCAGAGAGAATTAGATTTGAGTGGGGTTTTTCTTCAAAGTGAGATCTATATTGAAGTGTAAAATCATGCAGTCAGTATTTTCCCTGCACAGAAACAAAATAACTCACCCAAATCTAATTCTCTCTGCACATGTTACATCTGCCCCCCTGCAGTGCACATGGTTTTGTCCATCTAAGAAGGATTTTGTCAGAAAGAATGAACTAGAATAAACCCCATTGAGAGGAGAGAGCTCAATCGGGAACTTGAATATGGGTCCCTTCCTCTCTTAAAGCGAATCTGAGCAGTATGCTGAAAAAAAAAATTATCAAAGAAATTTCCATGTTTGTTTTTTAAAGTTTTTTTTTGGTAATGATATTATTATTATTTTTTTATATGCTGGTAATGTTAGTTTAATTGATACATAATGTACTATGAGAGGTATTTTGACAGTCGGAAATATCAGTATGTACTGTACCTATTCAATGCGGCTGTATTTGGCTGCACTATAGACCATGCACATTCGACTTTGTTGATATCGGCCTCTAAATATTTTCACCAATCTATGTGTTTTCCGACTCTCTGAAAATTTCTGACAGATGGATAGACTGAATTGGTTGAATGTAAATTCGACCTACTCTTGTCGAAAAGTGCTAATACAGTATTTCAAACTGTCTGAAATATCGACACACATTCAATACCCCCCTTATACAGCATACCTTATATGTTTTAATGGTACTTATGTACTAACTGGGCTGCCGATTTTGAAATCGGGTCCATCGCATCGCATCCGACCATATCACATGCGATGCGATGCGATGGACCCGATTTTTCCATAGGATTCAATGTTAAAATGGACTGAGTCCATTTTAACATGGAATTCAATGGTAAAAGGGGTCCTTTTCATACCCCTACTATCCAAGTGGGCATGGAGTTGGATATAAACCTGTGGCGAGCGTAGCGAGCCCCGCGAGGGGACACAGAATACCGTCCCCTCGCGGAAAAATCGGGTCATCGCATGCGATATGGTCGTATGCGATGCGATATCGCATCGCATCGCATCGCATCTGATTGTATGCCTTAAGTTAAGGCATACAATCAAAAAATCGGCAGCCCAGATAATACATAAGTACTTTTTTAACTTTTATGCTGCTTTTTATCCAATAATAGGAAACTAGTACAGTTCAGTATATTGGATCTGGCATATGCTGGTCATTTTTGCTTTCCAAACTCCATCTTGGCCTATCAACAAATAAACATGATCTAAAACAATATGTAAAAATACAGGTGTCCTCATACATACAGTATTTGGTCTAGTGAAGGGATTGCCACGTAGCCATCTTGGCGTGTCATGGCAACCATCCTTTTTTCAAAAGTTGCATCTTACATTGACCACTAGGGCAGTATTTTCTAATTAATTCTTTAACTTTTTTTGGTACTCTTTACCTAGAACGGCGCCCGCGATCAGAATCGCGGGCGTCGGGGGTAAAAAATCGCGGTCATCGCGGGCATCGCGGGTAAATCGCGGGTACATCAAAATCGTGTACCCGCGATGACCGCGATTTTCCCATAGGGAACAATGTTAAAAAGCCTAATTGATCGCGATTTTAATGTAAAATGCCTCAATGCCCGCGATTTTCCCATAGGAATCAATGTTAAATGGGCTACAGAGCCCAAATAGACCCAATTAACCCTTAAATGTCACCCCAATTTTTTTACGCCACCCCACGATCCACGCCAACCCGAAGCGTGGCGAGCGCAGCGAGCCCGCGAGGGGCGGCGGTACGCGTCCTCCGACCTTTTCATGCCCTACTATCCACGTCGGCGTGGAGTTGAGAATAGAATAGTGTGGCGAGCGCAGCGAGCCACCGAGCCCGAAGCGTGGCGAGCGCAGCGAGCCCCGCGAGGGGACGCGGATACCTTCACAGGTAAACGCGTCCCTTCGCGGATTTCACAGGTGTCGGCGTCGCCACGGACACCTGTGAAGTCCGCGAGGGGACGCGTATAACTGTGAAGGTATCCGCGTCCCCTCGCGGGGCTCGCTGCGCTCGCCACGCTTCGGGCTCGGTGGCTCGCTGCGCTCGCCACACTATTCTATTCTCAACTCCACGCCGACGTGGATAGTAGGGCATGAAAAGGTCGGAGGACGCGTACCGCCGCCCCTCGCGGGCTCGCTGCGCTCGCCACGCTTCGGGTTGGCGTGGATCGTGGGGTGGCGTCAAAAAATTGGGGTGACATTTAAGGGTTAATTGAGCCTATTTGGGCTCTGTAGCCCATTTAACATTGATTCCTATGGTAAAATCGCGGGCATTGAGGCATTGAATGCAAAATCGCGGTCAATCTGACTTTTTAACATTGTTCCCTATGGGAAAATCGCGGTGATCGCGGGCATCGCGTCGCGGCCGTTTATGTACTGCCCGCGATCCCGCGATCACCCCGATGGGCGCCGTTCTAGGTAAACAGTACCCTTTTTTTTGTTAGTCAAATTGCGAGGGGGTTGCAAATAAATATTTTCACTCATTTTGTTGCTGTTTTGGCTTGAACATGCGCACTACGATCCTTACGCATAACCAGTCATTCAATAATCGGACTGAATGCAAAGTCGCACTATAACAATCAATAGCAATCCGTTTTGAATCAGGCTCACAAACCATAGACATCAAATTCACATCAGATCGTAGACTGTTGGTTAGTAACATAAAAAAAAAATATTAGGAGTTAATTTGCGAGGGGGGGGGGGGGGCAAGATTTTGTTTTTCTACTGGCCTCCACATGGTTTAATCCCAAACTTTCTGGCCAGTTTATAAGCAGTCATAACAGGTACATAATTGTTCCAGATCTTACATTGATTTCAACAGATGACCCTCGTTTCTTAATGATGTTTATAACAGTGGAATGTCCACACTGAATACATCTAGATAAGAGAGATTTATTTATTTATTTTTTTAAAGTTGCTATACCATACTCCTGCTTTATGAGTAAATAGCCTTTATTTTGCAATCCTGAGTCAGCTACTTAAAAGTTTCTGCGGGTAGGGACATCATCCTGAGAGGTTAGAAAGTCCAGAGCACTTAGTCAAACTAGAAAGTGTCCTTTCTCTGTGTAATTAGCTGGAGAGCAGCCATATTTTTGCACATGTTACATTCATTGCCTAATTCTTGTGTTGTTAAATTCAAACAGATAGTTGCTGTGTATGAAAATATTTTAAAAGGATCTGGTACCCAGATAGAACATCAGACATTGAGGCCTCAACAATTATAAACACACTATATCAACATCACCTAACAACCTTTATTGACTTTTGCACAATCTGTTATTACCAACCAAAACAAGATGGTTTGGAAAGAAATGTATTGGGCTGTCTGTATACCAATTAAAAATACTGTATCATTCTTAATGGACATAATAGTCTATCTATCTATCTATCTATCTATCTATCTATCTATCTATCTATCTATCTATCTATCTATCTATCTATCTATCTATCTATCTATCTATCTCTGTAGGACTAAATTTATCATAGGTAACTTTTAAGCATTGGGACACATAGACTTTTATATGTTCCTGCTTAATCTCTGGAAGGTGCAATACATTGAAATATCTAATTATAAAGATCATCCTTCTGATCACTAGAAGATAAGTCACAGCTCAAATCCTCCATGTTTCACGATCCTGAGAAACACCTACTTACCATCTAATTGTTTCTCCAGTCTCGCTCACTTTCCTCCTTACCGATGTCATCCCGTCGTCCCCATCACTTGGCGGTGGGGAGAGGAATCCCTGCCCATCTCTGCCTCAGGGAGATTGGCAAGGTTAGGGGGGCTGCGGGGGACTGCATGCACTGATGGGGGAGCGGCCAGGGGCCAACGGGAGGTGGCGGTGGGCTCAGATGAACCGGGGCACGCGTGCGTCTCGTGCGCGTGCCCCTTCTGTCTGATGGCGGGTCCTGGCGATTGGCGATAGAATCGCTAGGACCCGCAAGCATGAGATGCGCTCCACACCTGTACCTCAGGGTTCAGTGCTGGGGCCACTTCACTTTAACATGTTTATTATTAACTATGCAGAATTTGTATGTTTTGAGGTTTCCTCCCACATTCCGGAATTTGAGGATTCTCCCACATTCCAAAAATATACTGGTAGGTTATTTGGCTCCTAACAAAAATTAACCCTAGAATGAATGTGTGTGCGTGTACATGTTGTAGGGAATATAGATTGTAAGCTCCCCTGGGGCAGGGACTGATGTGAATGTTCAAATATTCTCTGTAAAGCGTTGCGGAATATGAGTGAGCTATATAAGAAACTGTTAATAAATAAATAAATATATATACACATACACCACATTCATTTTTTTTTTAAATGATTAAACTTGTTATACAGTACTGTAGCAAACTTGCTGAATGCTTCAGTACATTATAGACAACTCAATTGTATAACATCAATAACCTTTACAATTTGAAGTGAGAAAGCATGATTGCTACTGAACTCCATTTCTCTCACATTGTTGCATATAATGAAGCCTACCTGACCCTATTATCTAAAGCAGGCATGGTGTCTGACAACCTATATCCTAGTGCATTTTCCTCAATCTGAAACCCATGTTCGGAAACATAACATGTATTGATCTATATACCCTCCAACCCTCTAGGCAATCTATGATATTTTAACATTGTGTCATTAACCTTGGAATATTTCTCTTTGAACAATACTCAGATAAAATAGGATTTAAATGCAACTCCAAACATGTTCCTTCATTGTTATATAAGGCTGCATATTATCTGTCTGAGAGCATAATATGGAGGTGGATAAAATATGTTACTGAAAATCGATATTTTATTTTCACGTGTATGAATGGTGAGTTTTTGTAATTATTCTTTGTATAAGAAGAAAGTTTAACAATTGAATGCCTTGAGGCAGAAGTGGCCAAACCTGTCTTCAAGATCTACCAACAGTTCATGTTTTTCTTGCAACCTGTGGATCTATAGTAGGAATGAATGCAGCATGTTTGAAAATGTGACAGTTAGTAAGGACTATTGCTGTGCACCAGCTAGGTGATCTGGGGAATGTGACAGTTAGTAATGACTCGAGCTGTGCGCCAGCAAGGTGTACTGGAAAATGTGACAGTTAGTAATGACCACAGCTGTGTTCCAGCTAGGTGATCTGGGGAATGTGACAGTTAGTAATGACTAGAGCTGTGCACCAGGTAGGTGATCGGGGGAATGTGAAGTTAGAAATGACTACAGCTGTGCACCAGCTAGGTGGTCTGGAAATAATGGACTATTGGTAGATCGCTAGGACAGCCCTGGGTTTGGACAGCCCTGCCTTAAGGTACGTCATTATCTGCTTTGGCACATTTATCAGACATGATTGCAGAAGTCACTTTTGTAGACGGGTTTAATGTTTGTATTTTTTCACAGTGCTACCCCGGCAGCTGATTGTGTCCCACCGCCGGCGACGCGTCACTTCCTGTATCTAGACCGGATGCTGTAGCGTAAACCCGGATGGCGGACCACCAGACAGAGGGGTGAGCTTCAGCATGCTGGTATGTATTTATTTCACTACACGGTTATGTTTGGTAAGTGTCCTGATGACAGGAGCATTCCCGAAATGTAGTTGACATGCACCAGTAAAGTACCATTTTTTCACAGTCCTGGAGTGATGCCTTCTTCTTGCATTTGTATACATTGGGGATTATTTCACCTCCTGGGCGAGCACCTGGGCGAAGTATTATTGTTGGCTCAGGAGCACCGGGCTTTCTTGTGATATATATATATATATATATATATATATATATATATATATATATATATATATATACAAGCAAAAATGTTGGAGACACTCACCGGGCTTGCTGAAGCAAAAGTATTTAATGGTACATACCACCCTTCAAATCAACGTGTGCATAACAGTGGGTACAGGTCGATGTTTCGGTCCTGGCTGGACCTTTATCAAGACCCCCTTTCTGCCTCCTCCAGTGTGCGCACACTGGAGGAGGCAGAAAGGGGGTCTTGATAAAGGTCCAGCCAGGACCAAAACGTCGACCTGTACCCACTGTTATGCTCACGTTGATTTGAAGGGTGGTATGTACCATTAAATACTTTTGCTTCAGCAAGCCCGGTGAGTGTCTCCAACTTTTTTGCTCGTATATATTTGGAAGTATCCAGGATTGGGACTTTCTGGCTTCAGGCACCCCGGCAGTTGGCTCAAAAATTGGGAGAGTGCTATCCTCTACGATATGGATATATATATATATATATATATATATATATATATATATATATATATATATATATATATATATATATATATATATATATAGGAAATCCAAAATAAACGGCACTCAGGAGGCAATGAAAGTTCAAATATAAAGGAAGTATTCACTGTTTTACATCACCTTGACAAAGAGGCGCTAGCCTCGAAACGTTGGTGTCCTGTTACCTAATACAAACTCTTTAAAGAAGTCCTCGGAGTGCCGCCTTTTCTTTGCTTGCTGTTATTGTCCACGTCTGGAAGGCACCGGGGCTGTTGTCAGGAGGGGAGAGTACCGGACCGCACACCACAGCATATATATATATATATATATATATATATATATAAAAAATCCAAAATAAACGGCACTCAGGAGGCAATGAAAGTTCAAATATAAAGGATGTGTATTAGCATGAAGCCGAGCTTTCGAGGTATAAAATTATTTTTACCTATAATGTGAATGGTAGGTCAATCATCCAGGATATGGTAAAAGAACTCCAATGCTGCATCTGGTCTCTCCAGAGAAGGCCAGCAGATTCTGCTGGCCTTCTCTGGAGAGACCAGATGCAGCATTGGAGTTCTTTTACCATATCCTGGATGATTGACCTACCATTCACATTACAGGTAAAAATAATTTGCGGGAGAGGAGGCCAACTGGATTATTTTTATCTATTAATCTTTTATTTTTTAGAATTTTTTTTTTATTCAGGAATTTTTTTTTTTAGGCATTATATTGCCATCTTTTTAATTGCACAGTAAGAATTGGACATATTAATTAGGATATATCAAGCCTTAAACAGATAGAGGCACTGGAGAAAAATAAGGAGTTAATCACTTCACCCATTCGCTTTAATCTTACACAAAAAGATTTATGTTTTCCCTGATGAAGTCTCTGCGAGACAAAACGCGTTGGAAACTGTCTACTCGTTGATTTTACTCAGATAATCCTCTGAAGACCAATAAATAAGTGCTGGAAGATTCCTCTTATGTGCTTCATTGGATACGATTGTTTTATTTGGACATTTACATTATAATTGTTGGCCATACCACTATTGGGCAAAAGTGTTGTGGTCTGTTTGTTCCCTACCCCTCAGGGAGCATAGTGGTTAGGCTGCCTGATATCTATTAACTAAGTGTGTTAAACTATTAGCGCGATTTGGAATCTTGGGGATATATATATATATATTTATTTATTAAACAATAGTATTTATTTAGATTAAAGTTAGAAACAAATTCGGATACAGAAAGAGAAAAAGGGGTGGGATAATCAAGGTAAAAAAATCGACACATGTCAAGGTAAGCCAAAACAAAACAAAGAAAGCCCCCACACAGAGGAGCATGAACTTACAGAAATCAGAAAGAAATACAGTTGGTGGAGTAGTACAGGGGTCAATGTGAAGCGTTAATCTCACGCAAATACACAAACCTACCTAATCAAACAAAGTAAGAGATACCTCCAAAACTAGAATGCAAAAGCAGTGAGTAAAGAAAGGCTCAGATATAGGGGAAGAGGAAGAGAACGAATAGGGGAGAAGAGAAGAAGTGCAAGAGTATCAGGTGCGTGCTTAAGAGAACAAGACTTAAATTTATCATTCCAGAGCGGGAGGTGGACTATTTAAGATGAAGTGTTTCTCCATGTACTCACCCCACCTAGACCACTTCCTGACCGGTGACAAGGCCAAAGTGGAATACGTACAATTGTCTGTTTCATACAGTATATTTTATTTCCAGGACACCATCAATAATCATTATATTCCCAAAGATTAATTTTTATTTATATCCCTGTTATACATTAGTATTTCATATTTCCCTATCTATTTGAAATGTTTTATTGCAGCTGGATTTGACAAGCCTATAACAGAGAACTGTAAAGTGCTAATGGGTAGAATCACTTTGGAGTTATAGATCTATAAACATGTTAAGCTGTGGATGGGGTATATTACAGTACCAGAAAACGTAATTAACCATAGAACATTTAAACAACTTAGAAAATTAAAACATCAATCAAAAAATGTAATAAATGTTTAAACATAATGGATCCTATTAACATGCCTGTGCTGGAACTGTGTTTAAGTATGTGTCCATTTAAGCCATACTGTATGGAGATTATTCTCCACAAGGGTTATTAATGAAAATAATATATTCTTATATTCTAGTTGATTTCATGTTCTTTTGTCCTTTGGCCATTATCATGTGACTACTTAATGCTGACAGTAAAGGGGGAAAAATCCATATGCGGAACAAATCTGAATGGAAGATGGTGCTAAAAAATTACCTAAGATATACAGAACTTGAGAAATAGAATAATTATGCTTTAACTATTATCATTTTAATACTGCGGGGGGGAATTTACTAAGAAGTGAGTTCTATTTCAGATGGGATGTTGCTATGGGCAACCAATCAGATCTATTATCTTCTAGGAGGTGCTAAATAAATAAGAAGTCGATTCTGATTGGTTGCCCATAGCCACACCCATGTGAAATAGAACTCCCATCTTAGTAAATTTTCCCCTGAGTTGAACAATAAAATACTGTAGATGAAAACATTAGCTATGCTTTGGGGAAGCTTAATTCATACAGTATAGAGTTTACAAATGTCCGGGTGGGAGGTGTGGATGTGTCAGGGCCTGAGTCGATCCTCAGATCATTGAGACATAATGGCAACAACTCCAGACATGGAGGCATCTTCTTCCAGGATAAATGGCTATGATATATCTGACCACAGATAAATTTACAATTTAAATGGTCAAAGCCAATCTCTAAATGGCTTTCAGTGAAGTTGGAACTGTCCAGGAATGTATTGCCTGTAGTTTCTCAAGGTCCAATCAGATCTCTGTATCAGAAATTATGTATCCGAGAAAAGGAAAGGAGGGGACTTCAAGATACATTTTTCGATCGTTCCATATAAGTGGTTTTGGTGTATTAAGAACTTCCTTGACTTGACACCCAATGAACCTGAAGATTGGGAGATAAGATAAGTAGGTTGATTAATTATACTCCTATGCTCTTTTACAGCAGGTTCCTGAAGATTTCAATAAAATGTTGAAAGGCAGGAAGAGCATTTTACAAGCTACAGGGCATGATAAGATACCCATAGTGCCTGTCACAAGTATGTACACAATTTTTTTAAACAATAAGACCCCCAGGCTAAAACATGAAGCATTGTTTAATCCAGATGTGGATTATGGATTTGGAGCCAATAGTGTCCTAGTACAATGGCATGAGAGTGATCTTCTCAGAAAGTAAAGAACCAACCCAAAGTGTTTTGGGGGCTTTGCTATAGTTGATGTATAACTTCTGGAATATGGCATCCATCCATTACAGTGAGTGTCATGGATCTGGAAAACAGTAGGCAATTGATATTTAGAGGCATATTTAGAGGTGGTAGAACTGTCTGCTGCTCCAGAATCCAGTTGTGCAATGAGGACCTTGGATGTTTCATTAATCTTCTGCATAATGGACAAAGTAGCTTCTGGTCTCTTGGTAGATTCAACTTGACATCTCCAACACTACGTAGTTAGGAGTAGAGGTTTTCCGGATGTAGAATCAAAGATTTCAACAGGTGGTCTGGAGCTCCATCATAGATGCAGAGATTCGCCCAATGCCATCTAAATCATTCCTCAGGGGAGAGGCGAGAAGGATTAATCTACATTTGGGGATGTGCAGTTCAGAGCTTGACCAGATAAGAGGAAAATGACATTAGTGAGATTCGGGTCCTGGGAAAAGGGATGACTGAAGTTCGAAATTAATCTCACACTGGTTCAAGTACCCCCCAACACTGTTTGGAGTTCCCATCAAACTTACTGGGGAGGGCTAATCGGACTGTACCAGCTGTTGTTGAGATCTCTCCTACCGGTGAAGGCAAGACAGCACATCTTGCGTAATGCCAGCACTGGAACCTTTATTACCGGCTGAGTCTTAGGTTTAATGTAGTTCCTACTCATAAAATATGTGATGTATTGTGGACTGGGGCATGGATTAACCAGGTTCTGACTCTAGCACTAGGTAGTTGGCTAACCCCAGAACAGGGGTGCAGAGTCTTTCCCTACCAGTGGTCTTCTCCAGTGATCCCCTTAAGGAGATTTGTTTTTTTCTACACCTAGTAGGCTGATTGCGGCCCCATGACAGGGTCATCTTGGTTAAGGTTAGAGCCTGGTATAACTGAAATCAGGAGGAGTGATTGACTGGAACCGATAGTTAGTATTATCAGATTTGAACAGATTTTGACAAAGTATTGGGCTGGAACTGATGGTGAGTATTATCAGACTGGAACCAACAGTGAAAATTATCGGACTTGAAACAATGGTCAAGATTATAAGACTAAAAACGGTGGTGGTATTAGACTGGTATCAATTGTGACTAAGCATAGGACTGGAACTGATGGTGAGCATTGTCAGACTTGAACTGATGTTGAGAATTGTTGAATTGGTACCAATAGTGATTTGCGATTGAACCGTGTGCTGACCAGGCTGTATCCAAAATGATGATACTAGGTGAATAGATGCAGTAACAGGTAGAGAATTTAGAGGATACAAGTTCAAGGCAATAACTGTATACCCAGAGGAGTGCAGCTTGAAGCTCAAACAATGAGCTCTGTGACTTATGGCATTTGCAACCTGGCACTGGGAGTACTGGGAGCTTTGTAACTGCAGGTGTCACAGAATTGTCTAGAACCATCAACTGACACTCAGTGTTATGGATGCCACCTGGGCACTGGATGTAACTACCGGAGGCTGGAAGCTGGAGATCAGGCGTGAGCCCGTAGCCGGGAACGCCGGTTAGGACGGCCACAGCGAACCCTTCTCTATTGAGTACCCCAGGCAGATGACAAACCCCAGCGGGTACTAGGCTTCACCTGTGGCCGCCGCGTTCGAAGGAGCGAGTTAGGCCCGCTCCAACCCCAATGCAGCTAGGTCTATGTGGGGACAAAGGGTAAGCGATCGTCAGGGGTAACTCAAGAGGATGGTCTTACTAACGGGCCTGTCTGTAATGTACCCCTGTCTGCCGGCACCGGGCCAAAGACGGGAATGCGATCCAGTCGCAGGCACAAGAGACAAATGACGGGGAATCTCCACATAAACAGGAGACAAGGCTAAAAGGCGAATCCCCAAAACATAACCAGGACTGAACGAGGAAGGCCCTGCCTATTAAATGCATAGAAAGGGCGAGCAAAAGGAAACAAAGGTAAATAACTGGTAACTGCCAGAGGGAGGAAATGGGCTTGGCCCACGGCGGGGCGCAATCCTGAACCCAAACAAACTAAACCCCGGGCTGAACGGCCCACTAACAAAAAGAGCTTGGCAGCTCTCCAAAAGAACAAATGGAAAATAACCAGCTATGGGTTACCAAATCAGAAACAGAGTTGAAGTCTCGAGCTGAGGAGATCATGAGAGTCTTTTTAACAGATGGAATCTCAGAAAGGGAAGAATGTCTTAATTGGCCATAGGCAGAACTTTTATTGGATTCCCCAGACTCAGAATTACAGGTACCAGATGTGTCCAAAAATTTTTTGGCAGGAGTCAGTGAGGCAAAACCAATAGCTCAACTCCTGGATTCCGGACCAAGCGATGAGGCAGAAGAATGAACAAACAGAGACTGTGAGTCTTTAGAAGCCAGGTCCTTAAGCCCCTGGCTTATGCTGGGCACAACTTTTCCAGGAGCTGGCGGAACCCCAACCTTCTTTTTGGGACTGAACTTCTTAATAACTGCATTACAGAAAGAAGATAGATCTCGAAGACAAGGGTCACCAGAATTGATCCGCTCGTAAGCCCATGTCTGAGGTCTACCCCTAAAAGCCGAAATTAGGAGGTCTACAATATTAGCCCAAGTGACCCCTGAAGATGGTCCTGATTCAAAAAGGGAAGTATAGTGTTTTACCAGCTCAATAAAATGGGCAAGATCTCCATCAATTACTATGGACGTGGATACATCCACCTCTGGGACCTCAGAACTGGAATTCTTTAGGGGAACAACAACCTTGGGGGCTAAGATTTCTGAAGCCTCTCGAGAAGCTGGCAAGACAGAAACGCTCACCGGGTTTGCGGCCCTCAAGTCCCTTGCTGAGGCTGTGGCCTTTGGGATCTCAAACAAGGATATGGCCACCCCTTCCGGGGACACAGCTTCAATGATACCACTTGAGGCTAGATGGAGTGAGCCCCCCCCCCAGGGACCGGACTGACAGAGTCCCCTTCCGGGACCAGACAGACAGAGTCCCCTTCTGGGGCGAAACAAACTTGCCCACCTTCTGGGGTGGAACAGACTTTTAGGCCCCCACTCGGGGCTACGGCCTTTGGGCCCCCACTCAGGGCTACAGCCTTTGGGCCCCCACTTGGGGCTACGGCCTTTGGGCCCCCACTCGGGGCTACGGTCTTTGGGCCGAACACTTTTCGTATGTTTTTTATAAAACCCGGAAGATCCCTTAGGATGGGATCATTAGCCTCCATGAGCGGTTTAACCCACTCTAAAGCTCAACCTCTAAAGCATGACAGAAGATAATGGACAGCAGAAGTAGGGGTTATCTTCATATTTGGTGTGGAAGAGTGAGCCAAAATACCTGCTACAGTGTTTGAAAACCTGGTCAAGAACTACAGGAAACTGACCTCTGTAATTGCCAACCGAAGTTATATTACAAAGTATTGAATTTAACTATTTGATTGTCCAAATGTTTAGCTTCTGCAAGAATATACAAATAAATTGCTTAAAAATAATACAATGTGATTTCCTGTTTTTTCTCCACATCCTGTCTCTCAGGGCCGGATTAAGCCTTTGGGGAGTCGGGTCACTTTAGACAGGGGGGCCCCCTCCCACTTGTCAATACTGGCCACAAACTGCATGGAATAATATCCCCCCCCCCCGTGGAGCAATTGAGCGGCTGGGTGGCTGCCCACACACCCCCCTTTCTGGAGCAGGTCTGCCGCACCCCCCACCCCCTGTGGAGCAGATGAATGCAGCGCATGTCAGGTCTGCCGCTCCCCCCCATGGAGCAACTGAGCGGCCGGGTGGCTGCCCGCCCCCGTGGAATGGACACTGAAGCAGTTGGGCAGCCAGCCATACAGATGTGGTGGGGGGACTAACTAGTGTCAGTGACTCAGACTGCGCAGCGGCCTTGTCACAGTGTGGGAGGTGGGCGTCCTTGCACAGTCAGTGTGACACAGTAACAGTGAAGTAGTCTAGTCATTCACTCTAAAGGCCCGAGGTACTTTTAACAGTGTTCCACATGATTTACCATTGAATTTAATTCCTCAGGCAGTCTCACCCTCATAATAAGGTGGATAGCTACTTGCAGCTGCAATTTTCGGCTAGTTTTATTTTTTTAATTTGAGCGGCATGCGCCAGGAACCTCCTGTTCAATTAAATCCCCCCAAGGCAATGAGAGTGTAATCACCCCATGGCAACCAGCAGGAAATCCCCCATGGCAAAGAGCATGTAATCACCCCATGGCAACCAGCAGGAAATCCCCGTGGCAATGAGCATGTAATCACCCCATTGCCAAGTTTTGTCTCCCTGTACTGTTCCTTTGTACGGCGCTGTGAAACACTTGTGGCGCCTTAGAAATAAAATTATAATAATAATAATGGCATAAAGCAAGAAATCCCCTTTGGCAACAAGCATGTAACTCCTGGCACCTACCATGTAGGTAAGTGGCCCTTATGTGATATAATGTATAATGGCCATTATGGTGTGGGACATATTCTGTAATGGACATTACGCTGTGGGGCATAATGTGTAATGGGCATTATGTTGTGGGGCATGTGGGGGGGCCTATATAGAGGGGTGCCCAGGGATGCTAACCCTCCTGAGCCCCCCTTAATCTGGCTCTTCTCAAAATTTAGGTATATTATTATTTTATGATTTCAGTGAATCAAGTTTATCATTGTCATATGCCACGCAGAGGGATAACTCTTGGAGGCAATGGAGTCATCTGCCACCGGGCTCCTGCTCTCAAAGGCACACCTCTCCTTCCTTGCAAGTTTGAATCACTTAATTCAATGCATTTGATATTGCTTCTGTGGCTGACTTCCCCTCTTAGCAGGACCATAGACACTTTATTTTAAACATATACATAACATTCATACGTACTACACACACACATGCATACATGTATTTATATAAGGTGATGTCTGTGTATGTGTGTCTGTGTGTGTGAGTGACTGTGTGCAGGAGGGGGCACCAACATTTATCTTGCCTCTGGGCAATTGGGATGAACTTACGAAACTATTGCGCCATGCTCACAGCTCAGTGAGCGCAACAGTATATAAAGCAGGAGGAATGATCCCATGTGAAGGAGGGCCGGGACGCTAGTATATAATAATCACTTTAGCTTTTACCTGCTTTTGTATAATTGTTTTATCTCTGTATATTTACTGTAGAATATAAATGCTGCAATGTTACTTGATAACACACATATCAAAAAAGAGTTAATTAGTGTGCTACCACCAGTAGTTTGTTGCTCGTTGACCTCATTCTGATTTGCTCATACAGTAAGCAGTAGTGCTATCTTACACAGTGTTGTTTATTAGGAATTGTCATTTCCTTGGTGAATATTGCAAGCGATTACATCGTTTTTCCAGGAACCTCTTATCATCCTTTTCCCTCAGGTATTATGTGTAGTATTTTTTTCTTCACTATGGCGCCTGGCTGTGAGCCTTTCACTGTATTCCCCAGGGCTACAAAAACATGAATCATTACTTTACCTGCTTTGAATCATCCACAGGGGACTAAACCAACACTTACTGTCTGATTCCCTCTGTCTCCCTGTATGACTCAGTGTCCAGTCTATGGTTTCATGTGCTCAGGTACTGAGGTTTCAATGTGTCTGCCAAGCTTAATATGACACTGACATGGGCTGTGATGTGTGATGACTAACATGTCCCTTACTCATCTTTTTGTGCGCAATTAATAATAGAATTATTTTAAAAATAATCCATATATTTAGCCTCCACTATTAAATAAAGCAGAGTCCCGAAATACAGTAGATCAAAGGTGATGTCTAGTTCTTCTACATCTGATAAACATTGTAGCTTGGTCACGGTCCTTTAATTTGTATGCCATAATTGGAAAGTTCTGCCTTGCTAAATGCATTCTTAAAAAAAAAATATATATATATATATATATATATATATATATATATATATATATATATATATATATATATATATATATATATATATATATATATATATATATATACACTGTATAAAATTAAAACAATAATTTCTAGCAAACCCCCCCCCCCCCCTATAATACGATACATTCATCTGAGCGGCTCCTGGCGATTGGTGTGACACGACGTGGTGCTAATGAAGGGCGCAGCGTACATGTAAGACGCTAATGCGCCCCATTCGCGGTAATGGACATGTGGCGTTGGCACGCCAGCACATTTAATGAGCACGGCACCATCTGTATATTCAATTAGACATTATTATTATTAATAATAATAACCATAATATTTCCACTATTATAACCAGAATATTATATTTCTAATTTAAAAGAAACAGAAGATCTACAGTAACTCTGAATTAAAAAAAAACAAGTTCCTAATAAATACTTTCTGTGATTTTAAATATTGAAAAAACATTGTATTTTCTCATCCTAATGTTTTATTTTGTCCCTTGGTATGGAGTCAGCAGGGAGAAGACAACCTGTAGGGAATGTGCTGATCTGGTAGGTAGCTGTGACTTGTCACTCATCTAACTGTGTGAGGAAAAGGCTGCATGTGGCAGGGATAGTGTCAGGAAGTGAGGACACGAATAAGTGCAAGCAGAACAGCGCAGACATTGGGCAGTATTTAATGCTCCCGATTTACTGGGTTTTTTGGGGGCGAATCGGGCTGTTTTCACTCCTTGCGGTGAATCTTTTTAATTGAAAATCTGATTCACCCTATTCAATGTTCCCTGGTCGCCGAAAGCGAACAGTGAATGCCGGCCAGTTCTTCGTTTCATGCTCGCTGCAATTCGCTGGTGTATTTCAATGGGGTTTTTACTGGTATTCGCCGAGAGTGTATTCAATGCTAGGATGGAGAACTGCTTTCACCATGATTTTAGCCATGATTCACCATTTTGCATTCAACATCTTTTTAAGGTGAACTGGAAAGTAATCTTTTAAAATAAAGGCTTTTTGTTTTGTGTCAAAAAATCTGAAATTTTATTATGTGAAGGGGCAAGGGGAGTTCAAGGGAAATTCCATCCGACTTCAGGGACAGACATATTGTTGTAGGTTATGGGACGCTTAAGACTGGGTACACACTTATAAACTTATCTGACCAATGTGTATGATGTGAACAAAAAACTAGTAATGAATGAAAGCTATTGACATGAAATAATTTATTAGTTATTTAGTCAAAACTATTAGATCAATTTGATTTAATTAGTTTGTCTGAACAACTGTTGCATGTTTTCCAGCGTTTCAGTGCAATTGGTCGATTGCCATTTTCTCCAATACATTACCAGATTTTTGTTCCCACCAGATAGATTGGACAGATAAATCTTTAGGTGTGTACCACCAATAGCAGAATAGTGATGTAAGGCGTATACTGTAGATTGTGCTTGTCATTCCCAAACATTTAGCTAGCCCCAGTGCTAGACAGCTTGGGCTGAATTTCATCATAACAGAGTTTGCCTTCTAAATGGTACACAATATCTCTCCAAAATCAGATGCCTAATTGTATACACTCAATTCAGAATAGCCTGTAATTCCACCATAACACACCATCAGTACAATACAGTGCATACACGCTGGGCATTTTTGCCCATGAACGAAGTGATAAAAATTGCTGGCGGATAAGACGTTCAGTGCTTGGACACTAAGCAATTTTCAGCCGGCCCAGTGATTTTCAAGAGTTTGAACCACTTTCCATAGTAGGAGACTATGGAAAATGGTTCATTTATTCTTTTAAACAGGTTGACAGGTGGTGGTGGCTGGTGATGATGGGCTTCCACCACTCATCGCCCACCCATACTCACAAGTTGATTTTTTGCTCAAAGTAGCTCAAAACAGGAAAATTGAGCTATTTTGAGCTCAAAATTGCCTAGTGTATATGGACCTTTAGCCTACAAACTCCCTGTTTCTGCCCAGTTACAATCAAATGTTTAAGCACAAGTGGAACGTAGAGTGAGTATGATTCACCCGTTATTGCTCAAAGGTGCAAATAATCACACCACAGATCATGTCCAGTGCTAAAAACTGCAAGGTGCATCCAGTCTGGGGGCCAGGTGAACTAAGCTTCAAAAGTGATAAAATGGTGATAAACAACCAACCAATCAGCTCCTATCTGACATTTTTCAAACCCAGCCTGTGACATGACAGGAGGTAAATGGCTGGCTCTTTATCACTCTCCATTTTATCACTTTTGAAGCTTAGTGCCTCTGGCCTTTGGACTGTTCCCCAGGGGTACAGGGAAATTCCTGTACAGTACATGTCTTTGGGCCTCCACATCCTCTTGGGACTAGGGTGTATTTTCTACAGAGCATTGTCATTATTACGGCGGTATTCAATGTGGGATTCCAATTGTCGGAACGTCCCGACAGTCAGAATCCCAGAATAAAAGCCTTTTATGGTGCACTCAACAGAAATGCAACAGCCAAAATTCAACGTACTGACTGTTGAGTGTTGTAGAGTGGGCTTGTCGGCTAAACCGACCGCAGATTGTTGGAAAGTAGCCGTGAATTTGACAATCCGTGGCCGTTTCCAACAAAACAGATCCGACTTGTTTTAAAGTTGGATCTGTTTGTTTGGAATCTGCCTGCAATGCTGTTGGAATCTGCTGCATTGTCCTCAATCTGTTAAATTATCATACATGTACTGTACTAGCAGTAATATATATATATATATATATATATATATATATATATATATATATAAACACAAAATAAATGTTACCTGCGGTGTAAGGAAGTTTATTTGGAGTGCCACCACACGGAGTTTGTATATATATATATATATATCACTACTTGACAACTGAATCTTGCAGCAATATCTCTAATTATCTCCAATGAATTTGTTTACAAGAACCTGGTGAGGACACTGCAATATTACAGTAAGTGTGATGAGACCATTATGTGAGATTTTCTATTTATTCCCTATGCTCTAAATTGTTGTCATCAGAATGACGAGGTCATGTTCTCAGGAGATGTACACAGAGTAACACAAGTGTTTTTAAAACCATTTTTGATCATGTATACAAAAATATAAAACAAATTGCACATAAACAAAATTAATTTGAAATGTTATACAGTTTTCTGCAAGCCTCTAGTGGTTTGTCCGTCATGTGTGCTGCCAGTTGAGTGTGCTGCCTTCACTGGAACCAAGTAAATGGTGATGGCGCTTCACATATCCATCTGTCGCTTCACATATCCACAGTACTGTACTATTTATAAGTGGAGCAATTGGCATTCTAAAGTGGATTAGCCTTAGAATGTATGCTTTTTTTGATCTGAATGATTCTAATTGTATGACTTCATGAGATACCAGACAATAAATGTATGTATATCTGTATATTGCATTCAATTACTATGTGAACTAAACTATTATTAAACTGACACAGGTTGGAGACTGGGACATGTGGACATGCATTTAGAATAGAGCAGAGAAGATTCCATACCCTTAAAAGGAAAAGCTTTTTTTACGGTCAGGGCAGTAAAAGTATGGAACGCTCTTCCAAAAGAGGTGGTGATGGCAGACACATTGCAGTGTAAATCTAAATTGATTTGGAAAATTTGAATCCCAAGAACCAGAGACCAAACACAAATCTGACCAAACATAGAAACAAATACACTAAATTAACTTAAATCCAACATTGACATCACCATTAAACTGGCTGGGGGGTTAGTCATCCTAAATACACAAAACTACAACTCATAGTCCATTAGATTTCTAGCAGACCCCAACACATATGAAATACTACCCAAAAACCCAACAGACATATACTTACAAGAACTGAGATCCCTCCTGATAGAAGGAAGATAAAAATTTATTCTTACAGACAAAGAATACCTTTTCCTAGACAATTCCAATCCAGTCATCCCAGTATTCTACCACCTACTGAAAATACACAAAAATAAACAATGACCACCTGGACACCCGATAGTTTCCGACATAAACTCACTCACATCCAATCTTTCAGTATATAGACAGACTCCTTCAACCATATGTACATAAGCAACAATTATACATTAGGGATACCACTGACATACTCACATTACAAACAATTGAATGACATGACTCCTTCTGGCTGTGTACCAGTAACATTACTTCACTATATTCTGTCATAAACCATGAGCAAGGGATCAAAGCAGTAGATCATTATTTAAGATAAGACAACACACTACCCCAGGATCAGACATAATTTATTACAGACTGTATCAGGCACATCTTGGAACACAATTACCTTTGGTTTGGAGACCAATACTATTGGCAGACCACAGGCATGGCAATGGGCACCATATTTACCCCCAGTTATTTCAATCTCTTTATACGCTCTTGGGAAGACCAAAACATCTGGTCGAATGAAGAACTGGGGGTGAATATGGTGCTCTGGAGCCAATACATTTATGACATCATTTTCATATGGTGCGGCACAGAGCATAGTATTAAGGCATTTACACAACACATCAACATGAACAACAATCTTATCTTTACCACCCAGTACAGCAAAATAGAAGTCAAGTTTTTAGACATAACAGTCTTCATCAGTGACAGTTAAATACACACAAAACTATACCACAAACCCGTAGATGTGAACAGCTACATCTTCTCAACAAGCGGACATCATCCCAATTGGTTATCTAATATCCCCACTAGCCAGTTCCAGGGAGTTTGATGCAATTTTTCTAGCCTACCAGATTATCAATCCCACACCAGACACCTCAGTACACAATTAATCGAGAAAGGGTATGATAGCACCAAAGTACAAAGTGCCTATGAGACAGTAGAACAGATGGACAGAAGCACCCTTCTCACATACAAAACAAAACCTGATGACAATAGCGAGAAGTTCAAATTGTCCTTTATTACAAAATACAACCATGAAATACAGGCACTGGCACATTCTACTAGAGGATGAGATACTGGGGGACATACTACCTGTAAAACTGAGAATAATCAATAAAGAATCCACCGGCCTCAAGCAACAACTGACCCTCAGTCATGTGAAAACCACAAACATATAATCACACACCAAAGGGTTCTACCATTGTGGGACCTGCAAATACTGTAGCTATAGCAAGATTACAAAGAAGATAGGCAAATTCAGATCAACCACAATGGGAAGAATTCAAAATCTCAGACCCCATTATGTGCAACCACATGGAGGTCATACCTATGGCCAGCTTCCCATGTGGTCTGCAGCATGTATGCAGAACCATCAGAAGACTCAGAGTAAGAACAGAAGAACACATGCGAAACATAGCAAATGGTATGGAAATGCACCGCTTATCAAAACCATTTCAAGGATGTTCATGATAGAAATCCTCAAACCCTATCAATGATAAGTATCAAGTTAGTCCCAAAAAACTGGAGGGGACTTGATCAAAGTAATTAATACAGAGGAACTCAAATGGATCTTCCATCTAAAACATTGATACCTTGGGGTCTAAATATAGACAATGAAGTAAGGGCAATCAGTACCCAGTGATATAGCTTGGTGTCACGGTGCCCGGAGTAAGGGGGCACGGCCTAAAATTATACCACACACCATAATGTCCATTGCACAATTTAGCGAACTTTGTATTACCCATTACACATAAAGCCACATGCCTTATTGCTAATTACACATAAGGCCACACATGATGCCCATTATATACTATATAAAAACCGTAATGCACTTATTTGACACATAAGTGCCACTTACCTACATTCTCATTGCTAGGAACTTCATGCTTGATGCCAGGGGCTTCATGCACAATGCCAAGGGGCTTCATTCTCGATGACACAGGGCTTCATGCTCAATTCCAAGGGGGACTAAAATTGCTTGTTGCCAAGGGGGACTGAAATTGCTCATTGCCAAGGGAGACTGAAATAGCTTGTTGCCAAGGGGGACTGAAATTGCTTTTGCCAAGGGGGACTGAAATTGCTCATTGCCAAGGGGGACTGAAGTAGCTCGCTGTCAAGGGGGACTGAAGTAGCTCATTGCGAAGGAAGACTGAAGTAGCTCGTTGCCAAGGGGGACTAAAAATGCTATTTGCTAAGGGGGACTGAAAGTGCTTATTGCCAAAGGGGACTGAAATAGCTCATTGCCAAGGGGGACTGAATCCTGCTGCAGCCCGCTCGCCCACCTGCCCAGCTCGCCCACTCCCCACTTTGCCTGACTTTTTGCTGCTTTTTTCAATTTAAGTCTCCCGCTGGACCACTAGCCAATAGGCACTCGCAGTCCAGCAGTCACCAATGCTGCTTCTGATTGGCTGATGGACCGCAAGCGCCTATTGGCTAGCAGTCCAGCAGGAGACTTAATTGAAAATAGCGGCAGACAGCTGGGCACAGCGGGGAGTGGGCAAGCTGGGCTGGTGGTGAGCTGGGTGGGGGAGCCAGCAGCAGAGTTTGTGGTGCACAGCTCTGGCACCCAGAGTTCGTGCTCCGCCAGGCTATGCCCTCGCTATGCCCCTGTCAGTAGTTACTAACCATGAGCCACCCCACGATATTCTACACTTAGCCTATATCCAGATAAGCAATTTAAATAAGCATGTTAGATAGACAGTGCACATCACGACAGGTCACTAAAGCAATCTTATGAGTAATTCCAAAGTGACAGGTGTACAACAACTGTCAGGACCACTATGTATCTAATATTCACATAGAGGAAAGAACAATATGGTCCTATATTTTCTTCTTTTTTTAACTTCTTTTTTTGCATAGATTTGACCAAAATATATGCTTAAGGGCATTAAGCCCATAACAAAGATGGCCGCACAGACCTGTACCACTCCCATGGAAAAAAACTGTTTATATCTATATGCTTAAGCACATATAGCCCATAACAAAGATGGCCACACAGACCTCTGCCACTCCTTGAAAAAGCTACATGAGCAGCCTAACGTGTTGGCCATTGGTACCCCAGGACTGCTGCTACTACACATTCATTCCTAAGTGTGTCCTCAGGTGCCATGTGAACTAGTGGAGTTATAAAACAGCTCAAAGTACATAGCCCCAGTCTGCAGGATCGTCCAAAAGGCTCACACAAACCTGTGGAGGAACGCCACCTCTCTAATTTTGCAAGTATCAAGATCCATCAGTCTACAGCTCCAGCAATACCAATTCCTGTGGAGGAAACACCATCCTTACCACCCTGGTTGGAGAAAAGTACATTGGAGGGCTACAAACATACTGTACTCCCTATACCAACCTACCAAAGGACTCCATAGATCTTTTTGGGCCCAAAAAAGATTTGGACACACACGAATGTAAGGTTATTACAACATTAATACGTGCACAAATTATTGCAGCAACCAATTTTTCTATTTTTTTCTGTTTATTATTTTATATAAAATACATATTAAATATGTCTTTTTAAGATAAATGTGTTTTTTTAAATAATATCTATATTAAATAAATGTTATATTTAAATCAACTGCACACCTGAGTATAAGCTTAGCGCAACTACCCCTTGTGTTTTCTCTGCCACTCCCACTGCAAAAACTGTTTAAACCACCACTGAGACTCAACCCGATCTGTTTACCTTAAATAGAACAGATCATCTTTTTTTACACAACATTTTTTATTTGACTTTATATAACAAATGTGAGTGATTTTTAGTAGATCTGTTGCGCATCTCTCACAACGATGTTGGCACTCAAAGTATAAAGGAGGCTATTTATCATTAAAAACTGAAAAGCAAGAGATATCTCCTACATGATTTAAGAACCTTCAGAAAAGTTTTTTTTTAAATTATAAAAAAAAAAAATCGTTAATACATTTAAAAAAATTACATTTTTGCAATCCAAATGCTAAAAATATTGTTTTAAAACGCAGCAATATTCAAACTGGGACTTGGTTTAGATTTGATCTCCTTGGAGAACCAAACTGGGATTTGGTTCGGGTCGGATCCACAACATTTTGGTGGATTCAGATTTCTGGAGAATCTGCTATACAACCACAGACCTCTATATACAGATATCTATATTGCAAAGGATGCCTCCTCCCAGAAGAGCTGCCCCTTAAAACTTTAAGCAAAAATCGACATGCCTAGCGCTATTATTATGCCGCTATGCATGTGGTAAATGGCAGAATGTATCACATTTGCTTTTTATAGTACATCCCACCATGCAGGATGCATGGACGGTGTAATGGTTATCATTACTACCTCACAGCACTGAGGTCATGGGTTCGATTCCCACCATGGCCATACCTGTGCAAAGTTTGTATATTCACCCTGCGCTTGTCTGAGTTTACTTCGGGTACTCCGGTTTCCTCCCACAATTCAAAAATATACTGATAGGTCAACAAATTAACCCTAGAATATCTGTGTGCATGTACATGTGGTAGGGAATATAGATTGTAAGTCCCACTGGGGCAGGAACTAATGTGAATATTCTACTATTCTCTATAAAGCGCTGTGGAATATGTGTGCATTATATAAGAAACTTGTTAATTCATAAATAATATGTTTAATGTGGGAATATTTTTAAAGACTTTCAGGCAAAAAAGTTAACTTCTTCCATTTTCAAATGGAACTGCTGAAGTTTAGCTAATAAAATGCTATGAGTCACTTGCCATTTGTTTGAAAGTGTTTATGTTCTAACTAATCGATGTGGGTGAAAACCAGTTCAGGTATCTCCGAACTGTCAAGCTAGAGATTTTGAGCATCAAGGTACTACTGTATAATAGTTCATCTCCTTGTTTGTGATTTGTAATACCTTAGGGATTGTGTCCTATAAGAGGAAAGAGTCACAGCTACTTCTAATCAATTTCTGTCATGTACTACTGACCTCTGAGGCGTTACTTGCAGCTTTCAACATTTTTAAGAATGCAGAATCACTGAGCCCATAATTCCTTTTTTTTCCCTTTTACATTAACATATGTTTTTGTGTCACATAAAATGTTTCAGAGTGGAATTTGTGTCTATCAATGAAGGAAAAGTATGCATTAATGTGGGTAAAAAATACAAAACAGCTTATTGAAAGTGTTTGGTAATGGGATAATGAAAAGTTTCATTTCCTGTAATCATTATAATAGTTGTGCTAAATGTATTGGTCACACATGGGGCACAGAATCATTTAAAGATCATTGTTCTAAATATATAGTATGAAGCAGCAGTTCTCAAACTATTGGTCCTGACCCCAAAGTTTTTAGCGACCATACCAGGACTGGGTCGCGACTCTATGTTGCTTACCGCCAGGCTGATGACTTCTTTAATCTCTCAGTCTTAGTTTTCTGACTAATTGTTGGCCGGTGGATTGGGAAGTTTAAAAATCACTAACAGGCGCTGCTGCCCCATTTTTGCATCTTCTAATCAATTTCTGTCATGTACTACTGACCTCTGAGGCGTTACTTGCAGCTTTCAACATTTTTAAGAATCTAGAATCACTGAGCCCATAATTCCTGTTTTTTCCCTTTTACATTAACAGCTTATGTTTTTGTGTCACATAAAATGTTTCATCTGGATCATCAAGGCGCCGGTGATCCTTTGCGCCTGGTACAGATGTTCCTTTTGACCCCCCCTGTTGCCGGGCCTATACCTGTTTTAAATTAGAATTGATTTGTATGATTACTGATAACTCCTAAAGAGAGGTAAGTCAGTGGCTCCATAACTATCCCCAGTTATGATAGTTTAGACTCCGTCTTCACTAATTACTGAGAAAGTGTCAGTGTTACTCCCTGTAACACTGACACTTTCTCAGTAATTAGTGAAGAAGGAGTTTAAACTATATATATATATGCAGATATATGTGCAGATCTTCTTTTTTTTTGACAAGAAATGTAAAGACACATATGGGAATATTGTACCTACAGTATTTAAAAAAAAACCCCAAAAAAACGGGTTAAATACACAAACCAGTAGAATATGTTTAAATTGCTTATAGATGGCCAGTCCCTCTTCCCAAGGTGAAATTAAGTAGAAATAGGAAAATAGATCAGCTAATGGCTGGCATGCAAAATAATATAACATGTTACATGGTTTGGGCTACTGTCTTTGCACCTACTAAGATATTAACTGTCAGGTGCTGGGCAAGGTATCCTTTTGCCTCTTTAAGATGCCATGAGAATCAACTATACTCCTTTCACACTGAACATCAAATTACCGGGTGAAGCCGCTCTATCCATTAATTTGTTCAGTGTAAAGGGGTATTCCCAGGTCTTAAATACCGGGTCGCTGATTTTGCTCTTTACCAGGGTCGGAAACCCGGGATTTGCGACCCGGGTTGACCCTTTCATACTTAAGAAATACCTGTGTAATTCAGCAAATTGCCACGTTGACATTTTTAACATGGTAATTTGCTGCTTAGTGTGACTGGGGGTCAAAATGCCAGTTCATTGCCAGGTCATATGTCTGAAAGTGGTATAACAAGGATGTATCTTTTCCACTACAGTTACTTTGTGCTAATGTGACCCTCTTCAGACAATGTCTAACCTTGACATAAGTTTATACCCATGTGCACCTATCACATTGCCCCGTTTCAGCTGTCCTTTAAGCCCCAGCCTCCATTGCAGCAACAAAACCTTCTAAATCAGGGCTGGACAATAAGTGGCACTCCAGCTTTTGATGAACCACACATTCCATCATGCCTTTCATCAGTTCAAGAATGGCCAAATAGCAAAACTAAGGCAAAGCATGCTGGGATGTGTAGTTCATGAACAACTGAAGGGCCGCTTATTGACCAGCCCTGTTCTAAATTAATGCAACTCAGGCCTCACTCTCCCCTACCCCAATTCCTACCTCACAACTTCGAAGAGAGAGGAGGAGGGATGCTTTTGCGCACTAAAGGTGTCAGGTATGGACTAGCAGGAAGGGGGCGTGGTCTATGCTCGCGACTCTCTGCAAGGCCATGCCCCCGGGTTTGTGCTGTAAGGGCATGAATAGACGCATGTGCACAGTGTCTACTCACGGGTGATAGGGGAACCCCCAACTGCTCCCCTGCCGTGGAACACCACAAAAAACTGGGACGTACTGAAAGTAGGGTGGGTTGGGAGGTATGCCAATTGGCCAATTGGCCAATGCCAACTCTTTTAGACACTGGATGTTTTTGATCTTTTTTGTCTTTATTACATGTTAGTTGTTATTATTATTATCTGATATATATCTATACAACAAGATGAAGAGTGTGTGTGCATGTCAGTCGCATTGCGGAGACATCGTGGCACTCAGAACTGCCAAGTTCGGCAACAAGGTTGCATCTCGAAGCCGATTTTGGGAAATTTCACTTAAAAAACACCAAGGTTCAATGTGCCTTGATCGATGATATGGAAAAAAGATTGACTATCTGGGAAACAGATGACGAAGGAACAACACCGGACCTGATTTTATTGCAAACACATTCTAATTCTGGCCACACATCAGACCAACTTTCCTTCAACCATCCACCTAGTTGCTTCGATGGAATATAAATATGGTACTGGATGGGAGCAAATTAAATATTTACTTCAGAAATGTGGGTACTTGTGTACTATCACGGCTCCCATCTCATCCCATCTCATTGCATACCATAAGGCTTAAGATGGTATGCAATGAGATGAGATGTGCTACGATGGGACCCGATCTTATACAATTTAAAATTGTATACCATCATAAGCCTTATGGTATGCAATGAGATGGGATGAGATGGGAGCCGTGATAGTACACAAGTACTATAGTACCATGTAGTACCATGACAGAAAGAAAGTACCATGACACCCCCCCATGTGGGGGTGCATTTAACATTGTAAGCACCCATTAGGGTGCTTATACAATTAAAAATCTTATAGGGGGCCCAATTGACCTTGAAAGCACCCATTAGTGTGCTTATACAATTTAAAATCTCATCTCATCGTATGCCCTTGTATGCCATATACAATGGTATACAATTTTAAATTGTATAAGATCCCATAAGATGGAAATCGTGGGAGCCGTGATAATACACAAGTACCGAAATTTGCTCCCAAAATCTGGAAAAGGACAAAGACTATTGCTCAGACACGTTACTGTAGTTGAACCTGTTTGATTTAAACAATTTGACTGAATGTTTTTGTCCATTTTCCTGGGTTTGTGAGCACATTTCTGATTGTCCTTTGCTCCCATCCAGTACCATATTTTTATTCCATCCAAGCAACTAGTTGGATGGTTGGAGGAAAGTTGATCTGATGAGTGGCCAGCATAACATTATGGTGGAGGCTTTAAACAATTAGTAATAATTTGAGATATACATATACAACACATCACACACACGTATACATTTTATACACACAAAAAACACACACACAGTACACTACATACGCACACATATATGTATATATATATATATATATATATATGTTTCCAAATGGTCCGGCACTCCCCTCGTACAATGCAAATGCTCTTGGCCCGGGTGCCCCTCCTGTGGGAACTAAGTCCCATGTAATGCATTCATCCAAAAAAAGATGTCACTCCGGGTCTTAAGTCAGTTTCAAAACGATATTTACTGTTGCCTACGGCGTTTCGGGATTTACCCGTCTTCAGGACAAACATAGTAAATGTGCTGTAAAGTGACATATATATACATTACCAATCCAGGCGCCGCCCGCTCTCTCATCCGTCCTCCAGAGTGCTCCTCTGCCAACTTCCGGGTTCGTATGCCGGAAGTGACGTTGCGCCATCCCGGGGGGACGCGATGATTGACAGGCAGCCCTGCAATACACACGAAAAAAATATAATGTGCATATAACAATATTATGTGCGTATAGACATATTATGGCAGACCTTGCATATAGAATATGATGCCTCTTGTGCTAGTATTGGTGGCTCCTTGCCTGTTGCTCAGTGCTGGTATTTTAAACGTCTGCTTGCTTTCTGTGTCTCAAATGAATTCAATTAGTGACCACTAGATGTCACTGTGTCGTGATCTAATCATTACTTTCATACAATAAAATCATAAATAGTGTTTAGATTATTAGTGTTGTTCTAATGTTACATTTAGTTATTATTTTTTTATTTAATAAAAGGGAGTGATACTCTATTATCTTCTATTGTACTCATGCTATTAATAACTAATCTAAGGAACGAATTAAAAAAATATAATATGCTGATTCCTAAGTGCTGTGTCCAAATCAACTAAAAAAAGTGAAAAACAAAACCAGTGTAAAAACAACTAATAATAGTGGAAAAAGCTATTATAGTTAAGATGATTATCTGTGATTTTAAGATGCTGCACCTCTTGCTGTAATAGGTAGTTAGCTAACAATGCCTGTTCTATAGTTTAACCTAGTTCGATATTTACTGATTTTTATGAATTTAAATTTTTTTACATTTTTTTACATCTGGCTGTCAGGTTACTCATATATACACACAACTGACTGGCATTACTTGGGGAGTTCTACTATAGTATAAATGGAGGACTATCCTGTTAGCGTCCTTTACTTGTTTACAAAAAGCACCCGTAGTAAATGGCTTCATTAAGGCCCTGTGGGCTCACGGTATTTAACCTGTCAATCCATCTACTCTCTAGACACAGCAATTGCCTGTCCCTGTCACCCCCTCGTAGGGAGGGAGGGACATGGTCGATCATGCGGTATCTTAATGTGGCCATGTTATGTTTAGCAGTGGCAAAGTGCCGTGCCACTGCTTGCTCGCTGGTTCCACTGATTAATGCTGCTCTGATAGCTGCCCTGTGTTGCCCCATTCTTTCTTTAAATTGTCTTGCCGTCTTGCCCACGTAGTGTAAGCCACACGGGCACGATAGCAAGTATACCACGTATTGGGAGGAACAAGTTAAGGCAAATTTGATTTTGTAGGCCTTTCCTGAGAAGGGGTGTCTAAAGGTGTCCCCAATTACTAGATAGCTGCATGTGGCACACCCTAGACACTTATAGCAGCCAGGTTTCCTTGATAGAAAGTGTTGTGGTCTTGCTTTTCCTCTGCCTGTGATGTCCGTTTTTACCAATATATCCTTCAAGTTGGGACCTCTGACAATAGTAACAGCAACACCAGAGACCTGCAGTTGGAAGAGATGATAAAAAAATTCCAGGAGAGGGGGTATAAAAAAGAAGATCTCATCAAAGCACGTAATAGGGCCTGTAAAAAAACAAGACAGGAATTGCTGAGCAAGACAACAGGACGTAAGCCAGAAGAACAAAGACCGTTCACCTGGGTCACACATTATACAGACAAGAGCCCGGATATGGTCAGGAAGATCAAAACAATTTGGCCGATTGTCAATAGTGATACAGAGCTCACCAGTCTATTTGGAACTAGACTTATGCCAAGTTATGTCAGAGGTCCCAACTTGAAGGATATATTGGTAAAAACGCAATTGCTGTGTCTAGAGAGTAGATGGATTGACAGGTTAAATACCGTGAGCCCACAGGGCCTTAATGAAGCCATTTACTACGGGTGCTTTTTGTAAACAAGTAAAGGACGCTAACAGGATAGTCCTCCATTTATACTATAGTAGAACTCCCCAAGTAATGCCAGTCAGTTGTGTGTATATATGAGTAACCTGACAGCCAGATGTAAAAAAATG
Organism: Crinia signifera; assembly: GCF_055691185.1. NCBI lineage: Eukaryota > Metazoa > Chordata > Amphibia > Anura > Myobatrachidae > Crinia > Crinia signifera. The sequence continues at coordinate 297,264,353 of NC_139219.1, forward strand.
TAAAAAAATTTAAATTCATAAAAATCAGTAAATATCGAACTAGGTTAAACTATAGAACAGGCATTGTTAGCTAACTACCCATTACAGCAAGAGGTGCAGCATCTTAAAATCACAGATAATCATCTTAACTATAATAGCTTTTTCCACTATTATTAGTTGTTTTTACACTGGTTTTGTTTTTCACTTTTTTTAGTTGATTTGGACACAGCACTTAGGAATCAGCATATTATATTTTTTTAATTCGTTCCTTAGATTAGTTATTAATAGCATGAGTACAATAGAAGATAATAGAGTATCACTCCCTTTTATTAAATAAAAAAATAATAACTAAATGTAACATTAGAACAACACTAATAATCTAAACACTATTTATGATTTTATTGTATGAAAGTAATGATTAGATCACGACACAGTGACATCTAGTGGTCACTAATTGAATTCATTTGAGACACAGAAAGCAAGCAGACGTTTAAAATACCAGCACTGAGCAACAGGCAAGGAGCCACCAATACTAGCACAAGAGGCATCATATTCTATATGCAAGGTCTGCCATAATATGTCTATACGCACATAATATTGTTATATGCACATTATATTTTTTTCGTGTGTATTGCAGGGCTGCCTGTCAATCATCGCGTCCCCCCGGGATGGCGCAACGTCACTTCCGGCATACGAACCCGGAAGTTGGCAGAGGAGCACTCTGGAGGACGGATGAGAGAGCGGGCGGCGCCTGGATTGGTAATGTATATATATGTCACTTTACAGCACATTTACTATGTTTGTCCTGAAGACGGGTAAATCCCGAAACGCCGTAGGCAACAGTAAATATCGTTTTGAAACTGACTTAAGACCCGGAGTGACATCTTTTTTTGGATGAATATATATATATATATATATATATATACAGTAGCTCCCGTGAGGGAAACAGCACTCACCAGACTTCAAAACATCAATGGTATAGTGGAACAAGGTGTCCCAGGTTTAATAATTCTTACTTGGAGCCTGCCGACGTTTCGGTCCAACACGGACCATTATCAAGGCAGAGAAGTATCCAACAGTTCATCAGCAGCAATTCAACAGCAAACGGGGGTAACAGGGACAGGGAGCCACTGTCCGGGTCCCTGTTATATAGGGGAGTGGATGACCTCCCACCGCTACTTGCGCTCCACAGCATGGAGCGCATGACGTCACTTCCGGTTAGAACCGGAAGTGCGCGGCCGCAATGTACTGCGGCTTCAAAGAGCCGATCTAAGGCACTTTGCATAGCGTTCAGCTAAAGTACAGCTGCCGCTAACGCTAAGTAATGCTGGCCATGTAAGTCAGACTGGGGGAATAAGTCCGGTGGCAGAGTACCAACCGGACATGTGACCTCGGACCAATCACGGCTGCTGATTGGTGCCAGAGAGTCACATGTCTATTGTTTATATGGGAGCTGTCAGTGTCAAATCGTGCAGTGTGCTAGTACCAAGCTGCCAACAGGGACCCGGTGCAGGTTGGGGGTGGAGGGGAGATGAATTTATCACATACAAATATGTATATAGATCCACAGTTATGTACAAAAACATAAACAAAAACAAAAACAAAATATAAATGTACAATATTGCGTGCTGGGTAACTCAAGAGCATTATATAGGGTGGGTCTCCATGTTCCCCCTCTCTACTTGACTGGTAAATATAATATAAAGGGTCATGGGGCTAGGGGATGGCCAATCGGTTATTAATGTATTATAGCACAGCACATAGATGTAGGTGGTCGCTCTGCGACGAACAGGTGAGTATCGGTAAATATTTATAGAGGGGGTTGTCGCCGTGTGCCTCCAGGGGATTGTTATATAGGGCCTGGGTATTGTAGGCTATATAGTGGGGATGGTGTAGTTATGGAGGGGGGTCATTGGGAGGGCCAGTGCTAATAGAAAGGTGTTGCACGTCCGTTACCGTCGGGTGCGTGCATAAATGTGATGAGCATCCAATGGCGCATAACGTCGTATAATTATACGGAGGCAAATGCCCAAGTGTGACTGAGACAAGAGAAATAATCACACGGATCAAAAGGGTCCAAAACTTGGAGGAAAAATCCGAGGAAAAATATAAGAAAGAATAAGGAGATGAAAACAATGAAAAAACGTGAAAAACTATCTTCTCATCCATCTATAGGAAATTTCCGTGTGGTAACATCAACTTATGGGTGGAGTCCCAAATGTTGGAAAAGTTAAAGTTGTAGGCATGGTATTATCCTACTGTCCAAGAAAAATGTTTAAAGGGTTGTTTTCATTCATCCCTTTGGGCGCAATCGTATCCAGTCTGTAAATCCATCTGCTTTCCAGTCTGCGTAGAGCTAAAGTTCTGTCGCCACCTCGGGGTGGTGGTGGTATCCAATCGATGAGTTTGCACCTCAGGTCAGGTACATTGTGTCTGGCTTTGATAAAATGTCTAGGTACTGGGAGGTCTGCTGTCCCTGTGCCAATGGCTTGTCTAATCAACATTCGATGGTTGGCCATCCTCTCCCTGAATTTTCTGGTAGTCACACCGACGTAGTATAGCCCGCATGGGCATGTCAAAATATAGATTAGGTGGTCCATCATACAGTGTAACCTGTATTTAATCTTCAATGGTTGTCCTGTCCTGGGGTGTGGAAAGGTGGGCCCAGTCAGCATACTACTGCATGTTGTGCAGCCGCTACATTTGAAACATCCTGGTCTTCTCTCATGTAGCCAGGTGTTACTTTGTTGTTTGTCTGGTTGCTTGGTGGGTCTCAGAAGAAGTTGTTTAAGGTTGGGGCCTTTTTTGTAAGCCATCATTGGCGGTGCTGTTTTCGCCAAATGGAGCAGGGGGTCAGTCTTTACGATCTGCCAATGTTGGCGAATGGATTTATTAATCGTTGGTGCCATGTTGTCAAATGTTGTGGTGTAGACCATCCTCTCTGGTTTTATTCTGCTGTTTGGGCATGTTTCAAGGTGTTTTCGTCTCGCTTTTTTAAGACATTTATTAATCGTTGATTCTGAGTAGCCCCTCTCCTTAAATCTTGATGTCATCTCTGACAATTGTTGTTCCATCATAGTTTCTTCTGAGTTATTGCGCATAACTCGCATGAATTGGGAGATGGGCAAATTGTTCTTCAGGGCTGGGGGATGCTGGCTGGATGCCAGTAACAATGTGTTCCTATCCGTAGGTTTACGGAACAGGGTGGTATTCAGTTGTCCGTTATTCAAGGTGACGGTGATGTCGAGAAAATTGACCGTGGAGCGCAAGTAGCGGTGGGAGGTCATCCACTTCCCTATATAACAGGGACCCGGACAGTGGCTCCCTGTCCCTGTTACTCCCGTTTGCTGTTGAATTGCTGCTGATGAACTGTTGGATACTTCTCTGCCTTGATAATGGTCCGTGTTGGACCGAAACGTCGACAGGCTCCAAGTAAGAATTATTAAACCTGGGACACCTTGTTCCACTATACCATTGATGTTTTGAAGTCTGGTGAGTGCTGTTTCCCTCACGGGAGCTACTGTATCTACATAGTACTGTCCCCTCCGGACACTGCTATTTATACGGCACCCTAGCGGTTACCTTTTATGTGGGTGAGAGTGCAGGTCTTGTACACTTACATTGAGATATTGTCCCCATACGTGGCCCAATATCATACCTGACACCCACCATTGTATTTGACACATTGCCTGTGACAGTTGGACAGGTTAGCCTAACAGGAGTGGAGGGACTTCCTGCACGTACCAGGACATTGACCTGACTGTACACCGGGCATGGCATTTAGCATTCCTGGTCTCCTTGACGACCAACTACTATCACAAGCCGAACATGGCATCGTCTCACTGACTGACGACGACGCGGACAAAGTCTTATTTGACAAAATTGACTTTGACTCCCTCCCGGGCGAATCAGCCCCAGATCTGTACTTCCGTCTACTAAGACTTAAGAAACGTGAGGTTGACCTATCCTTACATGGTCAAATCCTATTGGAGTACCACCGTAATAAACAAATACCTAGGGGTTTTAGAGTCCAGAACGTACCCACTATCGGTCGGTCAAACCCTGTATTTCGCAGTAGATGGTGTGGGGTCCTTAATAAGTGCTCCCAAGACTTAATGCTACTGGTTATTGAGGAGGTGGGCACCGAACTTAAAACTATCAAAGCAGATATAGATGATTTCACTGTGAAAAACATAGCTACCATCAGGAACGATCGCTCCACTAACCTGATTGAAAAACTACGTTTACAGGTTGAGGCCTACAAAAACGAACTCACCTCCTTTAAGCGCAACAAATTGGCCACCGTGGCCTCTGACTATCAGAGCCACACGGTGTACAGGTGGCTTTTGGGCAACTCGGGCCAACAAAGACCCCAGAGGTTCTCGAGACAGAGACGAGACAACCGCAGGGCACAATTTGGCAGAGATACTGGCTCATCTGCATCTGCATCAGACACTGATAACGCAGACACACGCCCACCCAGACGTCCTTTTTTAGGACAGAGCACCCGTACACCAAAAGACCAACCGGTCCAAGAGCACGCAGGCCACACCCCCGGTGGGGGCGCTTTAAGCCAAATAGTCAGGAGAAGGCCACTGACCTAGTTTTCAATCTATCATCCAAACCTTTGGACATTGACACCATGCAACTACTTGCAAAGGGGCTGTCATTTGTTCCTACTTACCCACATGATAGTTTTGACTCCAACATTGACCTCTTCAAATTCAGTCGCAAACTGAGACTGAGGGAACATTTCCCACCCACCGAAATACGCACCTCCAGTAGTGCATTCAAAAGACCGTCCACTTTTGACCCCGTGTCGACAAACCCGAGCATTAAGACCTTTACGCGTCTGGTTAACTTAGACACCACACCAAAAAAGACCCATACCAAATTCGATAACTTGAGACCCAAAGAGAGGGCAGCTCTGCTCAACCTAAAAAATGATAACACACTGGTTATCAGACCGGCCGATAAAGGGGGTGCCATTGTGGTCCAAGACTGGACAGACTACAACCAGGAAATAATGAGACAACTAAGTGACAATAGTACATACACCCTGGTAGACTCTAACCCCATACCGTCGTTTAAAAAACAAGTTGACGACACCATCAAATTTGGGTACACTAATGGCTGGCTTGACAAAAACACGACTGAGTACCTCACGGTAAACCATCCTGTTTGCCCGATCATTTATACATTGCCCAAGTTACACAAGTGCGCCACTCACCAACCTGGTAGACCGATAATATCGGCACGCAATTCTCTCCTGCAACCATTGGCCATCTATGTGGACTCATTTCTTCAACCTATAGTCCAACAGGGTGACAGCTACATCCGTGACACCAGTGACTTCCTAATGAAACTCAATGCGGTATCAGGTGATCTCTCTGATGTGATCCTAGCCACCATGGATGTGGGATCACTTTACACCATCATCCCCCATGAGGATGGACTTGAGACACTCAGACGAGCCCTTAGCATACACCACCAGCAAACACCGCCTACCGAATTCCTGATAGACTTGAGTGAGAAGGTATTGAAATATAACCATTTCCTCTACCTGGACTCCTATTATGTCCAATGCTCTGGGACCGCTATGGGTTCGAACCTAGCGCCATCCTACGCCAATATCTATATGAGCCACTATGAACAAACACAAATCTACCCCATATTTGGGCAACATCTACGCTTTTATAAGCGGTTCATAGATGATATCTTCATTATCTGGCATGGCACTAATGAGACTTTTCTGAGCATGGTCAACACGCTGAACGCACTGGACAACCCAGTCAAATTCACCTCTGAAGCAAGTGAAACCACGGTCAATTTTCTCGACATCACCGTCACCTTGAATAACGGACAACTGAATACCACCCTGTTCCGTAAACCTACGGATAGGAACACATTGTTACTGGCATCCAGCCAGCATCCCCCAGCCCTGAAGAACAATTTGCCCATCTCCCAATTCATGCGAGTTATGCGCAATAACTCAGAAGAAACTATGATGGAACAACAATTGTCAGAGATGACATCAAGATTTAAGGAGAGGGGCTACTCAGAATCAACGATTAATAAATGTCTTAAAAAAGCGAGACGAAAACACCTTGAAACATGCCCAAACAGCAGAATGAAACCAGAGAGGATGGTCTACACCACAACATTTGACAACATGGCACCAACGATTAATAAATCCATTCGCCAACATTGGCAGATCATAAAGACTGACCCCCTGCTCCATTTGGCGAAAACAGCACCGCCAATGATGGCTTACAAAAAAGGCCCCAACCTTAAACAACTTCTTCTGAGACCCACCAAGCAACCAGACAAACAACAAAGTAACACCTGGCTACCACCCCGAGGTGGCGACAGAACTTTAGCTCTACGCAGACTGGAAAGCAGATGGATTTACAGACTGGATACGATTGCGCCCAAAGGGATGAATGAAAACAACCCTTTAAACATTTTTCTTGGACAGTAGGATAATACCATGCCTACAACTTTAACTTTTCCAACATTTGGGACTCCACCCATAAGTTGATGTTACCACACGGAAATTTCCTATAGATGGATGAGAAGATAGTTTTTCACGTTTTTTCATTGTTTTCATCTCCTTATTCTTTCTTATATTTTTCCTCGGATTTTTCCTCCAAGTTTTGGACCCTTTGATCCGTGTGATTATTTCTCTTGTCTCAGTCACACTTGGGCATTTGCCTCCGTATAATTATACAACGTTATGCGCCATTGGATGCTCATCACATTTATGCACGCACCCGACGGTAACGGACGTGCAACACCTTTCTATTAGCACTGGCCCTCCCAATGACCCCCCTCCATAACTACACCATCCCCACTATATAGCCTACAATACCCAGGCCCTATATAACAATCCCCTGGAGGCACACGGCGACAACCCCCTCTATAAATATTTACCGATACTCACCTGTTCGTCGCAGAGCGACCACCTACATCTATGTGCTGTGCTATAATACATTAATAACCGATTGGCCGTCCCCTAGCCCCATGACCCTTTATATTATATTTACCAGTCAAGTAGAGAGGGGGAACATGGAGACCCACCCTATATAATGCTCTTGAGTTACCCAGCACGCAATATTGTACATTTATATTTTGTTTTTGTTTTTGTTTATGTTTTTGTACATAACTGTGGATCTATATACATATTTGTATGTGATAAATTCATCTCCCCTCCACCCCCAACCTGCACCGGGTCCCTGTTGGCAGCTTGGTACTAGCACACTGCACGATTTGACACTGACAGCTCCCATATAAACAATAGACATGTGACTCTCTGGCACCATTCAGCAGCCGTGATTGGTCCGAGGTCACATGTCCGGTTGGTACTCTGCCACCGGACTTATTCCCCCAGTCTGACTTACATGGCCAGCATTACTTAGCGTTAGCGGCAGCTGTACTTTAGCTGACCGCTATGCAAAGTGCCTTAGATCGGCTCTTTGAAGCCGCAGTACATTGCGGCCGCGCACTTCCGGTTCTAACCGGAAGTGACGTCATGCGCTCCACGCAGTGGAGCGCAAGTAGCGGTGGGAGGTCATCCACTCCCCTATATAACAGGGACCCGGACAGTGGCTCCCTGTCCCTGTTACCCCCGTTTGCTGTTGAATTGCTGCTGATGAACTGTTGGATACTTCTCTGCCTTGATAATGGTCCGTGTTGGACCGAAACGTCGGCAGGCTCCAACTAAGAATTATTAAACCTGGGACACCTTGTTCCACTATACCATTGATGTTTTGAAGTCTGGTGAGTGCTGTTTCCCTCACGGGAGCTACTGTATCTACATAGTACTGTCCCCTCCGGACACTGCTATTTATACGGCACCCTAGCGGTTACCTTTTATGTGGGTGAGAGTGCAGGTCTTGTACACTTATATATATATATATATATATATATAAGATCCGGTAGTGAGTGGCACTCAGAGACTGTATAAATCCTAAACTCAGGTGTCTTTAATAGGCAACGTTTCGGGGCCTTACCCCCTTACTCAAGCCACACACAAGGCAGCTGCCCAGCTGACTACTGTACACACTGGTGTCTGCTGTACGGCTAATCGGCTGTGGATTTCTCATCATCAGGCACACAAAAGCGGCTCTCACCCACATTGTTGTACCTGGGACCAATCAACCCGCAAGCCTACCCAATACACACCGTATGCAATGGGTTTTGCCTGGAGTGACAAACCTTTATATGGAATATAACAAATGTCGGTGATATTGCATATACAAAATAGAACACTGGACAAAAACATACACATAATAAAGAATACATACACAAATTGTATCTGAAATGCAAAAATAACAAAATATATAACAATAGATAAGGAAAAATTTATCAAGCAAATTATCACAGGCTCAATAGTATGAACACCATTAACATGAACAAACTCGACACAATTCTCTCATTCAGACCATGTGGAGCCTCCGTATTTAATTGGTAAATCCAGGTAGCTTCCAATTTCAATCATTTCTTTATTCTATCCCCACCTCTATTGGACAGGGGTACCTAGTCAATGATTTAATAACGCAGACAGGCAAAATAATATTGACATTCCTTAAAGTGGATGGGCACCGATTGATCAGCCTTTTTACTGGCCAAAGCCGCCTTAATGGCCAACCAGTGCACGGCCATCCTCTCTTTGAATTTTCTCGTCGTCATGCCTATGTAAAAAAGGCCCCAAGGAAAAACTATTCTGTACACAACAAACTGCGTTTCACATGATAGCACATGTCTGATGTGATATACCTTGGATGAATGGGAATCCTTGAATTCATTCCCAACAATGAGATAGTTACACATTGTGCATCGGGGGGCACTTATAACATCCTGGTTTCTTAAAGATACTGTAGTGTTCTTTTGTATACCACTCTCAAATCCAGTGATATCAGTGAGAACTAAGATGTCACGGAGATTACGCCTCTGGTGTAACACGTCAGAGGACGTACTTTCTTAAAGGCTGGCATCATGGTGTCTGAGGCCACAATGGGCCACAAAGCCTTACTGGCAATGGGCACCACAGAGATGGATGCATCAGATTTAGTGATGAAGGGAAACACAGGGGATTGTGTTTTAACAGCCATGGTTAGCAAGTCCGATCTCTGTAACTGCAATGCTTTGTTCTTGGCTTTAAATTAACTGGCTATATGAATATCCTCTGTGGCAAAATTTATCTATGATAATATCCAATTCAGAGCGCATTTTGGAGGGTTCACTGCATATCTGCACCATTCTCAGGGCCGGCGCCACCACTAGGCAAATCTAGGCATTTGCCTAGAGCGCCGGCCACTGGAGGGCGGTATTTCGCCCCCCCCTTGCCGCCCGGGTACCTGTCCTGCGGCGTATATGTGCGTAAAAGCTGGCGGCGGCGGCAGCGGGGGGTCCCTGCAGTCAATAAGAAATAACGATCGCTATCCGCCGGGCTATGCAGAAGCGCTTCTGTTTTGGAAACACTGGCCGCACGCTGAATGGCTAAGATTCAGCCAATCAGCGTGCGCCATGCGGCCAGTGTTTCCAAAATAGAAGCGCTTCCGCATAGCCCGGCGGATAGCGCTCGTTATTCTTATTGACTGCAGGGACCCCCCGCTACCGCCGCCGCCGCCAGCTTTACAGCGCCGCAGGACAGGTACCCGGGCGGCAGACACCGGGGCGCCCCCACCCCGACTTGCCTGGGGCGCTCTGGTACCTTGCACTGGCCCTGACCGTTCTCATCATCTGCGACTACGGTAAACCCTTCCTTCATGCAGGGGGTGGTGGCTGCTAGCATGTAATAAGGTGTTTTGGTCTGTAAACTTCCTAAACAATTCTGTGCTTACCACCCTGTTATTTAACTTAATGGACACATCCAGAAAATCAGTCTGACTTGCTGGAGTTGAATGTGAACTTAATGGGTGTTTCCGCCTCATTGATTTCACTCATTATGTCCTCAAACAGTTGTACCCCTCCATTCCAAAACATAAACAAATCATCAATGTATCTGCAAAACGTCCGGATGTGCTGGCCATATCTGTGCTTAAAAAATAATTCACGTCCAAAATTGAACATAAAGACATTGGGGTAAGCTGGAGCTACAGCCGCGCCCATGGCACACCCGGACGTCTGCAGATACATCCCTCCATCAAATAAAAAATATTTTTTTGTGAGCACTAGTTCAAGCAGTTTCAGGTGCAGGCTAAATGTTAAACTCAAAACTATCCAAACCCAAAAATTCTTGCATGGCTAGCAATCTCTGCTCATGTGGGATGGACGTGTACAAACTGCACACATCCATCATACACAACAGGGTATGATCACAAATATCATCTGCATGCGACAATCGATTCAGAAAATTGGTCATATCTTTTAGGAATGTAGGCTGGGATGTCATATGGAGCTGAATCAACATATCCAGGAGCTGGGAGATAGGTTGGTATAGACTCCCCCCGGCAGAGATGATAGGTCTGCCAGGGGGGTCCACCTGATTTTTGTGCAGCTTCGGCAAAGGATATAGTTACGGAATAACAGGGTTCTCCACCTTCAAGTCTGCTGCACATTTGGGATCTAAATGCCCATCCACAACCGCCCCATCAATGATAGCAAACAATTCACACTGGTAAAGCTTAGTAGGATCACAGGTCAATTTTTGATACACTTTGTCATCACCAAGTTGTTTATATAACTCCCTTCTATAATCTGATGTGTGTGTATATATATATATATATATATATATATATATATATATATAAAGAAAAAGTCCAGAGAATATCGGCACTCTCTCCAAAATATACAGGAACTCCGGGTGCCACTCGAGTATACACAAATGCAGACTTCCAGTGGGGTGATGGCACTCACGGAAATAAGACACATAGACGCAAAATAGCTTAACGTTTCAATTCATTAAAGAATTTTCCTCAGAAGCAATTGACAGTGTAACAAACAAACGCTTAAATACCTGGAGACCAAAGGTAGTGGTCAGCTGGGTGTCCGTTGCTCCCGCCACTGCCTCTCCTCGCGTCACACGGAGCGCTGCGGCGCATCTCAAATGATGTCACTCGATGATAGTCGGTTGCCAAGCAACCAAATACAATACACGGCTGCTATAGCAGGCTCCCGTGCGTACGTCCCTGCAATGTGGGGCTTCGTCTAAATTGGGCACATGAGAGAGCATACTCACAGTCTCTCTAATGACGTAGGAGGCATCGGCCGGTTGCTAGGGAACCACAAGCTGGGGAAAGAAAAAAACAAATATAAGGAAAAAATATATACAAGACTGTTCTTAATCAGCATCCTGGGACATGCAGTATAATGGAAGCATTATAATAATCAATATAATCAAAAAGTACATTAATAATGAGCAAAAGAAAAAAAAATATATGTATTAGAAAAAAAGCATAATGAAAACAATTTTTAAGGAATTTTTTAGAAAAAGCAATTCAAATTCATCTGCTCGTTCAGCCCATGGGGATTAACAGTGTCCAATTTATAGATCCAGCAAGCCTCTTTTTGTAGGAGGATCCTGCCACGATCCCCTCCACGGATGTTATTAGGGACGCTGTCAATGATCTTGTAACGAATGGTTGAGGGGCCATGTTTCATCTGGCAAAAATGTCTTGCCACGGGTTGTTCGGTTTCTTTACCCTCAATGGCTAGTCTAATGGAGCTCCTATGCTGCGCCATGCGCTCTTTAAATTTGCAAGTGGTCTTGCCAATATAGGCAAGGCCACATGGGCATTTGATCAAATATACGACATAGGACGAATTGCAAGTGTAGATGTTATTAATTTTATAGATCTTGCCAGTTCGTGGGTGGGTAAACGTGTCGCCAGTTTCTAAGAAATTGCACGTAGTGCAACCAAGGCACCGATAATTACCCGTTTTTTTTGTTAAAAAGTGTGTTGGCAGTTCTTTCTTGGTACTGGTCGGGTTGATTTTTACTAACCAATCCCGGATACTGCGATTTCTCCTAAAGCAGGGTACCAATTGGGATCCATGTAGTAGGGGTAATTCGGGGTCGGAATTGACCACTGGCCAAAGCCTTTTTGCCTTGCCCATAACTTTTCTACTGGTTGCTGAAAACTCAGTAACAAAAATAGATTTGTTAGCTGTCGATTTTTTGGGTTTAATTTTGCGAAACTCTTCTTTGGGGATTGACATTACCCTGTCAATAGCCTGTTGGATAATGTCAGTTGTATAGCCCTGTTCTAAGAATTTATCTGCCATATTTCTTATCTGCAATTCCTCCTCCTCTGGTTCGCTGCAGATTCTACGTACCCTGCATAACTGTGAGAAGGGAAGAGACTTTTTCAGAGGTTCCGGGTGTGAACTGGAAGCCAACAATAGGGAGTTACCATCTGTTGGTTTGTTGTATAGAGTTGTTGAGATGGAACCATTGTTAAGCAGAATTTTGACATCTAGAAACACAATTTCACTGTGACTAGATTGGAAGGTAAACTTAATGTGTTCATCGAGTGTGTTGATGACTCTCATGGTGTCTTCAAATTCTGCTACCGACCCCCTCCAAACCACAAAAATGTCATCAATAAATCTTTTAAAGAAAACACACCTGTCCGAAAAAGTTGGGGTACCAAAAAATAGGGATTCTTCAATTTGATACATAAAAGAGTTGGCATATGTTGGTGCCACGCAAGCACCCATGGCACAGCCTTGTACCTGGATGTAAAAGTTGTCACGGAATAAAAAATAATTACGCGTTAGTACAAGTTCCAGGAGTTTAATAAATAGGTCAATTTTAGGGCCCCTATAACTCGGATTGTCGGTAATGAGCCTTTTGGTTGCTTGCAGACCCCTGCCATGGGGAATGTTTGTATACAAGCTTACAATGTCAATTGTACAAAGGAGGAAATTATCACCAAAATCAACCGCTGCTAGGTCATTTAAGAACATTGTAGTGTCCCGAAGATATGAATTTTTTACCTGTATCACAGGTTGCAGGTAAGTGTCCAAATATTTCGACACCTCATACATAATGGATCCTCTCCCGGAGATAATTGGTCTTCCGGGGTTTTTTTTAAGATCCTTATGAATCTTTGGGAGCAGATACATCACAGGTACTAATGGTGTTCTATTAACCAATGCAAAATAGGTTTTCTTATCAATATCACCCAAATCAAGTGCCTCCTTCAAAATTCCTTCAAGCTCAGATATAAATTGTTTTGTGGGGTCCGAATTGAGTTTTCGGTACACCTGAGGGTCGTCAAGCTGTTTCTGAGCCTCAATGAGATAGTCACTAGTATTCAATACCACAATTCCGCCCCCTTTATCAGCAGGGCGGATAGTGATCTCTTCTCTCTCAGATAGTTTCTTCAGTGCTTGTCTCTCCGACCTTGTCATGTTGTTAAATGCACTGGAGTTAAGATGGGGCTTCTCTTCGATTGTTTCAATCATCGAGGTGGTGAAGGCTCTGATGGAGGGATTAATGGATGGAGGATCAAAAAGAACCTTTGACTTAAATTTCGGTTTAGGTATATTGTCCTCAGTGGATTCCAACTGATCATGGTTACCATAGAATTCTTTAAGACGCAGCTGTCGGTTGAATCGGCAGAGATCAACTCTACTTTGGAAGGGATTGTAGGTACTCGTAGGTACAAAGCCCAATCCATGGCTAAGTACTGATAGTTCATCTTGTGATAGTCTGAAGGAAGATAAATTGTAGACTACTTTTTGTCTTTGTTTTTTGCCTTCTGCTTTCGCAATGCGGCGGCATTGTCCCGCTTTTCTTGTATGGAGTCGACCAAAGGACCTCCTTTTGCTCGGGTTTGCCTCCCTAAAGGGAATCTTGGTATAGTAGAGGAGGATGCACTACCCTCACTATTGGACGATGCATTACCAGAGGTAATGGAGAGAGTGCCGATATTCTCTGGACTTTGTCTATTAGTGGATTCACACTCATATGGCACCTCCACCCTATTCATCTACCTGTCAGAAACGTGGTTTTGGGTATTTAGCACTGTATATATTCACTCATCTGGTGAGCACTGGACTGTTTTATTAACATCATGTTGACACAGGATCTTGGAGCTACATCAGGTCTGCTGGATGTCGACCTCCCTATTGGCGACACATTCCTCTTTTCTGAGGCTGAGGTGACGAATATCCTGAGGAAAGACAGGTGCAAGGTCGGAGAGACAAGCACTGAAGAAACTATCTGAGAGAGAAGAGATCACTATCCGCCCTGCTGATAAAGGGGGCGGAATTGTGGTATTGAATACTAGTGACTATCTCATTGAGGCTCAGAAACAGCTTGACGACCCTCAGGTGTACCGAAAACTCAATTCGGACCCCACAAAACAATTTATATCTGAGCTTGAAGGAATTTTGAAGGAGGCACTTGATTTGGGTGATATTGATAAGAAAACCTATTTTGCTTTGGTTAATAGAACACCATTAGTACCTGTGATGTATCTGCTCCCAAAGATTCATAAGGATCTTAAAAAAAACCCCGGAAGACCAATTATCTCCGGGAGAGGATCCATTATGTATGAGGTGTCGAAATATTTGGACACTTACCTGCAACCTGTGATACAGGTAAAAAATTCATATCTTCGGGACACTACAATGTTCTTAAATGACCTAGCAGCGGTTGATTTTGGTGATAATTTCCTCCTTTGTACAATTGACATTGTAAGCTTGTATACAAGCATTCCCCATGACAGGGGTCTGCAAGCAACCAAAAGGCTCATTACCGACAATCCGAGTTATAGGGGCCCTAAAATTGACCTATTTATTAAACTCCTGGAACTTGTACTAACGCGTAATTATTTTTTATTCCGTGACAACTTTTACATCCAGGTACAAGGCTGTGCCATGGGTGCTTGCGTGGCACCAACATATGCGAACTCTTTTATGTATCAAATTGAAGAATCCCTATTTTTTGGTACCCCAACTTTTTCGGACAGGTGTGTTTTCTTTAAAAGATTTATTGATGACATTTTTGTGGTTTGGAGGGGGTCGGTAGCAGAATTTGAAGACACCATGAGAGTCATCAACACACTCGATGAACATATTAAGTTTACCTTCCAATCTAGTCACAGTGAAATTGTGTTTCTAGATGTCAAAATTCTGCTTAACAATGGTTCCATCTCAACAACTCTATACAACAAACCAACAGATGGTAACTCCCTATTGTTGGCTTCCAGTTCACACCCGGAACCTCTGAAAAAGTCTCTTCCCTTCTCACAGTTATGCAGGGTACGTAGAATCTGCAGCGAACCAGAGGAGGAGGAATTGCAGATAAGAAATATGGCAGATAAATTCTTAGAACGGGGCTATACAACTGACATTATCCAACAGGCTATTGACAGGGTAATGTCAATCCCCAAAGAAGAGTTTCGCAAAATTAAACCCAAAAAATCGACAGCTAACAAATCTATTTTTGTTACTGAGTTTTCAGCAACCAGTAGAAAAGTTATGGGCAAGGCAAAAAGGCTTTGGCCAGTGGTCAATTCCGACCCCGAATTACCCCTACTACATGGATCCCAATTGGTACCCTGCTTTAGGAGAAATCGCAGTATCCGGGATTGGTTAGTAAAAATCAACCCGACCAGTACCAAGAAAGAACTGCCAACTTTTTAACAAAAAAAACGGGTAATTATCGGTGCCTTGGTTGCACTACGTGCAATTTCTTAGAAACTGGCGACACGTTTACCCACCCACGAACTGGCAAGATCTATAAAATTAATAACATCTACACTTGCAATTCGTCCTATGTCGTATATTTGATCAAATGCCCATGTGGCCTTGCCTATATTGGCAAGACCACTTGCAAATTTAAAGAGCGCATGGCGCAGCATAGGAGCTCCATTAGACTAGCCATTGAGGGTAAAGAAACCGAACAACCCGTGGCAAGACATTTTCGCCAGATGAAACATGGCCCCTCAACCATTCGTTACAAGATCATTGACAGCGTCCCTAATAACATCCGTGGAGGGGATCGTGGCAGGATCCTCCTACAAAAAGAGGCTCGCTGGATCTATAAATTGGACACTGTTAATCCCCATGGGCTGAACGAGCAGATGAATTTGAATTGCTTTTTCTAAAAAATTCCTTAAAAATTGTTTTCATTATGCTTTTTTTCTATATATTTTTTTCTTTTGCTCATTATTAATGTACTTTTTGATTATATTGATAATTATAATGCTTCCATTATACTGCATGTCCCAGGATGCTGATTAAGAACAGTCTTGTATATATTTTTTCCTTATATTTGTTTTTTTCTTTCCCCAGCTTGTGGTTCCCTAGCAACCGGCCGATGCCTCCTACGTCATTAGAGAGACTGTGAGTATGCTCTCTCATGTGCCCAATTTAGACGGAAGCCCCACATTGCAGGGACGTACGCACGGGAGCCTGCTATAGCAGCCGTGTATTGTATTTGGTTGCTTGGCAACCGACTATCATCGAGTGACATCATTTGAGATGCGCCGCAGCGCTCCGTGTGACGCGAGGAGAGGCAGTGGCGGGAGCAACGGACACCCAGCTGACCACTACCTTTGGTCTCCAGGTATTTAAGCGTTTGTTTGTTACACTGTCAATTGCTTCTGAGGAAAATTCTTTAATGAATTGAAACGTTAAGCTATTTTGCGTCTATGTGTCTTATTTCCGTGAGTGCCATCACCCCACTGGAAGTCTATATATATATACAGGGCCGTCTTTTCGTATGGGCTTAATGGGCACTTGCCCAGGGGCCCCATGTGTATAAGGGCCCTATGCTGATAGCTGAGGATCCCCTTATTCCAGGGATACCAGAATTTTGAAAATCGGCCCTGGGGAACTGGAGATATCCAACTTCAAAGCAGCAGTCCACAAACGACCTGTTAATTGCAATTCCCAGTCATATTTCTCAGGTTCTCTCTGACTTAGAGTTTTTCTGAGAGTATAGTCCAAAAGCTGGGACTCTCCCCTTTCTGCCGACACTAGCGGCTTGTCTCTATCATGCCCAGAACCAGAGATATCAGACTTCCAGCAGCTAGTCCCTGCTCCAGCTCCAAACATCTGGTGTACAGTTTTATATATTTGTCAATGGATTGCTCTGGCTCCTGATCTTTGATCCCCAAGTTCTCAGCACCTCCTGAAAGTTGGGACTCTAGGTTTTTATACTATTGAAGGCTAAGAAATCTATTTCCAGATAATGGTGATATCTGCAGTCAAACAAGCTGCCCTTCCACCGGAAAATGATGAATATTAAGCCCTCTCCATTATCCAACCCTCCCCTGCATATAAAACACCCCCTACCTCACTGGAAGTCATTTACAAGGGACCCTTCATTCAGCACAGTGCCCCCTTCCACACGTTAGTGTTCACCCTCCCACCACCTGTGCAGTAAAGGAGTAAATAGCAGAAGTTACTGCTCCAGGTCCTACATGTTGAATGGAAGATAGAGCACCCCCTGCCACCCGTGGGACATCAAAGCTGCTGCTGCTAGCACCCCCCACCCCTAGGAGGGGAGAATGGGTAAGGGCCCCAGTGCATTGCTTTGCCCAGGGGCCCACACTGCTGTTAAGACGGCCCTGTATATATATATATATATATATATATATATATATATACACACACACACACACATTGCACACCTCACACACTTACACATTGGACAGATACAAACAACACTACACACACACATACAAAACACACCACATGCAGTACAACACACACCCACATACACTACAATACACACACAAAAAGAGTATAACACACACAGAACACCCACGCTTAAACATTGCACATATACACATAGCACACTACACACATATGAATACATAGTGCAACTCACACAAACATTTATAAAAAAAAGATATATATAAAATAGCATAGGAATGTAAGTAGATTAGGTTTGCTTTATTTTCTATATCTTTTTATTTCCTTTAAATAAGTTAGCAATTGCTTTCTGTATATGTACACAATAGACATAGTAAAAAAAAAGTTATAAATTTACCCTGGGGAAGGATAATCAATCTTGGCAAGAAGACAATTTATCATTCAAGGTTAGATAAGATGTTGTAGGTAAGATACAGTACAACCAGTAAATTATAAGAAAGAGAAAACACGGAAATGTTGTCACCAGATGACTATGAAATGCAGAACCAAAGATGCGAAAGTGCAATGCTCCAGGGTACGGTTGACAAGTGAACAATAAAATTAAAAAATGCAGATGACAACCTCATCGAGAGAACATAGAATCAATGTTATCTAGTTCAATAAGTAAGACTTTTGTGCAAACCTAAACAAGTAAACAAAAAAGTAGAAAATAAATGTATTTTTTTCTTTAATAAAGGACGCATTTGAAAACGGCAAAAAACATTTAATTGTTTTCAAATACATCTATTGTTCAGCTCAAACATTTGTGCATGCAAACATTCAATTTCAAGGAACTGCCATTGGGTCTATATGTACGTGACTGATAAAAAGTGCATGTGGTGGGAAAAGTGGAAAAATCCCGTTTAGGGTGTATACTGCAACTTTATTCATTTAAATCTTACAATAATTCCTAAACTACTAGCAGGTATCCTATTGCTGGCAGTAATTAATGCATGTAAAAAATAGGTTAATAGCAGTGGCGTCTCTTACCTCTGTGGAGCAAAGGGGCTGCTGCAGTGCCACCCCCTCCGCTACCGCCACTGCTGGTCACCACCACCAGTGCCGGCTGATACCTGCCGGTACCTGACGCCTGCCGGTCGCAGCTGCTGGTCCTGACCTAGGCCGCGGTCATGTGACCAGCGCATGCTCAGTAGCTTCTTCGGTACTGTGCATGCGATGGCCCATAGAAGCATATTCATGGTCCCGGGTCCGGCTCTTGGGGGTTCCCATGAAAACTCTGTCCGTTCCCATGGAAGTTCTCCTCTAATGTGGGTGCGGGGGGGGGGGGGGGTAGCTGATGTCAGTGGATGTCAGCTGCCTGCCCTCTTCCCATACAGGGAGCCTGCAGATCTAAGACACCAGAGAGGTATCTTAGATATGCGAGCAATGTTTAAATCATTTGATTTAAACATGAAATCAAATTAAATCGAATGATTTCGCCCCCACACGCAAGGATTCGAATGGATGTTTATGCGAAACCACCCAAAAAAAAGAGGTCTTGTTAATATACCAAATAGAGAAGAAAGTAATCAATGCTTGCAAAAAAATCTTGAAGAAAAATGAGTCTTTACATATACATATATATTAAGGTGGCCAATCCCGGGATCGGGATCCCGGTATTTGGCCACAAAATGTCCGGGATTTCAATCCCGGGATTGGAGTATCCAATCCCAGGATTTCGGGATTAGACTGCTCATGCGCAGTCTAATGCCAGGCAGAGTCTGAGCACTCGCTCAGATGCTGCCCGGCTGTTCCAGACCCGGCGTGCGGCCTGCGCAGCGTGATTAGGTCACGCTGCGCAGGCCGTAGCACTGCACCACCGCTCGCCGCCAGGCCTCCCCCAGCCGCCTGAATCCTCACCGAAGCCACCTGCCTGCCTCCGCGCCGATGCCGCCTGCTTCCACCGCTCCCCAAAAGTAAGTGTGTGGCCCTGCCAGGCCACCCACGTGTCATAAGAGCAAAAGGTTTGAAAATTTGCGCTTTCACTTGGATGCAGCAGGTTAACCCTGTAGTACCACCTACTACAATAACAATAGAAACAACAAGAAAAAAAATGTCTTCCTTAAAGAAGAATTAACAGGTCTTTTAGAGCCAGAAATCTTGCTGGGACAATCAGGAGGAGTTTTAAAGCGTACATCCTTGAATTGTTGGAAGTGACCGCCTTTCTACGTGCTAATCCTTGGCCTGGTGATAGGCCAAAATACGGTACGGGCACAGCCTTTTAGAAAATCTCATCTTTTAAATTGCATTGGGAAATCTACACCATGAAATTTTGTTTGTTTTATCTTTGAGGTATTACGTTATGGACTGAATATTCTGAAGAAAAGGACATTTATATAAAGGAAAAACATCTTTTTTTTTAAGATCCCAATAGGAAGCGCGGGTTCACCCACATGTCATACCCGCCGCCTGTCTCCGCACCGCTGCCACCTGCCCCCCTCCCCAAAACTCAGTCATTGTGGGGCACAGGGGCAATTTTCTTTTAGGCATGCCAATCCCGGGATCACGGGATTGAGCATTTTTCAATCCCGATTCCCAGGATTAAAAAAATGCCTCGGGATTGGCATCCCTAATATATATGTGTGTGTGTGTGTTGTAGATTATTTCTCATGTTCTGGAAGACATTCTCATAAAAACAAGTGTGATTAGGAGGGAATTTCACATTGTTCAATTTAAATCCAGAAAAAGATTATTTTACAAATGGCTGTATTTTAGATATTGATCTGTTTCCATCTGCAGTGAAGCATTTTGGTAATATGTTGGTCCCAGATGATTCAGAGTTAATAGGAAATGTCCCCAAGAAAGTAACTGTAATGATGCAGTTAGCCTAAACCAGTTCATAAGTATATGAATAGTTCAGTGAAAACCAGGTGCCTCCTAATTATTGCCATGTCCTTATTTTCTTTTAATGTATTTTTTTTCTCTGCACATCAATAATGATATACATCTCTGCTGGAGGCTTAATAAATCACAGTTTGCGTTTGTGTTACTGTGTCATGTTTAACAAGTTGGCCTACAAGTAAAAAAACAGTAAGCAGGAACAATTAAAATATTTTCCTAATAGCCCGGTAGGAGTCTGAGCAATTATTTAAAATGCAGGATATGGTGTGTAAACCACAGTAACCAATAAGGAATAAGTGTTACTTACGACAGTAAAGATGCAAATGTCTGTTCAGTTTAATTGGTGGAAGCACATTTATTATTTGCATTTTGTTACAGCTATTATAAGTGTACGTCTGACAATTTTCAAGCCACCTAATAAGCGTGAATCATCACAACATAATCGGTAATAAATGTGGGAAAAACACACATTTGTACCGGAATTACATAAATGGCCTTTTTCCTCAACAGAAGAAATAAAAAAAGGATGAACAAACAAAATAAATGAGAGGGAGAGGTGAGAGAAGATAATAAGAAAGGAAAAATAAGAGAAGCATAAAGATAGGGAATGGAAACTCAAGCCTCTTATGAACACTTGACGACCCGCACTGTTTACCGATATCATTAATGATATTGGGCCAGATTCTTTAAGCTTCAAAAGTGATAAAATGGAGAGTAATAAACAGCCAATCAGCTCCTGCCTGACATTTTTCAAACACAGTATGTGACATGGCAGGTAGGAGCTGATTGGCTGGCTGTTTATCACTCTCCATTTTATCACTTTTGAAGCTTAGAAAATCTGGCCCATTGGCAGTGGCCATGGGTGAACAATACTGTGCATATAAACAACACTGGTGGATATAAACAGCATAAACCAAGTGGCGCTTAATAATACATAAATCACAAATGAGCATAGTAGAATATTTATTAATACAATCTAAAAAAAAATGGATGGTAAAAGTAACAATAACAATGAATGCATATATTCCATTAATATCTGCAAATACTGCATGTGTAAACATGAATAAATAATTGTCAGACTTTAGTACTTAGACGGTCTAAGCACTAAAGTTTGCTGTTTTTCACCAAGACCCGGAGTGACGCCTGTTTCTTTCATACTACATCTGGAGGAGTTCCCACCTGGGAGGGCACCCGGGCATTATCCATTTGAGTGCCGGTGCCTTTCACAAATTAGGGATAGTAGTTATTGGGGTTGCCGCGGCATCACGGAGACTGAGTAGTTGAAGAAAGTGCTTTAATGCAAATAAAGTGCAAATGTTTCTGGGTCCAATTTGCCCCATTTTCAAAGTGAGAGATGCAGAACACCTTACAGTGCTTTCCTTATATAAGAAGTGAGAACACCCTTCACCTCAGCACAGCCGGCTGCACCGATCGCCTTCCGGGAGGTGGGGAGGAATGGCGTGGAGGAACTGAATCAGCCAGTTTCTGCCTCAGACCCCGCCTGAAACATGCCCTGTGACATATTCATATATTGGTGCATTAAGATAAAAGAATGTATGTTATACATAAACATGAGAATAAAGAGAATAACACGTCGTCTACTTTGGGGGATATTGAGGCAGGGGGAGCCGCTGCAAGGGTGCTCGTGGTGACTGGATAAATACTGTATGTACTTAATGTAGTGTTGGAGTCCTGGTATGCATGTAAGACGCTATGTTGCTGGTTATGGTCTGATACTGAAGTATGTGGTTTCCGTGATGTGCTGAACGTAAAAACGGTGTGTAAAATGCATGTGTGTGGGAGACTATGTTACCCCTGCTAATTGTGTTTGAGACGTGTAACCCACTAAATGTTATGTTAAAGGTGAAAATAAGGTGAGATTATGTGGTGATGATGTACTCAAATGTACAAAAAAACAACAAAAAGAAAAAATGTGAAAAACCTGGCTGAGTGTAATTGTGTGGGTTAGTGTAAAAGACCATAATAAGAGCTACACCCACTTGGGGAGATCTTAGTTCACATATTGTGGCCCTTAAGCATTCTACATCCTTAAGTGTGTCTCAAATATATTATATGCGTGTATACCGTCTAACATATAAGGACTTGGATATATCACCCAATTGGGTGTGGTATAGGGTTCCGACAGTTGGGATCCCAACAGTCATTAGCCTGACGTTGGGATCCTGACTGCCCGGACTCAGACAGCATAGTGAGCGCAACAAAGCCCCTTGCGGACTCGCTGCGCTCGCCACGCTGCGGGCACGGTGGCTCGCTACGCTCGGGAAAATAGCGGGTGGCCATTGGGCACCTGTCTGTCGGCGTTTTGACAGTTGGGATCCCGACGTCGGGTAAATTACTGTCTGGATCTCGACTGTCGGGACCGCGTCCGGCACCCCACCCAATTGGGGTGTTTTACACCTTTAGAAAACACTCCAAGTGCTTTTTCATTGAGACCATTAGGGCTCAAAGTTTTTAACCTAACCATCCAATGTGCCTCGATTTGCAGTAGTTGGCCCCCTCTGTCTTCACCCCTGTGATTTAATGGAACATGGTCAATAATTTGGTATTGAGGTTGATTAAGAGTATGTCCAGCTTCCATAAAATGTTTGGCCATGGGTTGATCCATTGCTTTTCCCTTTGTTTTGCCCTCAATCCCTGCTTTAAATGAAGTGCCATCCTGGTTCGTAATGTGTTGATAGTTTTTCCTATATATATATATGAGATTGCGAGTGTGGTATGCCATTCAGACAGTAGGGATCCCGACAGTCTCTAGCCCGACATCGGGATTCTGACTGGCCGGACTCAGACAGCGTGGTCAGCGCAACAAAGCCCCTTGCCGGCTCGCTGCGCTCACCACGCTGTGGGCACGGTGGCTCGCTATGCTCGCCACCTATTCTATTCTCCCTCTATGGGGGTCGTGGACCCCGACGAGGGAGAATAGCCACTGGCCAGTGTGTTAACAGTTGGGATCTCAACGTCGGGTTAATGGCTGTCGGGATCCCAACTGTAGGGACCCTGTCTGGCACCCGGAGATTGCACAGACACTTAATCATATATATGATGTGGATAGTTGTACACGTCACCACGTGTCTGAAGTTGTGTTTGATGCCTTTAGCTGGGTTAGTAAACTTAGGTCCAGTAAGCATATTGCTACAGGTCATACAATGGAGGCATTTGTAGCAACCAGGGTTTCTTTGTAAGAAGGTCTGATTGGTGTTAGTGTCCTCTCTACCGGTGATATCTGTATGGACTACCCAATCCTTGATGTTCTTGCCTCTCTGGTGACAAATCCTGGGTTTCTTTGGTATCCGTACTGACAATGGGCCAGAGGGCTTTAGATGCTCTCGATAGAACCGGACTAGCTATTGTATGTTTACTGATCCAGGGAATATTTCTGTCTAGGTGTTAACAGCGATTGTCTGGGCATCTCTCTTACTTCATTTGGTACTTGTGTAGTTTCATGGCGCCGCTGCACGCACAGTCTGTTTGAATCTTGGCAGCCTGCCAGACTCTGGGCACGTGCCGCTCTAGCTGTCCCCAGAGCTACGTTACCAGCGTAGCATGTGCGCGTGCCGCTCTAGCTGTTCTCAGCGCAGCGCTACGTTATCAGCGTAGCGTAGAGTCTAATTCCGTCTAAACTCAGCACACCGCTATCAAAGGGGGTGTCCAAAATGCAGACGCTACAAGTTAGACGCTTTAGCGTCTAAATCCATATGCACTGTGCAAAACACTCTTAAACCTGTCCACAGTGGCACTAGTCGATGCAACAGCTGTCGACCATGTAAATTCCACTATCCACGCCAACCCAAAGCGTGGCGAGGGGCGGTGGTACGCGTCCTACGACCTTTTCATACCCCCACTATCCACATCGGCATGGAGTTGAGAATAGAAAGTGTAATGAGCGCATCGAGACTGAAGCGTGGCGAACACAGTGCGCCCCGCGAGGGGACACAGATACCTTTACAGGTATCTGCATCCCCTTGCGGGCTTCACAGGTGTCCGCGTCCCCTCGCGGGGCACGCTGCGCACGCCACGCTTCGGGCTCGGTGGCTCGCTGCGCTCGCCACACTTTCTATTCTCAACTCCACGCCGATGTGGATAGTGGGGTTATGAAAAGGTCTTAGGACGCATACCACCACCGCTCGCCACGCTTCGGGTTGGCGTGGATAGTGGAATTTACAAGGTCGACAGCTGTTGCGTCGACTAGTGCCACAAATTTAGAGTCTGCATGGGGGACTCCCCCTTTGGTAGCAGTGTGCCGGGGTGTGTAGTTTAGAAGCCCCGGCACATCTGCGGTGTGCCCAGGGTGTCCACTTTTACATGCCCCCGTTGTCAGCGGTGTGCAGGGCTGCCTATTTCACTGTGGAACTACAAGTACCACAGTGACCTGTCAGCGCCTGGGCAGCGCGCTGCTGCTGCTGCTCGGCGCTACGCTGATAACGTAGCTGACAATACGTAGCTTACAGCTAGAGCGGCACGCGCGGCGGCACCGTGAAACTACACAAGTACCCTTCATTTTTCTGTTTCTGTAATAAGACTGGATCGTAACCTCATTGTAAGAATATCTTTGTAACTTGGTCCAGTTCATCCTCTAGGGCATCTATATTGTTGGTGATTCTGGCTGCTCGAATGTATTGTGATCTAGGGAGGCCTTCTTTTAGGGCTCTCGGATGGTGGCTGTTAGCCAACAATAGAGTATTTTTATCTGTAGGTTTGTGGTAAACCATTGTGTGGATCTTCTGCCCCTCCAGTGTCACCAATACATCGAGATAGTTGATGCTCCTAGTATTAAGATTGTACGTGATTTTGATGGGTGAAGCCCTTTGGTTAATTGTCTTCAAGTGTTGCACCAAAGTGTCGGCACTGCCTGACCAGATAATGAATGGATCGTCTATATATCTGGTATAATGTAATATGTGTCCTGCTATGTTGGGGTCCTAGAAAAACATGGACTCCTCTTTGAAGAACATGAACACATTTGCGAATGATGGGGAGACATTGTTCCCTATTGCACATCCGCTCTTCTGTAGGTAGTGCCTCCCGTCAAAGAGGAAATAGTTGTGCTGGAGTGTCAATGTGAAGAGTTGGATAAACAAATCAATATTTATAAGTTAAATTGCTCCCGCTCCAGGAACGTTCTCATCGCTCTTAAACCTGCCCTATGCGGAATGCTAGTGTACAGGCTATTGATGTCAACTGTACACAAGACTGCTCCCTGTGGTATGTCCTGGAGGTTCTCCAGGGATATCAAGAAGCTTCTTGTGTCCTTAATAAACCTGTTATTCCGGCAATGCGCTAGAGTGGAGCTAGGTGACTGAATGTAGGCGGGAGGCTGTGTGACTGTATGGGGAGGCTTGGGGAGTCTGCATTTAGCCGGGAATGGGGGTGCCGTATTTTATGGGTGCAGCAAGGGAGAAGGAGGGATCCCAGGGGTGGAGCCCTTCCTGGGTGAGGGTGTAATTTGGGTATGCAGCGCTGAGCAGTGACAGGTCATTCTGGCACTTGTAGTGCCACGTCAGAATACTGCTGTACAACATGGTCTACATGTAGACAGACTGATGGGGGACTATATCGGCGTGTAGATTTAGACAGATATGGGTGGATTTAGGAGTGGTGCAGCGTTGACATATTGGTGATGTAGGGTATTGAGCAGGGTGTCATGAATGGGTGCAACAATAGTGCAGTAAGATGTTAACCTATTAACGGTCGACCTTGTGTACGGCGACCTAAATGAGTTCGACTTATAAACGGTCGACCTTGCACTCGTCGATGAAATAGCGTTCGATCTAATGCTACGTGTGTCGACCTAGTTGTTGTCGATCGAAGTACTGTCGATTTATTGTTTGTTCGATGTTCTGTGTTTCGACCTAGTAGTTGTCGATGTAAGTACGTTCTATGTAATGCGGTTCGATCTTTGGTGTGTCGACCTAGTTGTTGTCGATATAAGTATTGTCGATGTATTGTGTGTTCGATGTTCTGTGTTTCGACCTAGTAGTTGTCGATGTAAGTCCGTTCGATCTATTGCATTTCGATCGTACGTGTGTCGACCTAGTTGAAGTCGATGTAAGTATAGTCAATGTATGGTATGGTCGGTGTTCTATGTTTGCCAATCATGTTAATGTCGAACTTATGTTACATTCGACCTAAAAGTTTTCGATGTAATGTTACTGTCAACCTATGGAGTGTCTGTGAAGTGGTGGCGACCTAAATTCGTTCGATCTTCCCGTGATCGACCAAATGACCGTATACCCTTGCTAAGTACTTCAGTTTCGATGCTGCTGAGGGTTCTTGAAGATAGATTATAGATTAGCGAGTCCTTGGCGACACCCTTGGCCTGATGCCTTTTCCACTGCCCCCCCGTCGGGTGGGCACCCTCTTCCCCTTGGACCTGTAGGGAATCCTTGATCTTCCCCCAAAGGGGCCATGGAAGGTCCAGGGGTGCATTCGGAGTCGGCACACAATAATCTCAAATCATCTCCACTAAATGACAATTAGAAAATTGCTCCTTTAGTGTAAATAATAATTTATATTTATTACTTTGATTTATTTTGTAATTATATATATTCGAATATATATGAATTCACAATGGGGGGAATCAACCAGAATTACCTCCTATATGTACTTGTATGACATAGACATCGGTATTGATTAGTCCAGTGGTTCTCAAACTCAGTTGTCAGCACCCCACACAGTTCACAGGGTTTAGGACGGGCAACGTCCCAGGTGCTTGGTAAGCTGCGATCTTTGCAGTTTACAGAGCCAACCAGAATCATCCTGGTCTTCATTCCCCAACCCCAACAATGTTGTACCCGCTCCCCTCCTCTATCTATGTCACCATGTACAAGGAAACATAGATTTGCTAGCACATAAAAATACTTCTAAAGGCATGTATTTTGACAGCAGAGAGTAAGGGGGTATTGAAAGCATACTGTTTGATGCATTCATAGGTATGCATTTAAATTATTCTTCCTTTGTTATATTCTGTTTATTTGTTATACTGT
The DNA here is from genome assembly GCF_055691185.1 of Crinia signifera. Lineage (NCBI taxonomy): Eukaryota > Metazoa > Chordata > Amphibia > Anura > Myobatrachidae > Crinia > Crinia signifera. The sequence continues at coordinate 297,291,772 of NC_139219.1, forward strand.
ACATAAAGCCTCTTCCTTCACATTGTTCTCTCAAGTCTCTAAGTTCTCTTACCGCTTCCCTGTGCCGATGCAATGGTGGCGAAGGTCAAAAGCCTGAAACCGCCATGATAACAAAAAACATTTTCATTATGTTTCAACTGACTTAACATGGCAATCGTTAGATAAGAACTGAATCTAATACTACCCTGCAATAGTGCAATGTACAATATCAAGTGTCACTGAGGTGACAGATTGTGAACAAAAATCCTGAGAACTCTTTCAAACTGCAGACATCAGGTCAGGTCAGTGTGCTATGAGAGTAAATGGAATACATTTAAAAGTATATGTCAAGGAGTTTCTTCAGGTTTTCCGTGATACAATAAACTGTTTCAAGAACCAGTTTAGTTTTTAAACAAAAGCCATAATACTAAAGTTTACACATATTATTCAGTAAGCAAGCATATGCTATAACATGTTTGTTTACACACTTAGGTGCCCATTTATAAAGCCTGAAATGGTTGTACAGTATCTCCAACAAAATGGTTGTCTTCATGGGAGAAAGTGTTTTTTTTTTGTTTTTTTGCAGCTTAACAAAAGCTTTGACTGGGAATGGTTTCCAATGAATATTATTGTTAAAAAACTGCAAACAAGGAAATTGTATTAAAAAAAAAAAAAATCAAGTGACCCTGATAATCATGGGCAATTTATGAAAACACATATACTTCAATGAATAAGTAACAATCTATTAAATGCACAAATGTGTCCACAATTTGTAGGAGGGGATCATAGTTTCCATCTAAAAAATTAGAATTAAATGAAATTACCGTATATACTCGAGTATAACTCGACCCAAATATAAGCCAAGGCACCTAATTTCACAATAAAAAACTGGGAAAACTTATTGACTCAAGTGGGACCCTCACTCGAGAGGGGGCTTTTTCAGCATAAAAAATGTTCTGAAAAAGTAGGCTTATACTCGAGTATATATGGTAAATATTGTCTTGGTGCATTTTTGGTATAATTTTTTTTTTATTTTGAATGGAAACAATTCACAGTAAGTGAAACAGTACAAACAACCGAAAACGTAGGTCATAAGAATCACAGAGAAGGAGAAGGAAGATTCTCCATGTACATGTATAAAAGTAACCACAATATTAGTAGCACAGATACATCTACACGAAATGTGCATCAACTAGCAAAGTATTACAAGTAAAGTAAAACCACCAAGTACACAAAATGAAACCAACATTGTTGTCTGTATACCACACTTCTGTACACATTAATTTCCAGTTGACCATAGAGATACAATGAAAGCACAGGTGAGTATGGAGGAGAGAGGAGGGAAGGAAAAACTAGGAAAGGTTGTGAAGGGGGGGGATGCTACAGTCATGCAATTTCCATAAAATTGTTTAAGAGGAGGACATCAGAGTTAGAGAGTATACATAGAATTAGCTGAAGGCAGTAGAAAATCTTTGGGAATATTATGGTATTTAAAACTGTGGCCCTACCTAAGAGTGATAGTGGTAGTTTAGACCAGCAATCCAACTGGGAGGTAATTTAAGTTAATAATGGGGTGAAGTTGGATTTGTAGATGGGGTGGGGATCTCTCGTTATTGCTATACCCGGGTATGTCTAGGTGAATTATATATATGTACTGTATATAATGTACAGATGGGGCAGGCTACATCCTGGCTGGCGGATCGCCAGAACATCCCCGCTGGTGATCACGCGCACGCGCGTCTCAGTCTCCGTCGGTGGGGCAACGGAAACCCTGTCCGTCTCCGCCTCAGGGAGACGGACAGGGTTAGGGGGGGTGCGGGCAGGCGGCGGGGACCCCGAGTTACCGCCGACAAGCCGGCGGGGACCCGGGGGAGCGGATGGAAGTGCCGTCGGAAGAGGACGCACGCGCCTCTCGTGCGCGCGCGTCCCCTTCTTGCCATCGATATGGCGCTGGCGGGGGATGGCGGCTGGTGTCGCCAGCGCCATCCCCTGCCAGGATGGGACCTGTTCCATCTGTATATTAATGCACTGAGACAATCTTTTAGGCATACAGTGGCATCCTCATAAAGTAGGGGCAGGCTCAATCAAGATAGAACCATAAATACAATCCAAAGAATATACTGTAATAAAATCAAGAAAATGGAAAGTAATAGCTACAAAGAGCAACACAACTTAAAGTCTTCAGTAAGACCGTTAGGCGCCATACTGTTAATCCTATGGATCCATCAAAGTTCCTAATGTAAAAGGATATTCTCCTGGTCCCCTCTTCTTCTTAAATGTAAGCAGTTATAAAACATATTGTGGCCCAATTACAGTATCATCAAGTTTTTGCTATTTAAAACTTGTTACGTATGATAATTGTTGTTCGAGTCAATCAGCTCCTAACTATTCTTTAAAATATGACAGATGGGACATGAGATCTGATTGGCTGGGGCACCATTTATTGTAAACAAAAAGTTTTAAATAGCTAAAACTCATTGAAAAAGTGGTCTCTTGAATGGAGAAGTGGGATTACTGGTGATAATATCTGAGCTGTCACAGAATACTGCATTATTGGCTTCATTATTTATCAGCCATCAATGGGTCTGTCCAGGTATAGTAATTATTGTTTACTATTAGCAAGGTCTCTGGGTCGTCACAGTACAGTTTACCACTGTAATTTTGGTGCAATGTTATGTAATACTGCATAACAGCACTGAGGACTCGGGCCCTTATTCTGGTTGATTCGCAGCCTTGTGACTCCACCAGTCACTGCCTGCACAGCCAAAGCCCCCCCTCCTCGCACGGCGCAAATACCCGCAGGCATGTGAATGGATGATTTGCATAATCATCCATTTGCAGCCTTCTGGGCACAAAATCATTCCCTGACCATGTCTGTGAGTGCCTTTACAGGAAGTGGTCGGGAAGCTGACATCCACTGACATCAGCTGCCTGCCCCTGCATCATCGGGGAATTACCATGAGAACGCCAAGCGATTTAATGGAAATGCCAAAATTTTTCCCATCTTGGCCACTCCGCTCTGAGCAAGATTTCTGATTTTCTGCACGGATCACTAGCTCCCATTCACTATTACAGGACTTTCATCGGGCTGCTCCCACCATAATGAATGCCTTTCCACGCACAATAAGACTCTCTACTAGCCTCCAAACTTTCAAGCGTTCCCTGAAAACTCACCTCTTCAGGCAAGCCTATCATATTTAAGTTCTACACGCATAACCCTCTGAGGCACTTATGTATTATATAGCTTCCCTTGTGGACTTGTAACTTGGTGAGACTATGCTATTACTGGTGCCTGTGTTTCCCTCCTATGTCCCTATAGATTGTAAGCTTGCAGCACCCTCCTACCTCCAAGTCTGTCTGTTGTTACCCAGTTTGTTTTATCACTGTCTACAATTGTAAAGCGCAACGGAATCTGCTGCACTATATAAGAGACTGTAAATAAATAAATAAATAAGAATAATACCAGGTACAGTACTAGAAGCAAATGTTAAATTAGGACATTAAAGGGCCAGTTACTATGAAAATATTTTTCTTTGAGCTTCTTCCATTTGTTTAAACACTTCCCCTCCCTCCCACCTGTATAGAATTTCTCTGCAAAGCTTTTCTCTGGACACACAATTTTCCCATACTAATCCTACTTGATTTGTCTGTGCAGCATACAAACACACACAACTAAAACTGCTTACTCATCTTCTCATCTCTTGCCAGAAGGGGGCGCTGGCAAGCAATACTCCATCGCTGCATATCTTCCAAAGTGGGATAGATTTATAATACATTTTTCCCTGGTGCTATCCACTAAGATAGTCCTGATTAAATTAACTAAAAATAGAATGTGATTTTATTTTGCCATAAACTTCTCAATGATGCATTTTTTTTCTTCGTCCGCCCATGTATTTCCAAGTACATTTTTTGGACAGACAACCACATTATTGTTCTATAAAAGCAATAGGATCTGTAATGAGCACCCAAGCATTTCATGCACATACAGTATAAGTGTATTCCAATAATAACATTTGGGAGGACAATGATGGATATTGAAAAACAAAACTCACAGGGATCAAATCATATTAAAACCCAACCGTTTGCGAATTTGTGATGAAGAGGAGGAAACCAGAGACCTGCTTGTAACAACTATAGCCAAGGGGTCTAGTATAAGAAATAAGTCTAAACTTGTCCCACTCCTGGGATCAAATCAACCCCCGGTGCATTTTCATCAGCTGTCAGAAGCAGACAGATATTTCTAGAGGCCAGGCAGGAAATTAGGCTATTAAATTACTATTCTTCCCCCCTCCAAGCTCTTGTCGCTCTTTCTCTTATACTACAGATGTTCTATCAAAGCAAGTCGTTGCAATCATTTATCTTTCCAAACTTAAAATAATACCTTCTCCAAAACCTAATTCTTTTCTCTCAGTACCCAGACACTCTGTACTCTGTGTTTTGCTTCCCTGATCTTGCATGCATCTAGGATTCATTTGCACAAGTACTAAGTTCAACAACAAAATCAATTTCAAACGGGTCACAAGGGGTCACTGAGAACTCAGAAGTGTAAAGCAATAAAAACAGATTATTATCACTCTGAAAATACAGAACTGAGTCACTGATGAAACAGCATCCATGTTGAAAAAAAATCATATATATATATATATATATATATATATATATATATGAATATATATATATATATATATATATATATATATAATGCATGAAGGTGCGGCACTCAATCGTCTGTAACTGTATGCAGATAACCACTTAGCAAACAAGTTGCAGGTTGTTTGCTGAGTGGTTATTTGCGTACAGTTACAGACGATTGAGTGCCGCACCTTCATGCATTATATATATATATATATATATATATATATATACTAGGTGATTCATCGCGCCCTACGGGCGCTCTTCACACCGTCGTAAGGGGCTGCGCCCCCTTAATTTGTGAACGTTTGTATATGAGAAATATGGTTAGAATTGTATGAAAGATGCCCTGTATTGCAACTTAGGTGTCCGCGAATCGCGGGAGGGGGGGTCGCGGAGGGTGCCGCGAATTGCAGGAGGGGGTGTCGCGGGGGGTGCCGCGAATTGCAGGAGGGGGGGTCGTGGGGGGGTGGATGCTGCGAATCGCGGGAGGGGAGGGATTGCAGAGAATTGCGGGAGGGGGGTCGCGGGGTGGGTTGCCGCAAATCGCGGGAGGGGGGTTACGGGGGCGGGGGTTGCGGCGAATCATGGTAGGGGGGGTCGCGGGGGGTGTGCCGTGAATCACAGGAGGGGGGGTCACGGGGTGGGGTGCCGAGAATCGCGGGGGGGGGGTGTGTGTGTGCCGTGAATCGCGGGAGTGGGGGTTGCGGGGGGGGTGTGTGTGTGACGCGAATCGCCACAAGAAAAAATCAACACAGAAAGGTCAACACATGTAAATGTTGACATAAGTGTGGCACTTCATTGGTGTCCATGTCGACACATGAGAATGAATATGAAAACATTCAAAAAATGAAAAAAAAAAACTTCAAAAACTCATGTCAACCTTTTTCATTGTCGACCATAGCCATGTCAGTGTTTTCCATGTGCAATTTATTTCTGGAGCTGCCGCGAATCGAGGGGGGGTGCCGCGAATTGCGGGAGGGGGGGTCGCGGGGGTCGGTGCCACGAATTGCGGGAGGGGGGGTTACGGGGCGGGGGTTGCGGCGAATCATGGGAGGGGGGGTCGCGGGGGTGTGCCGTGAATCACGGGAGGGGGGTCACGGGGTGGGGTGCCGAGAATCGCGGGGGAGGTGTGTGTGTGTGCCGTGATTTGCGGGAGTGGGGGTTGTGGGGGGGGGGGGTGGGGTGGGGGGGGTGTGACGCAAATCGCCACAAGAAAAAATCAACACAGAAAGGTCAACACATGTAAATGTTGACATAAATGTGTCACTTCATTGGTGTCCATGTCGACACATGAGAATGAATATGAAAATATTAAAAAAATGAAAAAAAAAACTTCAAAAACTCATGTCAACCTTTTTCATTGTCGACCATAGCCATGTCAGTGTTTTCCATGTGCAATTTAATTCTGGAGCTGCCGCGAATCACGGGGGGTGCCGCGAATTGCGGGAGGGGGGGGTCGCGGGTTGGGTGCCACGAATCGCGGGAGGGCGGGGTTCACAGGGGTTCCGGTGGGGGTTTGCCGCGAATTGCGGGAGGTGGGGGGTCACGGGGGGTGCCGCGAATCGCGGGAGGGGGGGTTGCGGGGGGGTGTGACGCGAATCGCCACAAGAAAAAATCAACACAGAAAGGTCAACACATGTAAATGTTGACATAAGTGTGCCACTTCATTGGTGTCCATGTTGACACATGACAATGAATATGAAAACATTCAAAAAATGAAATAAATCTTCAAAAACTCATGTCAACCTTTTTCATTGTCGACCATAGCCGTGCCAGTGTTTTGCATGTGCCATTTAATCCTGGGGCTGCCGCGAATCGCGGGGGGTGCCGCGATTTGCGGGAGGGGGGGGGGTTGCGGGGGTTGGATGCCGCGAATCGCGGGAGAGCGGGGTTCATGGGGGTTCCGGTGGGGGGTTGCCGCGAATTGCGGGAGGGGGGGGGTCGCGGGGGGTGCCGCGAATCGCCGGAGGGGGGGTTGCGGGGGGTGTGACGCGAATCGCCACAAGAAAAAAATCAACACAGAAAGGTCAACACATGTAAATGTTGACATAAGTGTGGCACTTCATTGGTGTCCATGTCGACACATGAGAATGAATATGAAAATATTCAAAAAATGACAAAAAAACTTCAAAAACTCATGTCAACCTTTTTCATTGTCGACCATAGCCATGTCAGTGTTTTCCATGTGCAATTTAATTCTGGAGCTGCCGCGAATCACGGGGGGGTGCCGCGAATTGCGAGAGGGGGGGTGGGTGCCGCGAATCGCGGGAGGGCGGGGTTCACAGGGGTTCCGGTGGGGGGTTGCCGCGAATTGCGGGAGGTGGGGGGTCACGGGGGGTGCCGCGAATTGCGGGAGGGGGGGTTGCGGGGGGGTGTGACGCAAATCGCCACAAGAAAAAATCAACACAGAAAGGTCAACACATGTAAATGTTGACATAAGTGTGCCACTTCATTGGTGTCCATGTCGACACATGACAATGAATATGAAAAAATTAAAAAAATTAAAAATAAATCTTCAAAAACTCATTTCAACCTTTTTCATTGTCGACCATAGCCATGTCAGTGTTTTGCATGTGCCATTTAATCCTGGGGCTGCTGCGAATTGCGGGGGGGGGTGCCGCGAATCGCGGGAGGGGGGTCGCAGGGGGGGTGCCGCCAATCGTGCAAGGGGGGGTCGCGGGGGGGGTCTTTTTGCCGCGAATCGTGGGAGGGAGGTCGCGGGGGGGGTGTTTTTTCCGCGATTCACGGGAGGGGGGGTCGCGGGGTGGTGGTTATGCCGCGAATTGCGGGAGGGGTCGTGGGGGTGTTCTTTTTGCAGCGAATCGCGGGAGGGGGGGTCGCGGGGGTGTTTTTGATGCGAATCGCGGTAGGGGGGGTCGCGGGGTCGCGGGTGTTTTTGCCGCGAATCGCGGGAGGGGGGGACGCGCGGGGGGGGGAGGTTTTGCCGCAAATCACGGGAGGGGGGCGCTCACCTGGTGGCTGTGGAGTAGTAGTGCTGGGCAACATGGGAAGGCAGTGGGTGTCTGGCACTGTCTGTGGGCTCACTGGGCTGGTTCTCTGTCACATACCTCCCAACATGACCCTCTCCAGGAGGGACACAATGCTCTGTTTCTAGACTTCCCCTTAATGTATGATTGCCATCACCTGTTTTGTTCAGCACAGATGAAGGTAATCACACATTAAGAGGAAAGGCCAGGAACAGAGCGTTATAGACACAGACACCCACTTTGAGTGACAGATGTAGCCAAATATATAGGAGATATATATGTATATTTATATATATATATATATATATACTCCTTTTGTGAAGGCACCAATATTGAAGTCGCTAGATATATCTCTATCTATCTATCTATCTATCTATCTATATATATATATATATATATATATATATATATATATATATATATATATATATATATGTTGGTCCAGCACTCCAAACAAATTTAAATATATTGGCCCGGTGCCCTCACAAAAGTATGATATATGTGGACGAGGTGCGGCACTCGGTCTCTTTCAAGAGGCTGGAGACTGTGCGACTTAGACAACGTTTCAGTTTAAATAACTTTTTTCAAGTCTGTGACAACAATAGATAAGAAATAACATACCTTTATACCTGTATCACCCCTGTGCAAGAGGGCGGTGTGCGGCTCTGTGCTCTGCGTCGGCCGGAAACCGCCCCCCATCAATGATGTCAATGTCACTGCACGGCTACCGCAAGCCGGTTGTGACCTGTGAAAACCCGTCACCATAGAAACCTGACGACTGCTAGGAACTGCGGATATCACAATCATCTGTAAAGATATAACAGTAACAAAGCAGTAAGATAGATATGCAGCTATAAATTGTTTTCAGATACATAATGTAAATGCAGCAAAATAATAGACACATAATATTCTAAAATTTATCTAAAACAGGAAAAAGAAACATTTTCGGTACTTATATGTTAGCTGGGTGCCCACTAAGCTATTTGCTTAGTTTTCCGCATCCCCTCGTGGGACTCGCTATGCTTGCCACTCTTCGAGCTTGGTGGCTCGCTGCGCTCGCCACACTATAGAAAGTCGACTCCATGCCGACATGGATAGTGGGGGTATGAGCGCACTAACTATAGTGGGCGCCCAACTAACATATAAGTACCACATTTTCATTAAGACCCTTAGGGGCTATGACATCTAGCTTGATAAAACCAACGTGTTTTTGAAATAGTTTGAGGGCACGATTGCCACCACGTAGTGGACCTATCAAGCTTAAACCCTGCCAAAGTCGACACCCCCACATCTTTTTTTGCAATCCAATCCAATGGGTTGCTTCAGATGCGGCTGTGTATCCTGCTAATATATGCTAGCTGGTAGTCATTTTAAACACCCACATACAGGTAAACGTATTAATATTTGCCACAACGTAAATTGCAATACTACTTTGTGGTTTACCAATTAATCTGTCCCTGCGGTCTACCCTGTGTAGGGATGTCCGAGGGAATATTTAAAGATCAGATGTCAGCACACAGGTCGGCAATCCGTAAGGCTCTGGCTACGGGCTCTAGCGAGCAACCAGTAGCCAGACATTTTTAGGAAAAGGTTAAAAAAGGAAGAGTGTGCCAGCGCTGGCTGTACCATTAATTGGAGCTATCAAAAACTTGGTTGCTGATACCATCTTCCAATTGCAAACTGCCAACCACCTGGTTACTAATTATTATCTTGAAAAATTGCGGTGAACCGTCCAATTATACCCACAGACGACCCTCTGAGAAATATCTGGAATCAAAATCTTGGGATACATGCATGATCCCTAATTCGTCCAGCCCTCAAGAGGTCGATTGTACAAAGTGAAAAGCCTGAGCCCTTGAAATTATAGGGCAAACTAGGACTGCTGTGTCACCCCAGTCTGGATAACTACATCTACCAGACCAACCAGATACATTTCTATTGTCAGTTCCTTCTGAAAAACTTTCCATCATAATTTCACAACCAAAATATCCCGGTGATATATGATTCAATATCTTCTGGTGGACTTTATGTCTAAGGATTCACTGTGCTAATCATTATATTTTATATGTATTTCTTTTAAGATTAAATTGTTATACTTTTTGAGAAACGTCTAGTCCAATTATTGGTACAGCCAGTGCTGGCACACTCTTTCTTTTTTAACCTTTTTACAATTTTAGGGTTTGACCACCCTGTGCCAGCCGCTGTTGATTCCGCCCAACACACATTTTTTCTTCAATTTTTAGGAAAAGAACCACCATTAAATTCTACCAGGTATAGGATTATTGACACTGTCCCTGCATCCCTACGTGGTGGCAATCGTGCCCTCAAACTATTACAATGCGAAACACATTGGATTTTTAAGCTAGATGTCATAGCCCCTAAGGGTCTTAATGAAAATGTTTCTTTTTCCTGTTTTAGATAAATGTTTTAATATTATGTGTCTATTACTTTGCCGCATTTACATTATGTATCTGAAAACAATTTATAGCTGCATATCTATCTTATTGCTTTGTTACTGTTATATCTTTACAGATGATTGTGATATCTGCAGTTCCTAGCAGTCCATATGTTGCGTAGTTGGCAGATTTCTATGGTGGCGGTTTTTCACAAGTCACAGCCGGCTTGCGGTAGCCATGCTGTGACATCATTGATGGGGGGCGGTTTCTGGCCGACGCAGAGCACGGAGCCGCACACCGCCCTCTTGCACAGGGGTGATACAGGTTTAAAGGTATGTTATTTCTTATCTATTGTACTGCCGTTACAGGGGTTGCCTTGGCTGGTCCTATACCGTCTGTCTTGGGATGTGACTCCCTCTGCCCGGCACTCGCATACAACCAAAGAAAACAACCTCACACAGGTCTTTACGGCAACGTTTCGGGAATTTTATTTTATTCCCTTCGTCAGGACAACACTAATACAGCTTACAATGCAACATTAAATACACTTACCCCCTCCACCATGACGAGTGCTCCCCGCCGCGCCGTTCCCCGGAGTCGCGATGACGTCATTCTCCACCGCCCACCTGACGTCTCATGTCGGCTGCCGAGGTACTGGGCGCCGCTTGAGGCGCTGTGTCTAGATCACCCCTGGTGACAAAAAATGCGTGTAGTGAGAGACCTACAACAATAAACAAAATATCAACACAAACAAACCATCGCATCTGCAGCCACTGTTAGAATATCATATAATTGTGGCTGATGGAACAAACGAGTCTGACTGTATAAGCACAGTCTCATGGCCATATTACTAATGTAGGGGCAAGAAAATGTATTCAAAAGGTGCTCCCATACTAGGGTGCCATGTCGACTAGTGCAATCTGACTCATGTCAATCATTGTCAGAACAATGCAAACATGTACCTAACCATATATCTATAAATCAGTATATCTCCGGAGCTGAAGGCCATGTTTGTGGTCAGCAATCTAGAAGCATCCCAAGACAGACTATATATATATATATATATATATATATATATATATATACACAGATGGAAAAAAAAACCCCTACCGCGTCAGAAAGGTGTAAGAGCAGCAACTCTGGGGGATCCCCTGTTAGGCGGGATCCAGGGGATTTTAGAAATGAAAGAAAAGGGTTTCAGAGTGCGCTAATGACAATTGTAGTCACACAATAATGATAAAAAATTATGACATTTTTAATAAAAACATTCAGTATAATATCTGATTTTTCGTAACCTGTGATTGAACTTCCATAAGATGTTGTTGGCCCAACGCGTTTCGTCACTGAAGTGACTTCATCAGGGGCGAAGGAAGCAAATTAGTAGAATCAGTTTGAGCGTTAGTCTTCTTTATGGTACGGTCTCTTAAGGATTGTAATTCTTAGGTGGTGGTCCCAATAATAGATATGGGTAAGCGTCAAAGACAATTGAGAGAAAAAAGAGTTGAATGTAGTATATCCTTATTTAGGCAATAACAATTGGTTTTGACAAGCAGCAAAAAGTATTCATGCCAGGGATCCAATGCTGATTTTTTCAGAAAGATTGGCCCCCAATATGGTAACAATTGGGAATAAAGGTTCAGACCAGTATAGGGTGGTCAAACCGGATGTGCTCTCCAGGGATCCAAAAACAGAATATATATATATATATATATATATATATATATATATATATATATATATATATGTACATGATTACATGAAGATGCCATGAGACATCATCAGCGTGCAGCGTTCACTGTTCACTTGGTGCAGTCGTCTATATATATATATATATATAAGGTATTGTTCTTGTTAACTTAAAAACTGTTCAAATATAACTGAAAAGTTGTTATACCCCAGTGTGGCATGTCAACCATTGTTAGTCCTGAGCCCAGCATATTTGTTTTCTACTGTACATGCTGTATACAGTATCAATATAAATAAATTCTGAAGAGTTTGGTTTTCATATTTTTATGCATTTTTTTTATGCTGCAGACCTCCCAACTGTCCCAATTTTTGCAGGACAGCTACTTTTTTGGGGGACTGTCCCACCTGCGGGCAGCAGTGTCCTGCAGTTGGGATTCACCCCGTCACAGCCTCTTTTCATTTGAGACAAATGGACTGGGGCATGCCCCCACAGTAATGGCAAATGGGAGCCCCTTTTTTAAATCAAGGCTGAGCCTCTTTTGAGCATTCTGAAACCGTGGTAAAGAATCTGAGCAATAATGCCATTGGCACTATCTAAAAGAGGCCTGCAGACTGGATTAGGTTTGGGGTAGAACCAAGTCTAATACAGGTGTTGATGCAGTGCAGAATGAACATTTAATACCCCTTTTACACTGCAACTGTATATTGCCTTTTTTTAGCCTTTTTGTGAAAGTGCCAGTCTGCATTTACCGGTTACAAACCGGTAAAAAGCAATGTCCTACATGGTTCAGAGCCGTTTTTTTTTTCAGTGTGAATGGTTCTGAATCGGTATATAGGACTCAGGCAGCAGTTAACACTGAGCTGGTTATCAGCGCAGTGAATATTTAATGATCGGGAGCCACTCATTACATATGTGCATATGTAATGAGCGGCTCACTGATATGCATATATGTAATGAGCGTCTCATTCCTATGCGCATATGTAATGAGTGGGATTCGCTCCCTCCTAGTGACCCGTGCACACCGGCTGCCCGGATCCGCAGCCAGGTACCAGGGGTGAGAGGGGGTGTTACTAGGTGCTGGCTGTGTGGTGGGGGGCCCTGCTGCTTTACCGACACCTGTGGCTGCCGCCCCCCGGGTCACCCCCTGAACCCGCTCTGCCTACTGCATGGTATATTACTGGTTAATTACCGTGTACCTTTCACAACGGGTTCAATGTGAAAGGTACAAAAACTGTGGGGCATAGTGGAGCGGGCCGTTGCCGCGCCCATGGGAACGCCCAGCATTTCATGGGCATTCTCATGAAACCGCTGGATGTTTCCATGGTGATTTACCGATGATGTCAGCGGATGTCAGCTTCCCGCCCGATCCCACACAGGGCGATTGCAGATGTAAGACACCAGAGAGGTGGCTTATATCTGCGAGCGCTGCAGAAATCATTTGATGGTCAGCGACCATTGAATGATTTACCCTTGCATGCAAGCTGCGAATGCATGCAAGCTGCGAATGCATGCATTCGCAGCTTGCATGCAAGGGTAAATCATTGCATGCAAGCTGCGAATGCATGCAAGCTGCAAAACTGTGGGGAAACTCGGACTGTCCTGCAGGCGGCGGGCGGCACTTGCTTGACTCGCAAAGCTGTAAATTTCACAGCTTTGCGAATCAACCAGAATGGCCTCCATTGGGTGTTATCCTATACATTTAATAAAACCATTTTCCATCTTCATTTAGACTTTAAAAAGAACATTCAGCAGGTGCATTTCAAGCAATGTAAGTAACTGTTGACAAAGAGTTGTAATCTAGTGTAACATGCATGAAATAAAATGAGTCACAATGTCTACTCACTCTTCTAATTTTATATATATTGTTATTGTTCTACATAAACATAAATGAGCTTATCTGATATCCTTGATGAAGTCTTGCCATTGAAAGATGAAATGTGCCAGATTTGCTGTACCTGACCTCGTAAATGGACAGAGAAGCTTAAAAAAATTCTACACATTCTCTTCCCATTTGTCTGCATGAATAAATCTTCATATTGTAAATTTTACATCTTCATGTTATGGAATTTTTATGATAAGCCTACTCTTTTCCTAATAAGGATATTTAAATTTTATGGTCTATACCAAGATTTCAGTTGGAAAATGGTACACACTATGATTCACTTATACACTCATATCATTCAACTGATGGTCATCTGACTGAAGAAACCTATAGCAGGTAAGTGGTGTTAACCATTTTTTGCTTTATTTGTGGGTGACTACTCTAGGAGGTGCTCCCTTTCTTCCCTTACTATAGTATGTTTCAATATATATTGAGAAGTACTGTAGGAGAAACATGGAAAAATTAATAGCAATGAAAGCAGATGTATTTAGGTAGGAGGAAGCTGCGATTGGCTGTGAGATGTTGCCCTTCATTATATTTTACCACCTCCATGCATATCCTGTTGCACTTCATTTGGACAGTTTGGTGCTGTTAGCACACTGCAGCTTTAATTATGCTATGTAGTCCTGGGCAAATGATGACTACAGATGAGCTGGACTACAAGCCTTGACACTTCAAACTCAGAAGATCATAAAAAGGTTTTTCCAGACTACCCAGCGGGTGATTCCATAGAGAAGAAAAAGTTAAACAGGGAATTCCAGTTACAAAGCCAATAGGAGTCCTCCAAGAGGGTAAAAAGTCACAGTGAACAACAGTTTGTGCACAAGCCAAATCCCAAAGTAAATAATCCAGCAGGCAGGTCTGGGAACCCTACATTCAGAGCAGCATAGCGAGTGGGCAGCCATAGGCAGTAGCAGTAATGCAGCGATGCAGTAATAGCTGTTACCACATGTTTTTTGTCTTTTGGGAGCTTAATAAAAACTGATCCAAGAAGACACCAGAGATCTCTCCTGCATTCAGCTACATAATGCAGAAGACCACTATCCCCATCATTCTCATGGGGACTGCAGTCTTGGCCAGTTTACCACGGTTAAAACCTTCCAGTTGCTTTTCTAAGCTTCTTCCCGATAGCTCCTGGTCCCTCCAGTCCTAATTACCATGCAAGTACTCTGTCAGAAGCCGACAGTGGTTATAACAATAGGTATCTCTTAATTGCAGACTTCTCACTTGGACATGCTCTTATTGGAGTAACCACATTGGCAAAAAGAAGAAAAATCATAATTTGTCAAGGAAATTATTCCTAATCGCTGTTATACACTGCTCAAAAAAAATAAAGGGAACACTAACATAACATATCCTAGATCTGAATGAATGAAATATTCTTATTAAATACTTTGTTCTTTACATAGTTGAATGTGCAACAAAATCATAAAAAGTCCCACTCTAAATTAAAGTGGAAAAACACACTACAGGCTGATCCAACTTTGATGTAATCTCCTCAAAACAAGTCAAAATGAGACTCAGTAGTGTGTGTGGCCGCCACGTGCCTGTATGACCTCCCTACAATGCCTGGGAATGCTCCTGGTGAAATGGCAGATGGTCTCCTGAGGGATCTCCTCCCAGACCTGGACTAAAGCATCTGCCAACTCCGACAGTCTGTGGTGCAACATGGCGTTGGTGGATGGAGCGAGACGTGATGTCCCAGATGTGCTCAATGGATTCAGGTCTGGGGAATGGGCGGGCCAGTCCATAGCATCAATGCCTTTGTCTTCAGGAACTGCTGACACTCCTGCCACATGAGGTCTAGCATTGTCTTGCATTAGAAGGAACCCAGGGCCAACCGAACCAGCAAATGGTCTCACAAGTGGTCTGAGGATCTCTGTACCTAACAAGCAAATGGAGGGCTGTGCGGCCACCCAAAGAAATGCCAGCAAACACCATTACTGACCCACTGCCAAACTGGTCATGCTGGAGGATGTTGCCGGCTGCAGAACGTTCTCCTTGGCGTCTCCAGACTCTGTCACGTCTGTCACATATGCTCAGTGTGAACCTGCTTTCATCTGTGAAGAGCACAGGGCGCCAGTGGCGAATTTGCCAATCTTGGTGTTCTCTGGCAAATGCCAAACTTCCTGCAAGGTGTTGGGCTGTAAGCACAACACCCACCTGTGGACGTCGGGCCCTCATACCACCCTCATGAAGTCTGTTTCTGACCTTTTGAGTAGTAGACACATCCACATTTGTGGCATGCTGAACTTCATTTTGCAGGGCTATGGCAGTGCTCCTCCTGTTCCTCCTTGCACAAAGGCAGAGGTAGTGGTCCTGCTGCTGAATTTTTGCCCTCCTACGGCCTGCTCCACGTCTCCTGATGTACTGGCCTGTCTCCTGGTAGTACCTCCATGCTCTGAACACTACGCTGACAGACACAGCAAACCTTCTTGCCACAGCTCACATTGATGTGCCATCCTGGATGAGCTGCACTACCTGAGCCACTTGGTTGTAGACTCTGTCTCATGCTACCACTAGAGTGAAAGCACCGCCAGCTTTCAAAAGTGACCAAAACATCAGCCAGAAAGCATAGGAGCTGAGAAGTGGTCCGTAGTCACCACCTGCAGAACAATTCCTTTATTGGGGGTGTCTTGCTAATTTCCTATAATTTCCACCTGTTGTCTATTCCATTTGCACAACAGCATGTGAAATTGATTGTCAATCAGTGTTGCTTCCTAAGTGGACAGTGTGATTTCACAGATGGGTGATTGACTTGGAGTTACATTGTGTTGTTTAAGTGTTCCCTTTATTTTGTTTGAGCAGTGTATATGGTGATAGGAAATACACAGAGATAGCTACCTGTGCATTTTCCATATTGGTTCTTACAGGGAGGCTCCAATCTCTAGCCAAGATGGCCACTGAACCCACTGCTGTTCTTGTGAGACACCATTTTGTCACTGTGCTAGAGCGCCACAGAGGGATATGTAGGTCTGCCGCATTCACAGGGATATGAAAGTCTGCCACTCAGGGATATGGAGGTAAACAGCATTCACCCTGCCAGAGAACTGCTATATAGAGCCTAAAACCACCTGAATCTTTGCAGATACATTCCACTGCGTAATACAAGTATGAAGGACTTTAAATAGGGCTGCACCTTCACATTGCTACTTTCATAAACCAACCTACTGCTTAAAAATTGGGATGGTCATTGTCTCAGGGCATTCATTGGTGTGTTCATTCACTCTGCCAAACCCCCGCCACCTGTGCACAGATACTCCAACACTTATGAGCAACTGATCTGTCAGTAAGTTTAAGGTTCTGAGATCAAGTTCTGCACTTCTTCTGAGAAGTCTAAAAAGTTGACTGGAGGTCTTAATCAATTTTGACGTATGTCAAAGATCAGTATATACATTTTGACTAAATGTAACACAATTCTAAATGGATGGTTGGGAGCAGAGAGAGGTAAATAAAGGATAGCATATTTAAATCATTACAACAGAAAACCAGCACTTCCATAATAAGTCAGTATGGAATGGTAGTCAACCCAGTGGCGTAACTACTGTAAGGCAGCCCCAGCTGTTGCTTGGGGGAGAAAGCCACAGTGGGGTCTGTGTGGGCGCCGGCATCCACTCGACGCACTGATATGCTGCTGCCTGACGCTGCCCACTGGCTGAGCACCGGAGGCACCACAAATTTTTTGGCAGGGGGGAGCAAATTTTATAGTTATGCCATAAGCACTGTCTTCTAGGCAGTCCATTTGAAAATCACCTCAGTTTAATTGCAGTATACTGTACAGTATAAATGTTTTTACCGTGTTATACACTTCAAATGCAGAAAACTGCTTACGCAGAAACTTTGTGTAAACATGTAAACATGCCAGTATAACAATATAGATAAAACAGGTGTACACAATTCTTATCTGCACAAACATCAATCTTTATATTTCCATTCCTTTTTTTTTTTTAATCAACTGTATTTTAAAGCAATGTTTTCATGGAATAGGATTTTGGCTGGAAAAAAACCAAACATTACTTTGATTTGTTTAGAAGCCCTATTACAGGTATCCCTCTTCGGGTCAATGCTCAAATGACTTACCATTTGAACCCACATGGTCCCAAAAACACAGAGACAGTTTAATCAATCAATATAACCCAACCACATTTATATTTCTGTAGTGACTCTCATTGCTTGTGCAGTTTATACATAAAACTAATGAGGTCACTCGGCACTGTAACCCATGATCGGATTAATTTACTTTAATACGTGCTTGCATTTCATTCTACCTTTCCCAGTTTCTTCCCAGTCGCAGCACTCACAGAACAGATGTAACCAGCTGCGCTGCAAAAAATTAATTCAATATTGTAATTGCAATCGGCACTTACTGAGCTCAGAACAAATCGCTGCAAGACTGGAGAAGATGGAATGATCTACTGTTTCTGTTCTCCATTCTTTTGGGATGGATTATGTTTTGTATATCCCCGTACAGTTTATGGCCAAAGCAAATACCATTAATATTATTACCAAGTATTTGTAATGTAAGTTGACCTGGGGACCTCAACCCTTAAAAAAATCTGTTTCATACTTTGGGCCTGATTCAGACCTGGTAGCAAGGCTGCAATTTTTAAGGATGGATAAAACCATGCTGCACTGCAGGTGGGGCAGGTGTAACGTGCAGAAAGAGAGTTACTGTAGATTTGGGGGAGGTGTTTTATTTTTTGGCAGGGTAAAAAATGGCTGCTTTATTTTTACACTGCAATTTTGATTTCAACTTGAACACACCTCACCCAAATCTAACTCTCTCTGCACATGTTACATCTTCCTGGGACTAAATAAAAACCGGAACCAGGGGTGTCCCTTCCGGCGGTATCTTGTCCGGGGGGAAGTCTGTGATAGCTTTCACCAGGGACATGGGGAAGAGGATATTATAGCTTCCCTGTGTGGTCTGGACTGTTCTTGTTTTTGCTACATGCCCAAACCATACAGGGAGGCTTTATTATCTCCCTGGTGACAGGTGTCACAGGCAGCCCCCCCGGACAGGACACCCCTGGACAGTCACCCCACTGTCCAGTCCGGCATTCCAGGGTCCTGTTCGGTTTCGGTTTTTACCCCCCTTCCCCACTTGCAGTGCAGCATGGTTTTGTCCAGCTGCAAAAATTGCATCCTTGCTATCAGATATGAATCAGTTCCTTTATGTCATCAGCCCCAAAGGAAATGCTCAGCAAAGTCCTGCACATATAATGAATAAAAACAGTGATGTCACAATTATAAATAAAAAGACAATTTTACATGCCTTTTATGTGCATAATAATCTGTTATGGCAGCAGTAGTTTGTAGTCACAAAATAAAGACCAAAGTGTTCTAAAGTAAAAGGTAGAATTTGGGCACAAAATAAACTATTCATAGTCCTTGGAATGTGTTAATCACAAACCGAAACTGGTCTCAGGGCAGGGGCCAGAAAACCTTCAGCAGCAAAGGGGTTAAGTTAAGAAAGACATAATGCACGAATACTACTTACCATGTATGACTGACAAGCTACTGTACATTTGTAGGATTATATACACATCCCCATGTGCTCAGAATGGGTCTCTCGTTGCTCCTCCACAATATTTCCTTGTTTTCGCCGTGTTTGAATGCTCGATGGCTTAGGCATAGGGTATGCATTGAAAAGCTGTGAAGGTTTGTTTAATGGTTGCATTGCATTGCTATGACATCCCCCACATTTGAGTTGTACGCTTAGGTGGCAATTTCTGTATATTGGCAATAGAACATTTTTAGACTTGAGGCTGCACATTGCTAAGGATTTGTCTGTCATCATGCCTTTCATCATGTGAACCTGGCCTTGCTGTAAGATGATTTGGTTGGAGATTGTGAAGTGGTATTTTTGTCATAGTGCAATCTTTGAGGTGGCCCTGGATTCTGATAAGCTAGGCATACAGTGAAAGACTTTTTTTTAAATGATGGGTCTTGTATTGTTGTGAATCATGAATTGATATTATATAAGGATAATCACTTTGCAGATCAGAGGGGGATCATCTAAATTCAGAGGGCATTTTCTGGTCTTGGAGGATCTATTCAGGGTATACTGTAGAGAGAGCATGTCAGTTTTTATTAGGTTATTAGTGGCAATGTTGTGGCTTGATAGATAATGGTGCAGCATTTATAAAGTGTTTTTGTCGTGGTCATTAAACATTTTTCTATGGTCTGCCCTATTGGGTAGGGTGACACCATCTTAAAAGATGCCCAATGCTTCACAGTAATCTGAGAGTTGTGCAATGGTTAATGGTTGGTTATAGAAGAGAGTTGGAGTCCTTTTCTTCTTCAATAAATCATTGGTCAATAAACATTTAACTAATTTTATTTCCAAAATTACTGTCTGTCATTATTTTATTATGTATAATGATATAAAGGAATGTTTTACCATTTCTGTATAACCATTTATCATGTATTATAGGACATCAACCATTGCAGCATTGGCAAGGTGTGGAAAGCAACCACTTTTTAAGCATCAATTAAGAGGTTCATGAGATGAAAAATGTGCTGCAAAACATAGGAACAAAAATAAATTGTGTGCTGTATAACAAAGAATAGAAAGCAGTGAGAGATTGGAGACTTACAATTACTGATGAAGGAACATAGGCCCTTATTCTGATTGAGTCAGATGGCTGCGTGTTCGGGCGGACGGACGATATATTGTGTTTGCGCATGTGCAGAGGCTTTTCTGCGCATGTGCGAACACCGCGCACATCGAATACCGCGTGAATTTCGTAAGAAAACGATCTGTAGGAACAATCCGAGCAGGGGGTGGAGAGGGGCGTGAAGGGCTGTTTGGGCTCATTACCATATGCGTACGTCCCGCATTTTATGAGCGTTCCCATGAAAATGCTGGGCGTAAGTATGGTAATTCGGCCGTGATGCACAGGGGGCAGACAGCTGACATAGCCGGGTGCCAGCTGCCCGCCCATATCCCTGCTTTCGCGTGGATAAATGTCAGAGTGGTCTGGAGCACTCGGAGCTGTCAGACTGCTCGGTCCATCATTCGATGGTCGGTGACCATAGGAGGATGGGGGAGGTTCCCACAAATGGGGAGTTGTTCACATGAAACATCCACTCGCGGTCCGTTCACTCGGCGTCTTACCGCATGCGGATGGTGTGAGCGAGAACTAGCGGGGCTAAGAACACTCGGTGGCCATCTGAAAATACACATCCGTCCAAGTGAACTAGAATAAGGGCCATAGTGACAGAGAAAGGGCTAGCAGTGAGACAGCAATAATAGTTTATGTAAGGTAAGCAAATATAAAAAAACAGTATGGAATACAGATATAAGTAAGAAAATATTTGAGAAAGATTTTGCTCTTGTGTTCAATTCTGAGTCAATGGACTTCAGCAAAGAAACTTCCTCCTTTTCAATTAAAAAAAAAAAAAGTTTTACCGTGATTAAGCTTCACACAAATTCTTCTTTAGCTCCTTCCAGATTTTGCAGAAGCTATTTACAGTACCACACATAGCTGGAAGTGTCGTCAGCTTGTAGCCTGACAGCTCAGGTAACACAGGATACAGACTGTACTGGATGAAGAATGGGAAGTGGCCCAACGTACCATAGAATAGATTGTGGGAAAATACAGCCCAAGGTAGAAAGAAGACCCAATCATCTTGACTTGCAGAAACATAAATCCAAATTAATTTCTAGAGGCTCCTGATTCACCCTCTCGATCTGACCTTTAGTTTAAGGGTGGTAGGCTGAAAAGAAACTGATCCCAGAACACTTACTGTACATAGTGCTCTCCAGAATCTAGATTTGAATTACACACCTCAATCAGATTAAATGTCCCTGGAGAACCAGTGCAACCTTAAGATCTCCCTCATAAACTCTTCTGCCAATTCTGGGGTTGATGGTAGACCTTTTAATCGAACTAAGTGAGTGGATTTTTAGAAATGGTTTACCACTCAGATGGTGTTGAACTCTTAACATGAGTAGCATATCAGAGGTGCTGTGAATGTCTTCTCTTGCACAATCTACAAAGCAGGGTACAGAATGGACTTAACTTCCTGCATTTCATCCCCCCCCCCCGGGCAGAAATGAATGAATGAGACAGTGTGTCGGCTCTGATGTTTTGTCACTTGGACAGTAGGTAATCACCAAAGTGAAATGATCTAATAACGATAATCTGGACTGATGGTAGTTCATTCAGTGAGCTCTTATGAAGTATGTCAGGATCTTGTGATCACTTAGATAATACCATTCTTGGATAGTCAGCTTGAAGGCTAATAGCTGATTATTCACAATGGTGTATTTCCACTCTGAAGCCAAAAAATTGCAGGGAAAATATTCCCCATCCTGGAACTTTTGTGAAAGCATTGCCCTAACCCTCTCTATAGGCGCAGTCACCTTCAGTAAGAAAGGCTGGTCACAGTAGGGTTGCCTTAGGATGGGAGTGGGGATTTCAAATGACTGAACGCCTACTCTTCCTCAGGAGACCACACTCAAGTATGTTAACCCTTCTTGGTAAGAGTGAAGATGTTAGCTGCAACAGATGAATATTTCCTGATGAACTGCCGATAGAACTTACAATGTTGTATTGCTTGTAACCGCACTGGACAAGTCTACTTGATAATGATGGACAGCTTCCCAGGGTCCATTTGAAGACTGAAGACTGAAAAAAGGTAGACTAGGAACACCAGTTCCTTTTGCATCAAGATTGCTGGAGCCTATTTTCTGGTACAACAGTGCTCCCCATTATCTCTAGTTCAATTCTGATGCCAACCCTATCTGCTGCACCCTTTAAATTTACACAGAGCAGTATTCTCGTTCCTATGAGATCTGTGACCACCTGTGTGTGTAATGTAGCTGCTGGAAGAGGATGAAGGAAGTGACACTAGCAGCGGATGCTGGGGACTTCCCACACGCTGCCCAAGGCTGTCCGAGACACCAGCACTGCCACACCCGGTAAGTGAGCACAAGGTTTGGCCATGCTGTGATAAGGGTCTAATTATGAGTCACACGTACTGCAGGTCCACATCTGATGATTTTTTAGCAAAAGAGCTGATTGCATCAGGGATAATGTAGGTCTTCAGAAATACCAACTAAGTGACTATGAAGCCAAATAATCATCTAAATTATAATTAATAGAAAGTGAATTAATGGTGCATGAAAAGAAGAAATGTAATAACGCTTTAAAAGACAGTATTAGGAAAAGTAAATAGAGTATTCAGACTCATTGTTATTATTGACAAATTGGGGCAATACTGTAGGTGATTTTTTATTGCTGCAATAATCAGTATTTTAAATAAAATCTTCCCTATTTCCACAATTGATTAATCAATTAATTGATTGATAAGAAATAGTCTAGAATGATTATAAAATAATTATTTAGAATTTTAAAAGTGATATCTAGATCCATATAAAAAGAATTTTATAGGATAATGTATTAATGTTGTACCAATATTTTTAGAATAATTTGCATGATCATTTATTAATGTTGTTCTGATCTTTTTACAGTAATTTATATGGTAATGCATTTTAGATGTGCTCAGTCAAGCTCGCTGTGAGTGCCTTTACTTTTGCTCTTCTCCATTACTTTCCTCAGTCTTGTAAGCTCTTTCTGTTAAAAGTTACCAGTTAGTTGCCCTGGTTTTGAGTCTTGCCTCAATCTGCAATGGCATTTTTGATAATCACTCCAGTCAGCTGAAAAGTATTTATTTATTAACAGTTTCCTCTATAGCGCACACATATTCGGCAGCGCTGTACAGAGAATATATGAACATTCACATCAGTGCAGCTTACAATCTATATTCCCTACCAAATATACACGCACACACAGACATTCTAGGGTTAATTTGTTGGCAGCTATTTAGCCTACCAGTATATTTTTGGATTGTAGGAGGAAACCGGAGTACCCGGAGGAAACCCACGCAAGCCCAGGGAGAATATACAAACTCTGCACAGTTAGAGCTATGGTGGAAATTGAACCCATGACCTCAGTGCTGTGAGGCAGTAACGCTAACCATTACACCATCCGTACTGCCCTATTGTACCACAAGTTGTTTTGAACAGATTTTCATAGCAAAGAATACTGATATCTATATACAGATGTAGCCCTCCTCATTTAACCTGTTAATAGGATTAAGTGAGTAATGGGATTACTATGCTAATCCCCTACTGTATTGTTCTATGTATTGTATTGCTGCTGAGAACAATAGGATAGCCAGGGCTAGCCATGGTGTGCCATGACCTACGCAACAAAGTTGAGAGAGGCTCTAACTGTAGCTCCGTGGTATGATTTCTTCAATTGAATACAGATTCGTTAACTATTATTACTAATACATTTTTGTGCGAATGACTTTACTCAATGGTATAATAATAAAATCAAGTTTACTATCCAGCTGACATGAATATGGATGACTGTCACATGTAGGTGGGTATCCAATAAGTAGCACTACTTTTTCAGCCAAAAGTCGGCTATTATTGTGATTTTAGCCTGATGGTCATTATCCAACTATAGACCTTTAGGGGATGAAAAAGGTCCCATTTTTGAACGATAACACTTACTGTAGATTTCATAAAAAGTTCTTGGAACCATATGTTATCACGGAAAAACAGGTCTCTAAGGGCTAGTTATAGTGGATTTTGCTTCATAATCACGTAACCCTTATAAGTGCCAGGTAGCAGGGCTGATGGGATAGCCCCTGTCATGACTCAGGGTTTGAGACATACCTCTGCTCCAGGTGCTTGGTCAGACTTGCTCAGAGACTATCATCTCAGTGGGCATCGCTGAACGCAGCCTGCGGCCTTGTTGCTCACTAACTCCCAGTACTGGGCCTTCTCTCTGTTACAGGCCTCAGGCCTTTCCACACGCACACCAAACATCGTTTGTGTCTCCAACATGGGAGCAGCCATATTGGTTTTATTCCCAGGAGTTCATCAGCCAATCTGGGAATGGTTATACTGACATCATCCTGCAACAGCCAATCAGTTACAGGATCCACCTATATACCCTGAGACTGGAGCCAGGAATCATTCAGAACAAGGATGTCCTGAGGAGTAGCAGCTTCCACAGCTCTCCAGTACTTCTGCTAATTTAGCACCTGCAGCATTCCAGTCTGCCTGCTATCTGACTCCCTCTAGTGCCCAGTCCTGGACATTGCATCCTCTACTAGTATAAAAAACAGAAGAATACTTTAGCAAAAAGTATATCAGGCGCAGTATATAATGGTTTCTTAATATAAGTAAACCACAGCTATATATAGTTAATTGTGCTGCTCCCACATGAAATTTAATTCAGTGAAACAAGAAAAAAGGAAATATAGAGAGCACACTGTGTTGATTCAACAATTTATTATATGTAAAATAAAATATATATTTAAAAAGAACACTTACTGTAATAAACTCAAAAACCATACATAAATACACAATTAAAAACAATGGTACACTATGATATCCAGCATTAATGATGGGGTATTTGATAGAACCAATTTATGAAGTCCCATCAATTTATTAGAAAACAGCTCTGTATAGTTGTCTATAAGTTAGACTTTAGCGTCCTAGCTCCATAAGTTCAATGGCCTTTAAACAATATATCGGAATCCAAATGGATATATAATTACCAGTCCCGCTGGGCTCTGTAAGATACAGGCGATGGAATGAACGGGGGGGGGGGGATTCCACTACTATCCGCTGACGACCGGCGGGGCTCGGTTGTGCTGAGAGCCACCGGCGGGAGCAGATGTTCGGGGTCAGATGTAGTTGACGTTTGGAGTCTTCTGACGTCCGCTTCCACCGGCGGGGCTCAGTTGTTATGTGACACCGTCCATCCCCCGTCTGCCTGTGCCCTCTGGATGTTAGCTGGAGGAAGAGAGAGCTCACACATCGGCCTGATGTTTTTTCTCGCTGCAGAGTTCGCCGCAGGTCACTCTCAGCGGGCGGCTGGATTAGCGGTAGTTGCTGGAAACCAGTTGGATGTTTAAAAGTGAGGCTGGAGCTGGGTTGAAATAATCATTAGTAGAGCTGTGCTGGATGTATGACAGGCTTGACGCGTTTCTCCGTCTTTCAAGCACGACGGTTTCCTCAGAAGCTCAGGAGTCATACTGATCTTACTGTTTAAAAAGGCAGGTTAGCCAATCACCTTTGCAGGTTAATTACATTGCCCCTGTTTCCAATCGGCCTATTTTATTCCAAGGTGTGTCAAAACGGCATATATTCTATATGGTCGGTCTATTCAATTTTTTATAACATTAATGCTGTGGATATCCTTATATAGTAAGTAACAAGACATTGGTTCCCCCGGCACACTGAATAGTTTTAGCAACCAATCTTGAACACTACATGATAATAGAATTCAGAGATATTGGTTACATATACCTGCGCAGGTGTATGATATGCCCCCAAGCCGCGTCAAGGCTTCTCTGTATATTGGGGGTCCCTAGCACTATATCCACATGGAGTAGTCTGGGGTTGCTCCAAAGTACAAGCAGCGAAAGAAACAAGAATTCCTACAAAGAGTCTCTACCACATAGTAATTAATCTGAGAGACTCCATACCATTAAAGGGATAATTATTACTGATTCCTGTCTCTTTCGCGGTACAGCCACAGAGCCAATAAATCATTTGACCCAAAGACCTAAGACACATTGAAGACGGACAGCTCTATTTTAATTATTTTGATCACTTTAATGCACTTTTTTTCACTTTATTTTAATATTTCGCAGTTCTTAACAGTAGAATAAATAAAAGTTAAGTTTTAACATTTTCTTGGGACACTGGAAACACAATATATGGAATATATGCTGATGAAATTTGCATATGTCAGCCCAGAATGCCCCTTGTATGAATTCTTGTTTCTTTCGCTGCATGTACATTTATACCAATTCCTGGGAAGCACCTCCCTATATATTAATACCCGAATTTTGGATGATAGAATTAATAGGGTGACTGACTAAAACATATGTGATTGTGCGGATTAAACTTTCTCGTTGCTCCAAGGTAGGTAGCTCTTAGTTCAGATATACCAAGTAAGGAGCCATTATCATGTGGCTCCTTGCTGACTAATTGTAGACCCAATTTAGGGTAATAGTGGTGTGGGGTGTGGTGCCCCTGGACTGGTTGGGCTGGGTGGCTTTAGTGCGGCATGCCCTTACATTCTATTAACACTTTTCCCCCCACTAACACTCTCTCTCTCTTATTTTAATTACATTTCATTTATCTCTCTCCTTTATGTATAGCTACGGCTTCCTATCACTAATTATTAACACTTAGTATCTCACTGGCGTGCCGCACTGGGCCTCCTAGCTTATGATAGTTTTTGGGGTGCCACACCCTGCACCTAGATATAGCGCTAGGGACCCTCAATATACAGAGAAGCCTTGGGGGCATATCATACACCTGCGCAGGTATATGTAACCAATATCTCTGAATTCTATTATCATGTAGTGTTCAAGATTGGTTGCTAAAACTATTCAGTGTGCCGGGGGAACCAATGTCTTGTTACTTACTAAGTATTAACCCCTCCCTTGCATGCACCTGAAAAGTTTTACTGAACTAATTTGAGCATCTACCACTATCTGTATGGATATCCTTATATAGCATGACGCTTTTTATTAATAGACATATAATTTTAAAATAAAGTAAATAGACATACAATTTCTAATTAATGGCATCATTGAACGTTGTTATCACTGCTTATAATTAGTGCTATTGCACACATATATCCTTATAAGGCACCAATGGCTCAGGGGTAAGAGAAAGGACTAGCATTCAGACAGGTCTCAGCATCACGGGTTCAAGACATGGTTGCATCCATAGTTTCTATTTTTTGTTCTTGATATTGTCAGAATTTCTAGCGAAATCAGAAGAAAACAACAAGTGTATCTAGAATCCAAATTACCACTAAAAGAAATCAATGGTACAGAGGTAAAGACAAGGGTCGCCATATGGAGACAAATCTACTGTGCAGGTTCAACTCTCTGACTGCACACTCATTTTTCCATCTGCACTTCTTGTACTTTTCTTTTTTCATTTATTCTATTTTATTCTATTTAATTTGCTTATATGCACTCCATCATGGACATTTTTGTATTCTTTATCCATAAAATTGATGTTAAAATGAATTGAAGGTAAACAAAAAAATATAAAAAAATATAAAAATATAAAAAAATATATATAATATAATAATAATAATTATAAAATAAAAACTAATGATAAGATAAATAATCAGAATAAATACATATACTTATATATACATATATATATAGAGCATCCATATAGATGTATAGATGTATAGACAGAATATACTTTTCTTTATTTATTATTGTTAGGTGAATTTGGGACCCGCATACACATGTTATTAGATATATGACATATGAGGTTTGGCAATCAATATGACTCTTTATGTTAAATGATGTTCCTGAGTATGAGGAGCTGAAAAAAGTATTGGGTTCTTTAATATATTGGCAAGTCATACATTTGTTCTTTTTACATTTAAAGCACCCTTTTGTTTTTTCTATCCCTGTATAATCAATGTTTTCACGTTTGAAGTGACTTGGTGATAGAATGTCTCTTAGTGTTCTATTCTTTTTAAAGATTATTTTTGGGGCTTCTTCTAGATAAGGGGCCAATATATTGTCACATTTAAGTATCCTATAGTTTTTATTTATAATTCCTCTTAATTGGTCTGAATATGTATTAAATTTGGAGATAAATAATGGATTGTCTAATGTTAGTTGTTTATTCATAGTTTTGGAATCTAAGAGAGAAGCTCTCTCTGTTTTTTCACTTTCCAATTCGGCTTGGTCTAATAACCATTCTGGATACCCTTGGTCCAAAAAGGTCTCTCTCATTTCCTCCATCTGTTATCTGTATATATAGTCTTCTAAACAATTTATTTTTATTCTACAGGATTGTTTTTTTGGGATATTATTAATCCACTGTTTGAAGTGGCAGCTTTGATAATTTAGGTATTTACTGTTATCCACCTCTTTTGTATATGTTGCAGTTGTAATACAGTTGTTTTTAATGGTAATGGTCTTGTCCAAGAAATTAATCTGTTTTCTGCCATAAGTGAAAGTAAACTTTAAACCAAAAGTGTTAGAATTGAGTGAGTTTAAGAAATCAAGTGCCAGTGAAACGTCCCCCTTCCAAATAAAAAATAAATTGTCTATGTATCTGCCATATCGCACCAGGTTTGCCCCATACTGGCTCTGCCATATATATTGATCTTCAAATTGGCCCATGTATAAATTTGCAAAGCTTGGGGGCGAACCTGGTGCCCATCGCAGTACCGAGTGACTGTAAATAAAAAACACCATCAAATGTGAAATAATTGTGAGTAAATATATAGTGAACTGATTGTAAAATGCGATGCGATCGACCTGATTTTTCCGACACGACCACCCCGATGTAAATCGGTGTGGCCGTGCTAGGAAACAAGTACCAAACTTTTTTCTGACATCACTCAAAATTCCCTCCTCATCTAGGTAGTGCTGTATTGCAAGGATCCCCTTGTCATGTGGGATGTTGGAGAATAATGACTCCACATCGCAGGTCATTAGCAAGTAATCTGATTGCCATTCTACATCCATGAGTAATTTCAAAAATTGAGTGGTGTCTTTGATATGTGAAGGGTAGTGAAAAAACTAAATTTTGTAAATGTGAGTCAACAAAGGCAGAAAGGTTAGTGGTGAGGGACCCAACACCTGAAATTATAGGACGGCCAGGAGGTGCAGTGAGGGACTTGTGAATTTTGGGTAAATGATAATATGTGGCTATTATTGGATGTGGATTAAAGATATATTGATAATCTTTCTTGGAGATAGCCCCCTCTTCCACTGCCAACATCAGAAAGTTTTTGAATTCCCTACAGTAAATTTCTGTGGGGTTCTTTGTTAATATTGAGTAATTTTTTTTATTATTGAGCTGCCTGTGTGCTTCTGCAACATAATCGTCTGTATTTTGTATGATAATGCCGCCGCCCTTATCGGCAGCTTTAATTGTCACTGTTCTGTCCTCTTTTAACATCTTTATAGCTCTGTATTCATTTGGATGAAGATTATTTTTCCTTTTTTTATTTTCATTTTTATCCTGATTTAATTCTTCACAAAAAAGATTAAAGTCCTTCATTGTAAGTGCATAAAAAGCTTCAATGCACCCACTCTTATGCTGCATAGGATAGAACTCTGATTTTTTATTTAGTATTTTATTTCTATTTTGATTGGTCTCTTCAAGATTATAGATTGGGAGTATGTCTGAATTATTTTCACTTTCTCATTCCTCAAGGATTCCAATTGCTGTTTTATCTGTCTCATCTAAGACTGTAATTTCTTCAAGTTCATACTTTTTTGTCTGTTCTTGATT
This sequence comes from Crinia signifera, assembly GCF_055691185.1. Lineage (NCBI taxonomy): Eukaryota > Metazoa > Chordata > Amphibia > Anura > Myobatrachidae > Crinia > Crinia signifera. Next base: position 297,321,665 of record NC_139219.1, read on the forward strand.
AAGAAAGTAGCGTTTCCTACAGAGGTCTCTGGTGTATCTATTTAGTTCGACAAACAAGTAAAATATATCAGGTTTTTTTGAAGGAGCAAATTTTAGCCCTTTCGAAATTACTGCTTTCTCTGTTTCGCTAAGAATTCTTGTCGATAGATTAAAGATACCTGTCTCTCTTATTCTCTTGTTATGTTTTGGGATTTTTTTCTTCCTTCCTCCTCTTGTTCCTCTAAATATAGTTCTTTGCGCTTTGGGGTATCCTGGCTTAATACTTTGTAACGATTTGTGGTTTTCCAAATGGGGTATAGGCCTCTTTCTAAAAAAGAGGAAGGTGTCTTAGGTGGCACTATATTATACGTCTCTTGCCCTCTTTGTGGAATCAATTGATTACTGTATTTAGGTCTTGCCCCTTTTTGATTATAATCCACATGAGCAGGGTTTGTATATCTTGGGGATCCCTTACCTTGGTATCTCCTATTTTGAAATTGACGCTGTTCTGGTTTATAATTTGTTCTAAATGGAGGGGGTTCTCAGCTGATTAGTATTATCACCAAATCTCCCATTTTGCACTGGAGGGGTTTGGTTTTGGAAAGATCTTATTTCTGGTTGTTGAAATCTTCTATTATATGTGCGTACCTGATCATTTTTATAATCAAAGTTATCTCTGGAGAGTTTGTTGTTCTTAAATTTAATTAGGGAGGATTCAAATTCCTCTATCCTTTTATTTAATATCTGATCGTACTCCTTAAATTCAGTTTTAGTTTTAAGGGGTTCCAGAAGGGTTTGTACCTTTTCCATTTCTGCATTTGTGGAATTCATTTTATTATCTCGATGTGATACCAGTAGTTCCATTAAATTAAAGGAGCACTGGTCTAAGATGTCATTCCATTTTTTTGTTAAATTATCATCCTCTTTAAATGAACAGGATTTAAAGATTCTTAGACCCCAGGGATCATTTTGTCAGACAGGTATTTTTGCAACATTTTTTTATCTAACCAGTGTCGAGTCTCAACCTTAATGAGATCCTCCAATTTATTGAACATTTGAGACAAATCAGCAGTATTTGTATCAGAAATATCAACCACATTTTTGTCCGATGTATCAAATAACAGTCTATCTCGTCTACTACTAGTATACCAGTCAGAGAGTTTAACATCGATATCTGCAGTAAATCCAGATACCTGCTGTTGCCATTATCATTAATAGTGACCCTCTCCTGTGACAACATTAGTGATATTCACCGCATACTTACCTGAAGTGACTTTATCCAGCAGTCTTCTTCATTGCCCTTGCAAGCCTGAGCCTAATCTCACTAACCAATAGCTTATTGCTCATCCTATCCTTCAGAGACTCCATCTTCCCCTGTGCGGGGTTCCTCTACAGACTCCTGTTACTCTCTCTGCAGTCTAAGTTCATTAAGGAACCGAGCTTCCACTACACTCCAGCTCCAGATCACAGTCACCCCTCAGATGTGACAGCCCCTGGGGGATCCATTACCGTGGATAATTGAATATCCCCTTAAGGAACATCATTAATTTGTTCATCTGATGTCAGTGGATTTAGAGATTGTTGCCAATGCTGCTGCTCTCTCAATAGCTGTTCTGGAATTTTACAGAAGCTAATAGCTTTCCCGTTGTTCTCTACCATGCAATGGGGTGTGGGAGCACTATGCCACTTTCTGGCGGCTCCATGTTCTGTACAATTATGATAGAGATTAGATTAGAGATAGAGAAGCCCACTTCTCTTCACATTTCACTCACAGTTCTTCTATACTAAAACACTCAGTGACCATCTTCGTCTGCATACCCATCTCCATCATTGGCCTCAAGCCTCTAGTTGTATGTTGATTGAGTCCTCACTACTTATAGTTAAGCTGTAATGTGTATTGAACTGTGGCGCTCTTTATTTGTACTCTACTTTTGTTATTTATTCAATGTTATGCCAAGTTTTGTCTCCCTGTATTGTTCCTTTGTACGGCGTGGCGAAACACTTGTGGCACCTTATAAACAAAATAATAATAATAATAATAATAATAATAATAATAATAATAATCGATGTAACACCAGTCGCATCATCTACATTTATAGTAACCTGATCTTGTTACTCTCTCCAATCCAACTAAACATGGCCCCTGAAGCAATGGATCTGCACTTGGGGACACAGTAGCATTCTCAAACTGTTCTCACACTGTTGGTACTCCCATAACAAGCCCACCTAGTAGTCTCTTACCTGCAATGCCCAGGGATCGCCAACCCCTTCTCAACTGTTAGCGATGTCATATATAATTGTCAATACCATTGAGCACTTAGGTAAGTACAAGTGCGGGTTTCCAGTTATCCCTCAGCCACGAAAACTTTTACACTACGTGTGTCTTTGAATCAGGCGCAAAGTCAGGAAGAATTTTGGTAGAAGAGAAAATTACAATACAATGAAAGAACAATGGCCCTTATTCTGATCGGTGCGGCCGGATCCGAATATGCGGCCAGGACCGTGCGTGCGAAACCCCGCCTTCCATACGGATCGCCAACTCCGTCCGTACGCGGCAAGAAGCTGTCCGAACGGACCGCACGTGTATTTTTCATGGAATATGCCTCCTCCATCTCAGGGAACCTCCCCCATCATTCGATGGTCGCAGACCATCGAATGCAGGACCGAGTGTTCCACCAGCTTCCACAACCTCAGACCACACGGACATTTTTCCGTGCAAAAGCAGGGATCTGGGCGGGCAGCTGACATCCGGCGATGTCATATTTCCGCCCCCTACACATGCGTCACGGCCGCATTAACATACGTACGCCCAGCGTTTGCATGGGAACGCCCATGAAACGCGGGGCGTACGCATATGGTAATGAGCCCAAATAGCCCTTCATGCCCCTCTCCACCCCCTGGTCGGAGTGTTCATATTTCATGCGGGATTTGGCCGTACGCCCCGCTCGCACATGCGCAGAGACGCCTCTGCACATGCGCAGACACAAAACATCGGCGGCACGAACGCACGCGGATATTACCGCACCAACCAGAATAAGGGCCCATATTATAATGAATTGAATGAAAGAAAATATTGGAATGACTTGACAAAGCTTTATGGTTATTTTAAAATCTGTGTAATTATAATTTAATATACAACCTCATTAATTTTAAATGGATTATTTAGAGACCATTATTAAGAAATATGTAGTGGTTAGATTTTCATTTAAATTTATATTTGACATTTGAGAATAAACTTTGGAGAGATCAATCCTCTCCTTTGGGTTAAGCTGTACTTCTTGACCTGACAAAATGCTAAGCCCTCATAAGGCTTGACATATGAAATGATAGTCCAACTAAAAGTGATGTATCATCATCAGAGAGAGGACCTTTTTTGCTTTATGTCACAGCAAACTTAAAATTTGTATTCATGGTTTTCAACTGCATATTGCATTGCTTCTTTCTATTGTGATATAACTAAAAGAAAAGTAGCATATGCTCAGTGGCGTAACTAAGTTTTGGGCGCCCCCCCCGCCGTTAGGGGGGGGGCGCCCCCCCGCCGCCGCCCCACCAAGCACCCCCAATCCCCCGCCGCCCCGCCGCCCATGCAAACCCCCCCCCCCAATCCCCTGCAGCCTTACCTATCGCGCTGGTCCCGGCGGCTCCGTTCTTCTTCTGCTGAGGACCACCACAAAATGGCCGCCTCCATACAGCAGACAGTTTCAGAGAACTGTGTGCTATATGGGGGCGGCCATTTTGTGGTGGTCCTCAGCAGAAGAACGGAGCCACCTGGACCAGCGAGATAGGTAAGTCTGCGGGGGATTGGGGGGGGGTGTAACTATAGCACCGCAGCCCCCGGCGCCCCCATGTGCACAGCGACCCCCCCTGCTGTGCTATAGTTACGCCGCTGCATATGCTATGCAAAATATCTTACCAGGATGCCTGCCAGTGCACCCCACATTTTGGTGCTGTATTGTTTTCTCAGTGGAGTATATTTTTTAACTTACGGCATCCAGGAGCGGAGCATGGGCGGAGCAACCGGAACCTATGCATCAGAGATCTCTTTTGGACACTCCACAGGATCCTTCTCAGCTGTGAGTCTGAGCAGATATACAGTAATAAAAATATGAGAGGGACACAAACATCAAATAAAAATATAACAGGGGCATGTGTGTGCGCATTGCGTCTTTGATAGGGCTGGCTACATCTGTAGTGGCAGTGCTAGGGGTCACCAGCCAAAATTTTGCCTAGGGCATAAAATTAGCTAGGGCCGACTCTGACCCGCCCTAGTGCGCTATATATAGTTTTGTAACCATTTTATGACTGATATATACTGTATATTCTAATGTTTCCTTTTAATCTCTTCTAGAATTTTATTTGATCACAAAACATACTGTGCTGCTTGATGAGACCTTGCTGGAAATGATCAATTTAGTGATGTGTACATTCAATAGGGCTGTCAGTAATCAAGCCTGATTGTGTCTTGTCTAATTGTACCCAATAATCAATGTAACTTGTGGATTGGTTGAATGAGCAGCTAAGGGGGCAATTTCTATTCACACAAGGCCAGTTGGTGTAGGATAAATCTTTTTCTTCTGTACAACAAATGAAATTATCCTTTAAAACTTTATTTTGTGTTTACTCAGGTTGCCTTAAGCCCTATACACACAATAGATGATTTTTTAAAAGATATCACTCATTTCGGCTCTTCTGGGCCACGTCCTGCCCGCTGGATCACCATCCACCCCAAACCTGCGGATCGTGCGCCGGCAGACACAATGAGAATGGCCACATCTGTATATCATCAAAGAGGCAAGCTAGCAACTGGGGCTGGGTGATTTCACTGAACAATATCGTTTATGATATTGTTCAGTGTGCAGGGCTGGCAACAGAAATCTTGGGGCCCTGTACACTGATTTTTCTAGGGTCCCCTCCCCCAGCCTCTGCTTATCTATAATGCCCAGGTGTGGTATATTGTACCGACAGTCATTAGCAGTTGGGATCCCGACTGGCCGGACACAGACAGCGGGGCAATCACAACAAAGCCCCTTGCAGGCTCGCTGCGCTGGCCACGCTACGCTCGCCACGCTACGCTCGCCACCTATTCTCCTTCTATGGGGGTCGTGGACCCCGATGAGAGAGAATAGCCGTTGGCCATCGGGACCCCAAGTGTCTGGGTTTTGACTGTCGGGATCCCGGCTGTCGGGAAACTGTCCGGCACCCATAATGCCCCTGTAGTGCTCACTCACTGCATTTGCTGGACTCGGCTCTGCTGCTGCTTCAGTGAAGGGAGGAAAGGGAAGTATAGGCTTCTCCAACTCCTTCGACATATCCGGCAGATATGGCACCAGCTGGTAAGCCAATCAGAGCTTGCAGCCCAGCAACCAGACACCACAGGATCAGTCAGCATCGGTGGGGGAAGTGCAGTGGGGGCAGATAGCAGAGGTGTTTACAGGTATGGCTCCACTAGTTAGGCCACTGTGGCAGAGCAGATGATGGAGTGGCTGGTTCGCAGAGAGCAGGCGGTCGGGGGTGCAGAGCAAACGGCTGGGTGTCTGGGAGCACAGACACCCAGTGACCGAGGGAACTCAATACTGAGTAGAACATTGCTGCCCCCTTTGAGCCCTTGCTTTTGCTGGGCCTGTCAGTGTGTATGCGCTGTACTGCTTTCGGATATGGTCATTGGGTTACCAGCATGTTGGTCAACAGTCATTAGGTCAACAGTATTAGGTCGACATGCATTTAGGTTAACTTGAGTGTAGGCCCGGCGCTGTCAGCGGGGAGAGGATGGATTTGCATAGCGCAGAGCTATTCAAAGACGTCCTCAAAGCCGCTCATCTGATGGTATTACCAGCAGATGAACGTCTTTCCCGGTGATAATGCGGCAGTACGCAGCAGTGCTCACCGTTCATCACCAGGGCATACACACCGGGCAGCTTTGAGCTGAAAGCCGCTCAAACACGCTGTTTTGTGCGGCTTTCAGCTCAAAGTCGCCAGTGTGTATGGGCCTTAAGTGTGACAGATTTTCTAGAACAATCAGGAAGGGGGCAATTGGTATTTTCTTGTTAAGGTTTCTTTAAAATGCTTGTTGTGTTAATTACAAAACATATTTAATCAATATGTTAATAGATAATTGTCTTGCACAAGTTATTCACTAGTACAATTCCTTATTACATTATCTTCTGAATCCAATGTAATAGTTAATATTTCTTAGTGTTAGAAGTTAGAAACAGGATTGAAGTGTTCATGTTATCCAGGAATTTTGTAAGATTAAATTAACATTTTGTATTTGGATAGTTATTGATGCCAATTGCTGTTTATGTCTAGATCATTACGCTCCAGAGTAGAATGTTCACTGATAACATATTGGAGAAACATTTGTTGCTTAGTTCAGCTGCTGCTGTAGAGTTGGCACACTGTATCCTGTCATTATTCATTACAGACAACGCAGCATTACGACACCCAGCTGCAGCCCTCAGCCATGACTAAGCACCAGATCTTCATTTCTGACTATGATGCACCACAAAACAGACAATGATACAATGATTTCCTTCCATTTTAGTTTTTAAATATGTAAATACAATTTCAAAGACTTGTCCTTATTTATTTGTGCAGAAAAGATAATAAATTAGTTGACTGCATGTTCATTTTCTGTTGATCTGATGTTTTCTCGATACGTAAGATTTTATGTAATGGAAAAGACAAAAGAGTTTGGCCAAAGGACCCCATACACTTTTCCGAGCACAAGTCGGACACGATTTCCCCTGAGCTCCCCCGGCAGCTCATACCCCTTTTCCACTAGCAACCTGGGTCGGAACCGGTAATTTGTACCCGGTTCGAACCCGGGTTGGACATGGGTTGGAGACACATTTCCACTACAGTGCTACCCGGTAAATTGCCGGATCATCCCCTTTTACACTTAACCCGGGTAAGGCCTTTTTTTCCCTATAGATAAACATAAGAAAAAGCCTTTTTAAATGGCTTTACCATGGGAGGTCACAAAATATGGCCACCATTACACCAAAAGGGCCACCATTAAAAATATTACCATATTAGAAGAAGAGACCACACTCATTTCTGTTAAAATAACTTTTTTTTTTTTACTGGCAAATATTACCACACTCATTTCTTTTTAAATAACATTTGTAATATTTTACTGTAAAATATTAAATATTTGGAACTTTTAAAAGTTTCTTCACACAATACAAGAAAAGACATGCCAAAAAAGGGGAACAACAGAGTCCTGGGTGCTTCTTTCTGGTGTTATGCTGCCTTGCCTTAACCAGTGGTTCCCAACCCTGGTCCTCAAGTACCCCCAACAGTGCATGTTTTGCAGGTCTCCACACAGAATCACAGGTGCTATAATTAGCTCCACCTGTGGATCTTTTCAAATGTGCCTGAATAATGAGTGCACCTGCAGGGAGACCTGGAAAACGTGCACTGCTGGGGGTACTTGAGGACCAGGGTTGGGAACCACTGGTCTAAACCCGAGGGCAATTCCTTCTTCGCCCCAATAGAAGCAATGCAAAGCGGTATTTTGGTAAGGAATCTGATGTAGCGCCTTATTCCTTACCAAAAAAACTTTAGACAAGAAAAGACATGCCAAAAAAGGGTAACAAAACAGAGACAGGTAAAATGTTTGCCGTACACCTGAGCCTTTGGCATACATAACAATGAAAAAAGTGCACGTAAACATGTTAAAAAACAAGTGCCCATAAGAATTTTTAAAAGTGCAAGATGTAGGCTTTAACCAAACTGTGCCCACAAGGCGACTGAATGCAAATGTATTCAACATTGTTATTGCAATAATGCAATAAAGAACTTTGAAGGAAAAAAAAACAATAATTTCTTAGGACAAATTACGATATACCGTAAATTCAGGGGAGTCTAGGTTTGGCAGCAGCGTGTTGTCAAGGCTAGTGGTGTTTGCCTCACTATACTCTGGGTTTAGTGGGGCACTGGTAGCAGTGCTGGAGGCATAGCTAGTGGAAGTGTTGGGTGCGTGGCTAGCACCAGTGGTGGGGTGGTAGCTAATTGCTGTGCTGGGGGCGTGGCTACTGGGGCCTCTATATGGTAGAGGCTCTCGGTGTGGTTGCTCACACGAAGTGCTAGGGGCGGAGGGAGTTGGCCCTCTACTGTATTGGCCATACGCATACTCATGGTGTGCTGGGTATGCTGGGGCCTGTGAAGCATGTGGCGGATACATTGGATAATGAGGAGGTGGCATATACCCACGATTAAGTATCCGTTCCAAGAAGGACAATTGTCTGTCCTGCATGTCCTTTAATTGATCCAAGAAAGAGTGCTGCATCTGTCTTTCATTTTCTAAAAACTTCTCCATACGAGCATCCTCATTGGCCTGCATGTCGGAGTCCATTTCACGCAGTTGTTCTATTACTACTGAAGAGAAAGCTCTCGCCGCTTGATCGGAACGGTTTGCTTTTTTCTTCTTTGCCGGCACCTTGTAAACTGCAAATGGGACAAACAAAAATACACTATAAACATTAAATAGCAGAGGTGTTTGCAGCCCTGTGCTTGCGGCCCTATCCCACCTGCACACTTGCGGCACTCTGCAACATATACCGTTGATAACTGGGATAAATGTTTTTTTTACTTACTATTTGAACGCAGTTTTGGTGTTTGATGTTCAGTCACTTGCTCCGTTGCTGTTTCGGACCCCTCCTCTGCCATGGACTGTGCGGTGTCAGACAAAGCAGACCTATCAAGTTGACTGCACTCTTCATCGCCATCTTCCGAAATCAGGAGCGGAGAATTTGGGCAGCATGGTGACATTGCCATGGTGGACTGTGTGTCTGGTGGCTCCTGGCTACTCTCCATTGGTGGCTCCTGGCTACTCTCCATCTGGCTGGCCAACGAGGATGACAGTGCCACAGGATTAATCAGAGCTGTGTTGCCAAATGCCCTGCAGCATAGATCGTAATGGACCCACTCGACACGTGCGGCACCGCTTTTTTTCCTGTTCTGGTCAGAGACCTTGGTGAACTGCCTCTTTAGTGCTTTCAATTTGTTAAGCACTTGCTGGTGAGAGCGGTGTATCCCCCTAGACTCCAGCATCTGGGCAATATTTCTGTACAAGATTGCGTCTCTTACGGTACCAGTCACCTGGCGCTTGATTTCCTCCTCTGCCCTAATGAGCAGCAGCTCCACTTCAGCATCAGACCAATTGCTGGCAGCCATAATGAAGTTGTGCTGCGGGATGATTAGCAGTGTCCGCTGGGGCAGCCTGTGGTGCTGGCGGCAGAGAGGAAGGTGGCTGCTGGAGCAGCCTCTGATACAGCAGGGGAAAGTCAGCAGGACAGACATGCAGCACATGTGCACACAACGCTGTCCTCCGTGCTATGTGCGCAGTCTGCGGGGCTCTGAGTGATGACATCACTCATCAGCGCCCCAGCAGCACCAATCAGTGAAGATTTTTACATGCTCAGTCAAATAACCCGGTTAGGGAGCGTTTCCACTACCCTTGAAGCCGGGTGCGAACCGGGTGCTACCCTGATCATGACCTGGGTAGGATTGCCGGGGAATCCAAACCGGGTTATTTGAAAGGGAGCATTTCCACTAGCAGCAAAACCCGGGTAGAAGCGCGTCCCCGCGGAGATTACCGGGTTATTTCTTCTAGTGGAAAAGGGGTATTACTGGGAGTCCTCACATCGGACTTGGCCATTTTTTACATGCGATACAGTGCATGCCATTTGTCGCATATAAAATGACCCACTGCCCGGAGACTTCTAGGGCATTTAATGCGATACATCGAAGGTGCTCAACAGCACCCGTGATGTGTTATCGATGGGTCAGATTGTGATTTTTCGTTGGGGCAGCAGGTTCAATCTCTTAATAAATGTAATCTGAGCGATGCTAGATCACTCAGCCCAAAGCTCCCATCGCTTAATGGGACGTACACATGTAGCGTTTGTGTGCTAAGCAATCTGTCATAGCCCGGGTTCTTAATGAAGAGGACACGAGCAATGACTAGAATTTTTATTTATTTATTTATTTATTATCAGTTTCTTATATAGCGCACACATATTCCGCAGCGCTTTACAGAGAATATTTGAACATTCCCATCAGTCCCTCCCCAGTGGAGCTTACAATCTATATTCCCTACCACATGTACACGCACGCACAGACATTCTAGGATTAATTTGTTAGGAGTCAATTAGCCTACAGTATATTTTTGGATTGTGGAAGGAAACCGGAGTACCCGAAGGAAACCCACGCAAACACGGGGAGAATACACAGACTCCATACAGTTGAGACCATGGTGGGAATTGAACCCATGACCTCAGTGCTGTGAGGCAGTAATGCTAACCATTACACCATCTGTACTGCCCAAGCATGCTTGATATGTCGAGCCCAGTGGTGTCGCGCATCCTTATCACTATGGGGCGTACACATACAGCAATTAAAATATGCAAAAACTGCTAAGTGTGCAGGCCCCATTACCAGGGCGAGACAGGCCACCTGGCACTTCTGGCAAATGCCAGAGGGGGCAATGGCTCAGTGGACTGATTTCTTGGTGGCTCCGACTCCCGATTGGGGCACACAGAGAGTCACTGGACGTGCGGCGGGTCCGGTGGCTCTCTCTGTGCGCCACTGAGGTCCAGGAGAAAGGGAGCATCACACACCGCTATTCCCCTCTCCTGAAATCTGGGAGAGGTAGCGCACGCATGCGTAGTGCATGTGTGCTCAAATTCACATGCTCGGCATGTACAGGCGCTTGGCAAATGTCATGTGCGTGCACAAATGCCAGGGCCAATTTGGCAGCCCAGTCCGTTGCTGCCCATTACAATGGTATCACTGGATCTCTCCTCTCTGGAAAACCCAAGCAGTGCTGACAATGAGGCAACAAGCTCTGCAAAGTAGTATGCACGCCCTCTGCAGGATACAAGTGTAAAAATATATCTGCACACTTTAAAGCACAATAACTCTATCATGACTGAATGAATTAGTTACAGTTAATATAATTAAACAGTGAATGTTTAAAGTGACAAAGATGAAGTGTATTTCAAGCTGATTCAAATATATTTATTTTCATAAAAGCATCAATGCTCAGTTGACTCATTGGGGCAGATGTATTAAGCCTTAACAAGAGATAAATGAAAGGGTGATAAAGAGAGATAAACGTCCAGCCAATCACCTGCTAACTGCCATGTTACAGGCTGTGTTTGAAAAAAGTCATTAAGGATCTGATTGGGGGTTATTCTTTTTTTTTGGGGGGGGGGGGGGGGGACAATGGGTTTTTTAAATGTATTTATTTGTTTTTTTTCCACTGACTCTGCTTGATCCGTCATCAAATTCACATTAATTAGTATTTCCAATTTGTATATTATGCTGAATTCATGGGCGATTTCAGCACTACAAGTGATAGTAAATGTGCTGACCACCAAAGAAATCTATGGTCATATGCGACTGAGTGCTATCGGTGGTCTACACATTCGTAGTGCCTTATTCGGCCGAGCTAGTTATTCGTAGAAACAGCAACTCGGCCAAATTCTGCACTTAGTAAATGTGACGACCGGGGCTCCTGGCTGTGATTAGGATCTAATGGGTTTTCCACTATGATGGTTGTTACACAATGACCCCACACATCCAGCACACACATACATCTTCAAAAAGAAAAACTAGCTAGTATAAAAGAATGCCCTGTACATTATACAACTGTGAAAAAAAACTATAAGGATACATTAATAAGGCATAATTGATCTAGTGCGAACAGGCTAATGAGAAAAGGAAATGAGATAAGCTTAATTATCAATGTCAAGGAAGTAACCAGATAATTACCTAATGATGGGTAACAATTAATGTTGTAAAGGGTTTACTACATGGAGTGATGTATTGTGGTCACTAATAAATTATTAATGTTTCATTACAAGTAATCCCTATAAATAAGTCAAAGCATTTTGTTTTATATTTGCTTAGTATTTTTTATACTGTAGTGTGCACCATACCCAAAATATAATATAGGTTGGGTCTCCTTTATCCGTGTATTCCAAAAACCATGGTTTTTCTGAATATATATATATATTTTTTTTTTGGGGGGGGGGGGTGTTCCCCCTGCCCATTTTTGCATACTTACCTCATCCTCCGATGTCCACGTCGGCCTTCAGGATCCTCTTCAGCAGCATCTCCGTTCCCAGGGGTGCATTGTGGGAGTGCGCCGATGACATCACCGGTGCGCCTGGGCCCTCACGCAGTTCACTCCTGGGACCGGAGATGCTGCTGCAGAGGATCCTGAAGGTTGCTGTGGTTGCCGGGCGACACCATAGACGTAGGGGGACCACCAGGGGACCAGGTAAGTATGGGGATTTTTTTTTTTCAAAAATCCAGAAAAATCCCTTAAAATGCTCGTGGTCCCGGGACGTACATCGCTGTCAATCCACGTCAGACAGCTGCGCCGGATCATGGAGAGCCGCCCTGTGAGAAACTGTGTTGCTAGGCAACTTAACAACAATGAAGGTTATTCTAGTTCACTCTTTCTGACAAATTCCTTCTTAGATGGACAAAACCATGTGCACTGCAGGGGGGGGGCAGATTTAAAATGTGCAGAGAGAATTAGATTTAGAGTTATTTTGTTTCTGTGCAGGGAAAATACTGACTGATTTATTTTTGCACTGTAATATAGATCTCACTTTGAAGTAAAACCCCACCCAAATCTAATTCTCCCTGCACAAGTAACATCTGCCCCACCTGCAGTGCACATGGTTTTGTCCATCTAAGAAGGAATTTGTCAGAAAGAGTGAACTAGAATAACCCCCAATGTGCTGAAATACAGAGAATAGGAAAAACGTACTAAATGAAAACATTAATTAAAACACAGTGCTAATGCTAAGCTTGGAGACAGAGATAAAGTTGAGAGACATAAAGTACTAACCAATTAGCTACAACAACTGTACTTTTAATTTTTCAGACTGTGGGGCAGATGTACTGTATTAAGCCTAAGCAAGAGATAAATGCAAGGGTGATAAAGGGAGATAAACATCCAGCCAATCACCTGCTAACTGCCATGTTACAGGCTGTGTTTGAAAAAAGTCAGTAAGGAGCTGATTGGCTGGACGTTTATCTCTCTTTATCATCCTTGAATTTATCTCTTGTTAAGGCTTAATACATCTGACCATGTGTTTGAAAAATGACAATTAGGAGCCTATTGCTTGGACCTTTATCTCTGTTCATTTTAAATCTCTTCAAGCTTTGATCTCTCCATTATCTGAAGTGGTTAATCAAGCATCTTCCGTACAATTATTTTTGCCATGATCAGTGCTACTCTTGCATTCTGAACAAATCCCGCATGATGAGATAATGCTTTTTTGTGTATTAGATGATTGTTTTCTTTTAAAGGTGTGGATTTTATCACTTATCACTCTTTGTATCAGCTCTTCACAGAACATGCCGATGTGCGATAAAATGCTTTGTACAGTATACGAGACCATGCTATTAATTTTTATGTTACAATTAACAGCAAGAGATACGGCCATACATGCAAAAAAGCAATAGAGCAGCAGATGGAAAGAAACAATAAAACACTAAACAGGCCAGATAAGCATGTGCTGGTGTGACATAACAGATGCTGCAACTACAGCATGGAGAGAATATTACACAAAATGATACAACTGACAAAAATAAAGTACCTGAAATTATCTTCTTTCCTGAAATCATAAAACTGGAACAAATATACACAACTGAAAATTTTAAGGGACCTATAAATGAGGATTTGAAAATAATGTATGTCAAAGGCACAGACAAAACCATGTACGTTGTGACAGAATGTTCTTACTGTAAATGCCCTTCTAAAGTTGATGAACACATTAATGGAACTTTAATATATCATACCAAATGTATAATTGACAACAACCAGAACATTTGTTGTACAGAAAAGTGTGTGGATACCATTTAGCTGACTGGTGCAAACCAAATCCTGGTGTGACCCTCCCAATGGAAACACCACTAGAATGCCAGCTCCTCCTCAGTGACAGGGAGCATGCACTGCCATATTACCATGTAGCACTTGGCTTCTTCCATGGAATAACGAGGCAGGCAGATGATTCTCCAGGGGCAGTCCAACATCTCCAGGAATGCTGAGCACTTCTGAAGAGTGATGAAAATGGGGTTGAGTTGTGAGGCTGTGCCCACTTCCCATAAGATCGTGACTCCATATTTGGGGAGGTATTTAGTGTTCTGGATGTTAATGAACCTAGTGGTGCCCCTGAAGGTACAGTATATCAACAGATCTGTGTTCATACGGTCATATCTGGTCATGTAATAAATAAAGAATATCTAATTGTATATCAGCCATTATGATATTGCATGTTTATTGGCCTTCCCATAAACAGACTTTTATCCTCACAAACAATTTTGAATGCAGTATCTAAACTGATCTACTTTGCAAAATGTTTATCTTATGCTCCTCCGCTCTGTCAGCCCCTAGTTTGGTTACATGTTTTCTACCAAATTTCTTATAAATTATTTATACGACTATTAACCAAACACCAACATGCATATCTTCTCTGAAACATAACAAGACTTCCTATAGGACGGGATGCTGTAACATCCGCGCCTCCTGTACGCTGCACATCGCCGCCTACCGCAGACCTAATTATCGCATATGCTGTAACATATGCGATAATTATGGCAAAGGACAGCTCTTGCGTTAAGAGCTGTCCTTTGCGATCTTGCCGGCGATGTGCTGCGGGTCCAGAAGGCTCCCCCCTCCGTCCCTTACCCGGGGCTGTTGCTGCTGCCGCCAGGTGGCCTCTCCTCCTCCACCCTGCACCCGGTAGAGGACACAGTGCAGGGAGGAGGTCACACGTCCAGGAAGCACAGCGCTGTGTTGCCTGGACACAGCAGGTGAGGGGGGGTGTCAGCGCGAGGCAGCGGGGGTCTGCTCGGGTCGGTGTGGGTCTCGTTAAGAAGCCCATAGGCTTCTATGGGGTATCGCTAGCTTTTGCTGGCGATACCCCTTGCAGTGAAAACCCGCAGTGCGAGTTTTGCGGCTTATCAAAATGTGGTAAAAACCCGATAACGGAGTTTTTACCGCATTCTTTTTACCGCATTTAGAGAATCTCCCCCATAGTCTTCAATCCTTCAAAAGAAAACTCACCTAAATTTTTTATCAAATTCTAGAACGAGTCATCTAACCTCTGTGAACTATTGTACAAGCAATTTACACGGACCCTTTTTTTATTTTGGTACACAAACTTCGGGAATTTCCTAGTTATACTTTTGAGCAATGAGTTCACACACAGACCTTAGTACGTTTATATGTTGTACTGTTTTCTACTGAAATTTCAAAGTACTGTCCCTGCAAGTTGGTTTAATTTGTTATTGCCAGGGGTTAAAGTGAGGGGGAGTGATGGGGAATGAGGTGGAACTGAGTTCCACCACCTCTAATGGTGAGGTGGAACATTTTAACCTCCACATTTGCCCTGCACAGTAATTCTAATTTGCTAAAAATGACTGCATTTAACATGCTTGTTTTTTCTTTATTTTTTTTTCTTTGTTGCATAGTGTACTGAAATAAAGTTTATCAAACTCCTATTTTAGTTTTAAAATTAAAAATAAATATTTTATTTAGGGTACAGTGGTCATCTTTGCAACCGTTGGCTTATCATTTAAGCACCATTGATACTGTAGGCATCATCTTCCTCATCACTAATGTCAAAAAGATCATCATGTTCGGTACTCTTTACCTAGAACGGCGCCCATCGCGACCATCGAATGCACTAAAAAACGGGTGCGATGCGATGCCCGCGATGGCCGCGATTTCCCATAGAGACCAATGTTAAAAGTCAGAT
This sequence comes from Crinia signifera, assembly GCF_055691185.1. Classification (NCBI taxonomy): domain Eukaryota; kingdom Metazoa; phylum Chordata; class Amphibia; order Anura; family Myobatrachidae; genus Crinia; species Crinia signifera. Next base: position 297,337,429 of record NC_139219.1, read on the forward strand.
TGGATGCGATTTTAGTGTTCAATGCCTCAATGCCCGCGATTTTTCCATAGGAAACAATGCTGCCATGTATGTGCTGTCTGCTGACTACACATGTGATGTGATGGGTTACAGTATATTAGACTCCTCCCATCACTCTATGCCTCCAAATGGGCCACAGAGCCCTACTAGTCCCCCTGAAGTCTGAAATGGCCCCCACAATTTTTAACGGCACCCCACGATCAACGTCAACCCGAAGCGTGGCGAGCGCAGCGAGCCCGCGAGGGTCGGCGGTACGCGTCCTCCGACCTTTTCATACCCCCACTATCCACGTCGGCGTGGAGTTAGAATAGAATAGTGTGGCGAGCGCAGCGAGCCACCGAGCCCGAAGCGTGGCGAGCGCAGCGAGCCCCGCGAGGGGACGCGGATACCTTCACAGGTAAGCGCGTCCCCTCGCGGGCTTCACAGGTAAGCGCGTCGCCACGGACACCTGTGAAGCCCGCGAGGGGACGCGTATAACTGTGAAGGTATCCGCGTCCCCTCGCGGGGCTCGCCACGCTTCGGGCTCGGTGGCTCGCTGCGCTCGCCACACTATTCTATTCTCAACTCCACGCCGACGTGGATAGTGGGGGTATGAAAAGGTCGGAGGACGCGTACCGCCGCCCCTCGCGGGCTCGCTGCGCTCGCCACGCTTTGGGTTCACGTTGATCGTGGGGTGGCGTTAAAAATTGTGGGGGCCATTTAAGACTTCAGGGGGACTATTAGGGCTCTGTGGCCCATTTAACATTGTTTCCTATGTAAAAATCGCGGGCATTGAGGCATTTAACACTAAAATCGCGTCCAATCTGACTTTTAACATTGATCCCTATGGGAAAATCGCGGGCATCGCCTCGCACCCGTTTTTTATGTACCCGCGATGTAGAGGTTACAGTGCAGGGAGGAGGTCACAGGTCCAGGCAGCACAGCGCTGTGTTGCCTGGACACAGCAGGTGAGGGGGGTGTCAGCGCGAGGCAGCGGGGGTCCACTCGGGGCGGTGTGGGTCGCGTTAAGAAGTCCATAGGCTTCTATGGGGTATCGCTAGCTTTTGCTGGCGATACCCCTTGCAGTGAAAACCCGCAGTGCGGGTTTTGCGGCATATCAAAATGTGGTAAAAACCCGATAACGGAGTTTTTACCGCATTCTTTTTACCGCATTTAGAGAATCTCCCCCATAGTCTTCAATCCTTCAAAAGAAAACTCACCTAAATTTTTTATCAAATTCTAGAACGAGTCATCTAACCTCTGTGAACTATTGTACAAGCAATTTACACGGACCCTTTTTTTTATTTTGGTACACAAACTTCGGGAATTTCCTAGTTATACTTTTGAGCAATGAGTTCACACACAGACCTTAGTACGTTTATATTTTGTACTGTTTTCTACTGAAATTTAAAAGTACTGTCCCTGCAAGTTGGTTTAATTTGTTATTGCCAGGGGTTAAAGTGAGGGGGAGTGATGGGGAATGAGGTGGAACTGAGTTCCACCACCTCTAATGGTGAGGTGGAACATTTTAACCTCCACATTTGCCCTGCACAGTAATTCTAATTTGCTAAAAATGACTGCATTTAACATGCTTGTTTTTTCTTTATTTTTTTTTCTTTGTTGCATAGTGTACTGAAATAAAGTTTATCAAACTCCTATTTTAGTTTTAAAATTAAAAATAAATATTTTATTTAGGGTACAGTGGTCATCTTTGCAACCGTTGGCTTATCATTTAAGCACCATTGATACTGTAGGCATCATCTTCCTCATCACTAATGTCAAAAAGATCATCATGTTCGGTACTCTTTACCTAGAACGGCGCCCATCGCGACCATCGAATGCACTAAAAAACGGGTGCGATGCGATGCCCGCGATGGCCGCGATTTCCCATAGGGACCAATGTTAAAAGTCAGATTGGACGCGATTTTAGTGTTCAATGCCTCAATGCCCGCGATTTTTCCATAGGAAACAATGCTGCCATGTATGTGCTGTCTGCTGACTACACATGTGATGTGATGTGTTACGGTATATTAGACTCCTCCCATCACTCTATGCCTCCAAATGGGCCACAGAGCCCTACTAGTCCCCCTGAAGTCTGAAATGGCCCCCACAATTTTTAACGGCACCCCACAATCAACGTCAACCCGAAGCGTGGCGAGCGCAGCGAGCCCGCGAGGGTCGGCGGTACGCGTCCTCCGACCTTTTCATACCCCCACTATCCACGTCGGCGTGGAGTTGAGAATAGAATAGTGTGGCGAGCGCAGCGAGCCACCGAGCCCGAAGCGTGGCGAGCGCAGCGAGCCCCGCGAGGGGACACGGATACCTTCACAGGTAAGCGCGTCCCCTCGCGGGCTTCACAGGTAAGCGCGTCGCCACGGACACCTGTGAAGCCCGCGAGGGGACGCGTATAACTGTGAAGGTATCCGCGTCCCCTCGCGGGGCTCGCCACGCATCGGGCTCGGTGGCTCGCTGCGCTCGCCACACTTTTCTATTCTCAACTCCACGCCGACGTGGATAGTGGGGGTATGAAAAGGTCGGAGGACGCGTACCGCCGCCCCTCGCGGGCTCGCTGCGCTCGCCACGCTTTGGGTTCACGTTGATCGTGGGGTGGCGTTAAAAATTGTGGGGGCCATTTAAGACTTCAGGGGGACTATTAGGGCTCTGTGGCCCATTTAACATTGTTTCCTATGTAAAAATCGCGGGCATTGAGGCATTTAACACTAAAATCGCGTCCAATCTGACTTTTTACATTGATCCTTATGGGAAAATCGCGGGCATCGCGGGCATCGCCTCGCACCCGTTTTTTATGTACCCGCGATGCCCGCGATTTTTTACCCCCAAAGCCCGCGATGCTAATCGCGGGCGCCATTCTAGGTAAAGAGTACCTCATGTTCTTTCCACTTCATCTGCACTGGAATCTAGACTTGCATACCAATTTTTTGAAAGATGACTTGGGTGCTCAATAATTTGTTGCTAAACACCAATGTATTCAGAGTTTTGGGAAGTACCATCTTATGTTGATCACTTACTTAGAGCATTTTTGGTAAAATGGAGGCAACTTGCTGATGAAGAGGCTAGGATCATCATTGTTAGATGTGGATTTCGAGGCCTCATAAAAGCATGGGCTCTGCAATCTGCCGGGTTTGTGTCATAGTGATCCAATGCTTGAGTCCAAGGACGCTGCTCGGATCACTACTGCAGCAGAAGTCATCTTGTACTTACTTGTAATAGACACCTCCTGCTGTTTTACCTTCTCCGTCCACATCTGCTTAAGGATCGATGAGTCAAAATATGACATTTTTGGTTTATTACTCGTCAACCAGCATTTATCTGCATTCTACTTCAAAGCCTGCCCCTAGACTCCCCTAAACTCCTTTGAATCTTAACCAATGGGAGTCTGCGGGCAGATTTTGAAGGTGAGTGATGCCTAATGTGGAATTCTGGGTGTTGGGTTACCACCTCATCCCTTTAATTCTGGACACGTATTAATTACACAGGTTCTGTGGCTGATTAAAACCAGGTGAAAGGGAGTCTTAAATTCAGCCAGCCACAGAACCTGTGTAATTAATATGTGTCCAGAATAAAAGGGATGAGGTGGTAACCCTATCTGGGTGTGATAGACACAGCACTGCCGACCCCCGGGGACCCGCATCCAGCACATGTTAAATATGTCTATGTATGTACAGGACATTTATATTTGGTAGCCCAACCTCCTGCACTATATAGTCAGTGTAGCAAAAGCATTGGGGCAGCAGCCACCACTGGACAGTAGGACTTTTGGAGAATAATTGTCCACATAATTATAATTTTCCCTGTATGGGGATATTACATTTAGTGGTGTCATAAGAATAATAATAATAATAATAATAATAATAATTATAATAAGAATAATAATAATACAATATAATAAAAATAATAATATTAATATGAGATAATAATAATAATAATAATAATAATAATAATAATAATACAATATAATAAAAATAATAATATTAATATGAGATAATAATAATAATAATAATAATAATAATAATAATAATAATAATAATAATAATAATAATACAATATAATAATAATTCATAATTTCATAGTATCTCTTGGCTGATTGATAGAATAGGATTTCGGTCACAGTTTATTCTAATCCTGTTAATATTCTTTACATATGAAATGTACTGTATGGATAAATGAGTTACACATGATTACTTGCACTAGTCAAAGATTAAACCACTTTTTGTAGTTGTGAATTTCTTGCACGTAGCTGATGCAAATATACCGCATAAAATAAATCCCATCTTGTTGACATCAGTTGCCTTTTATAATAACATTGTTTTAGCACGTTCGCCGAGATGGAATGTAAAAAATTGGGAATCAGTGACATGTCACAAAAATGATCCTTCAGGATAAAACCCTTTTAGAGTAAATTATAACTGCAATACAGAATATAAATTATTCATGTGTAGATTAATGAAAATATGCTAATACAGATTTGCTGTTAAAAAGGTATAAATATATTTCTTATTACCTCAAGTAATTAGAATAAGAAATTACTTATGCGTTATGATCCCGATGTTAAAAAAAAAAAAACACTTGTGGAAAATTGCACACATACAGTATACAGGAATTTTATGAATATGATTTAAAGATTTTAATCAAATCATAATATTTCTAAGTTGTTTGCAAATATGCATTAGAAAACTGCTTATGTTATTAATATGAAAGTTAAAGGTTTTGTTTGTTTGAAACATTACTCATATTGCTATTATTAAGCAGCGTTATTACTGCTCTTACATGCCACACAGCCCAGCCCACTGACGAAGTTGAGGTGACAAAACACGTTTGGGCGGAGCTGTGTTATGTGAATCCATCCATCCGACTTGCGTCCTCCCATTCCTGACGGGGAGAGTGCCAGGCATGCAGCGGTGTCCATGGAGGGTCACAAAGTGCCGGTGGTAGCTATATAATAATACCATGTGGTTTTGTAGCCCACAACAGAGGAATTGATTGGTACGAGCATTATCTGTGGGTTGAATTTTTTAATAAAATGTATGTTTTTTGGTACTTGTGTATTCTGGTTGGTGCGTATATTTCCGAATTATTTCGGAGCGGTCTGCACGTCACGCTGTGCGGACATGGTACGAAGAAACGCCCACCGGTCCTCCGCATTCAGACGGACTCACACTTTAAGAAGAGGGCGTGTTTACGGACGACATCCAAACCTTGCGTGTGCGGTGGACACACACATATTCTGCACGGTCTTACAGCGTCTGCACGGTCTTACCGCGTCAGAACGGATGGGAACCTGCCCGTACACACCGATGCGGTGTATTTCCGCAAAACTCACCACTATTAGCTGAACTCCGAAATCTGTTACATGACCCACTTATGCAATTAGGCAACCTCATTAAAAAGGGATTGTTTTTAATGGTCATCTATTATTTCTCAAATTGATAATTAAACACTTTACTACCACTTTAGATTAACCCTTACATCATGTAATTAATGAGTAATGAGTAAAGGAGTGGATTGTATTGTGTTCAGCTGACATTGGTTGAGGTGCGCCGGTACTGATTGGGCATTCCGAATGCCTAGCGCATGACGAGTGGTGTCCGCAAAGCAATACTTGCTTATGAAGACCGCATATTTCCTGCCTTTTTGTTCGTGTGCATTCGGTGTGCTGTCCGAATGTACGCGTACCAGAATTAGTGCACTCCCTCGTGTACGCCCATGTTTATGCCCAGTTTAGCCCACTTTGAAACTACGCCCCTGTGTACTTCCGAATGACGCCTATAATACGCCCATATCTCCAGAGTGAATGCGGTGCACATTTCTGTACGGTATTAGTGAGAACAAGTACGGAGACCTTGAGTGGCACATGCGCATAGCGTTGCCTACGAATGCGCAGACGGCTAAAAAACGCCATCCGAAAGAGTTCGGGAAAGTACGCATCGACTAGAATAAGGCCCAAAGTGCCTTATTCTAGTTGACTCTTAGAGGCAAATTCCTTCTTAGCTGGACAAAACCATGTGCACTGCAGGTGGGGCAGATGTAACATGTGCAGAGAGATTTAGCTTTGGGTGAGTTATTTTGCTTCTGTGCAGGGTAAATACTGGCTGCTTTATTTTTACACTTCAATATAGATCTCACTTTGAAGAAAAACCCCACCCAAATCTAATTCTCTCTGCACATGTTACATCTGCCCCACCTGCAGTGCACATGGTTTTGTCCAGCTAAGAAGGAATTTGCCTCTAAGAGTCAACTAGAATAAGGCCCAAAATGTTAAAATCTAATTCAATAGTCTATGTGAATGGCTTACAATAACTGATGATTGATGAGACCAATCTATTTGGTGGGTAAATAAATTAAATTTATTGTCTTAATAAGTGCCTACCGGTAGTATTAGTGTTCTTATCAGAGCAATTTTAGAATGAACCTTAGATAATACTAATCTCTGCTTGTCGAACAAGGTGCTACATCTGCATTGAGCATGAAACCTCTAAAAAGGAGAAGTCAGGAGATGTTATCTTGACATCATCTTTCATGACATTTACTCCAACCACTATTTTGGCAACATGCTTTAATGAATAGCATTAAAATTACTCAGGGCCAAATGTTACAGCCTCCAAGTTTCAACAGTAATGCAGGATGATTAGCCCTTTTTAAACACCTCAGAGTTCAGTAGGCACTCCGCACGTCCGCCAAACTCAGAGGCTTATACGTTTGGCCAAGAGTGTCTTACCAAAGTAAGTCCAACAATGATCCATACTGTGCTTTCTTCTGGAAACTCAGGTTTCCTCCCACAATCCAAAATATATACTGGTAGGTTAACTGGCTTTGACCAAAAAGGAACCTTATTGAGTGCATGTAAATGTGTAAGGCAGACAAGATGGGCCAAGTGGTTCTTATCTGACCACTCTACAAGTAATCAATACTAAAGTCTAATTTATTAATAATAAGTGTGTGTGCTTGTGTATTTCTCATCCTACTTTTAAATATAAAAAGGAATTCTACCGTGCCAAGACTTGTAGTGCCACACATAAAAAGGGGGAATGCAGGTTCACACTAAGCACTGAGAACACTGCTAATCAGGACAATTATAATAAACTCTTTCAGTTTAATAAGGAGTACAAGTGAGGTTCTCAGACCCAAGGAAAAAAAGACAGGTGTTTAAAACCAGCTAAACTTTAAAATGATACTTGTGTCTGTGAGCAGGGAAGTCAATGCCAAACCATCTGGCTGACCTGAATTTAGGGATGACCATCAGTGTGGCCTCCATAAATGGTTTCTATGGATGGTGATGGTGTCACAAAGCATTAATGTCAAGAAACTATTCTGTGTGGCGCCATTGATGGTTTTGTCATTGTCGTTTATGTGCATAGTGATTCAGATGCTCCTGTGTATGAACTGGGGGGCAGATCTGGGCTGTGTACAGAGCTGAATTAAGGCTCCAAGGGGCCCTGGGTACTTAAGACAAAGACAAGGGAGTTTAATACGCATAAGAAACATTGAACTGTCTCAAAATGGTTCCGCAAGCGTCACCCCTTCCACACAGATAGTTGTCTTTGTTCCGTGCATCATAAAAATGTTGCACGGATTACTCAAAGTTTTCTTTTGCATTAGTATCCACTAAATATTTCCGTATGCTGACTATACATACAGTATGAGTGTATGTCATGTGCAAATGTGAGTGGCCCAAAAGATTTAGTGATGGGAGGACGACGCCAATGATGAAAGTCCGGTAGGCCTTACAAATTGAAAACAAAGACATTAATAATTGTAATTCTAATACTGTATGTACTGTATATATTTAGATTGCTTTATAATGTTTTCTTTTTTAGCAAAATATACAGTAAAGAGAACAATGGGTCAATTTCAGGTTGGATCACAGAATGCCCAATGGTGTGTTTCTGTGTATGCACGGACTGGTCCTGCAATCACAGCGCAAAACAGCGAACGCCTCTGGCTAAGTAACAGACAGAGGCACTGGCGGGGAGGGTCAGGGACAGCTGGCGTTTACGGAAGTTAGGGGTGTTGCCCCCATTTGCATGAGTGGCCAGGCCAAGAAGTTTCCTTGGCCCTTACAAGCTTGGGTAAGGTTAACCTGGTCACGGAGTTCCTCTAAACTGCGATGTGTTCGGAGATTTTAGCCATCACAATTGTAGGCAGAGGATGGTATGCAGGCAGGGGGTGGACGGCAGGCAGGGAATGGTATTCAAGCAAGGAGCTTAAGCGGGCAGCAGATGGTATATATGCAGGGGGTGGTATGCACCTCCTCCTGCATCTGCATTGCTTAAGAATTGCATATGCTAAGCTGCTGCGAACAGCTAAGCATATATGATCCAAGTTGAATCAGGCCCAAAATTACATATATGTCTATTTCCAAAATGTTTACTTTTTAATTTATATACATAGAAATATTGATTAAAACATTGATCTACAGTAGAGTATCCTTTCATTATAGAGATATAGGGGGTTATTCTGATTCACTCAGAAAGGCAAAATCACTCTCTAATGGACAAACCCATATGCACTGCAGGTGGGGTAGATGTTACTTGTGCAGAAAGAGTTAGATTTGGGTGGGGGGTGTACTTCAAACTGATATCTATATTGCAGTGTAAAAATAAAGCAGCCAGTATTTACCCTGCACAGAAACAAAATAACTCCCCCAAATCTAACTCTCTCTGCACATGTTACATCAGCCCCACCTGCAATGCATAGGGTTTTGTCCATTAGAGAGTGATTGTGCCTTTCTGAGTGAATCAGAATAACCCCCATTGTGTATACCACTGTAAAACATATTACTAATGCCTTTGGATTATGCAGAACACAGCCATATTATAACTAATACATTGAAAGTTATTTCATACACATATACTGTCGCTTATATCTACTGTAAATGTGCTTTGATTTTCTTATTATATTTTAATAAAGCATATGTTCAAAATATATGGACTCCTTGGCCAATGTTGTCTTCTCCAATAAATATAGTACTTCATGGTCTGTCTCCTTTTAATGGTCTTCAAATCAATGTGGTTTAATAGCCATGGTTAAACCTGCTCTGTGCTAGCTGTTTGTTAAGCTCTTCATCATGTTATACATAATGATTCAATATAACCACAATGAGGTCCTTAATGACAAAGCACTAGATATTGTGAGCCTACGAAGAATTTATTTCTGGGATAAGTACTCTACCGTTGTATAATTAGATTATGCTAAAGATTTCTTATTCAAAAGTTTTCTCTGACTTTGCAGATGTCAGCAGCAATATGTTCATTTATGTAGGGCGATCCTGATGCTTGTTACAGTATAACTATGCTAATTAAAGGCTGTGTGCAATTAATTAATGCCTAATGGATAAAATTATTATCTATTTGTAATAACTCGTAAAAGAAAATATGGGCAAATTGGTATAGTAAGTAAAACTGAAGCATTTACAAAAACTTGTTTTACAGCCATGGGCCGCTCTACCATTAGGCAGCTGCTTATGGTACTGGGATCTGTTGGGGCACCACCAAGGGCGAGATGTTTTAACATATAATGCCGCCCCTCGCCGCCTGGCCGCAGTGATACCATTGCATATGTACTAACATATGCGGCTGGCATCGCGGTGCGGTGACAGAGGCCCCCCGCAATACCTGTACTGTGGTGTTCGGGGGGTCTCCGTCACCTCCCAGCCACCTACTGCTCCCCTCATGCCAGGACAGCACAGCATGGCTGTCCCTGGTGCCTCCTCCTCCCCTGCAGCCGGAAGGATGTCCGGCTGCCTTGCTAGGGGAAGAGGGGTTTAACTTCTGGAGTCCAGGAGGACCTGCAGCAGGAAGTTAAGCCAGGGGGAGAGGGGAGTCGGAGAGGTGGCGGGTTTGCGGCGCAGGCGGCGAAAAGAAGCCCATAGGCTTCTATAGGGTATCGCCACCCAAAGGTCAAATTTAGATTTGACCTATTCAATTAAAGTGCCAATTTTTCGACTTTCGGAAAAATCGTCACGGATACATATGGTTTGGCAAATTACTCCACGTGATTTAATTGAAACTTATGGTGCTACTCCTGTACTTTGAGTAAAAAAAATATTGTTATTTTCATTTCTGATCTGATTCAGAGATAGACGAAGTAACCCTAAAGTAGCACAGCACAGCCATCGACCGAAAGGTGCAGGAGCCATTTAAACTACTATCACAGTTGCAATCTGTAACATGCCCTGAAATGATTGCAACAGCATAGCATTTCAATTACTATCCCATTACCACCCACAATTGCTTCTTGACAGCTCCCCTCACATTTGTTTTTTTTCTGAATTGGGACCACAAAACATTTTTATTCATATAGTAAAACAATCGTGCCTGATGTACAGAGCCAGATTGAGGGTTCCAGCCAACCTAGGTTAATACAGAAGTGCTCCCCCAACCATACATAAATTATCATTTTTCTTGCCTAGGTGATCATTGCTAGTGGTTATCTGCTTGTTGCCAGGGGTTTTCATGCTCTTTGCTAGTGGGTTAACTAGAGATGAGCGGGTCCGGATCCCCGAGACCCGCCAGATCCGAATATCGGGGATCCGGGTCAGATCCGAGCCGGCTCGGGAGTTCCCGCCTGAATTCCGGACCAATAACGAGGCCGAACGTCATCATCGCGCTGTCGGATTCTCGCGGGAACTGGATCTTATAAAAGACGCACGCGCGCCCCGCCATCTTCACTCCAATCTTGGAGAGGGAAGAGGGTGGTTGGGAAGCTCCGTGTGCTCCGTGCTGTGCTCTGTGCCATGTGCTCCGTGCTGTGCTCTGTGACCTGCCCTGTGCCCTCACTGCCCTGTGCTGTGCTCCGTGCCATGTGCTCCGTGCTGTGCTGTGCTCCGTGACCTGCCCTGTGCCCTCACTGCCCTGTGCTGTGCTCCGTGACCTGCCCTGTGCCCTCACTGCCCTGTGCTGTGCTCCGTGACCTGCCCTGTGCCCTCACTGCCCTGTGCTGTGCTCCGTGACCTGCCCTGTGCCCTCACTGCCCTGTGCTGTAGACTTGAGAATCAGTGACTGTTTATAGGCCTGAGCCCTGTAGTGTGATTTAACTAACTAGGGCCCTTATTCTGATCGGTGCGGACTTTTCCGCATTCTTTCGGATGGCGTTTTTTAGCCGTCTGCGCATGCGTGGAGAACGCGACGCGCATGTGCCACGCATGGTCTCCGTACTTGTTCTCACTAATCCCGTACAGAACTGTGCACCGCATGCATTCGGCCAATAGGGGTGTGTTATGGGCGTCATGCGGAAAGACACAGGGGCGTAGTTTCAAAGTGGGCTAAACTGGGCGGAAACATGGGCGGACACGGGGGAGTACACATATATTGGTAGGCGTGCATTCGGACAGCACGCCGAATGCACGCGAACAAAAAGGGAAGAAATGTGCGGTGTCCAAAAGGTTACTTTTGCTTTGCGGACACCACTCGGTCATGCGCTAGGCAATCGGAACGCCTAATCAGGACGGACGCACCTCAACCAATGTCACCTGAACCCAATACAATCACATACTTTACCCATGACTTGTTAATTACACGCTTCTCACTGCTACAATTGGAAGCATTGCAGCTTAAAGGGAACATTACATGCTGCACTTGTCACACACTTTAACACTGCAAATAATGCACACAACTTAATAATATTAATACTAATACACATGCCACTTCTGCATGTCTAAATTAATACAGACATTTGTGGGGCCAAAATAACATTTATTAAACAAACTTTGGCAATAATTGAAAATACATAACAAAACAAATGGTACCATACCAGGACAAAAATTACATAATAAAGAATAAATAGCCACAGCAGAATCATTGGGAACACATCAGGTGGCTTCACAACAAAAGTACAGCACCAACACTTCAAGTACAGCACACTGAAACAGGGCAACTGAGGAACCAAACATGACATTTGAACCGCGGGCAAAAGTGGTGACCCTGGGCACGGATTTGGACACAGGATGCTGACACACACAGCTCAATGGAAGATTTGGGAAGACATAACGGAGGAGATTAATGGGGACACAAGTTCATTTGCGAGCACGTTTGCCCCTGGCAGGCTCCTTGCCACATGCAGCAGCTCTTCTGCCTCGTCCACGGCCAGAGTCAGATGGTGGCTCATGTGGAGCACGTGCTGGTGAGGGGGTGGATCTTCTTCCCCCTCTGGCAGCAGGGAGTGATGAGGTTGGTAATGCACCCGAAGCGGGTGACATTAGGGCCCTATTGCTGTTAACTAGCTCCACCATAAGTTCATTATGGCGGAGGAGGAGGTCGTTTTGCCGCAGGGCTTGATCAGCCAGCACCTGCAGGCTACCAGCAATAGCTTGGTGGCTGCCAGCCATAGCTTGCTGGCTGGCACTCATAGCCTGCAGGCTCTCAGCAATACTCTGCTGGCTGGTGGTCAAACCCTGCAGCACCTCCTCGGCCCTACGCACCCGCTCGAATGCCGACTCTCCCTGCTGCACAATACTATCCAGCACACGGCCCCACATGGACAATTCAGCCGCAGACAATCTTGGCAGCTGCTGCACGGGCCTGCTACTGGGGCCAGGTGGCACAGACTCCACAACCTCCTCAAGAGAATCTTGACCAAGCGGTGGCGATGCTGTTGAACAAGAAAATTCAAATTACCACACATTCCATGCAACATTTAAAACATCTACTTATGGCCTGGCAAATAATTACCTTCAAGAGTAGAAGCCATCACTTCCGCTGGGGACTCGCTGTCTATAGTGCTCACCCCCCGGACCTCCTCCACTGCTATACAGCACTGGGCCATCTCTTCCAGGGGGGTGAGCTCCAGCTTGCCAGGCATGGGGCCAGCCCCAGAGGTCTGGCTGTGTTGCCACCGCTCGGTCAATTTCTTCTTGAGGTTGCCTTTGAAGTCGTGCCACCTGCAATCAAAGTGTACATATTAATACATGTAACTCCTCATGTTTGCTGTAGCACCCATTGCAATCTGAAACATAATACAACATGTGCCTACTGACACCAAACGTACTATATTCTTTTTTCAAACCAATCCTTAGAAGATACAAAAACAGTCACCCTCCAATAACTATCAATTCAATGTCATGGCCTACATGTCTGTGCGTCCAAGCAACGTGAACACCCATTGGCCAACTCCATCTAATATTGAATGTAAACATTACTGGACTTGTCCTACTCAAATTTTACACACATGTACTTGCCTCTTCTTAACGTGCTCCGTCTGACGAACTTGTGGAGCCACTGCATTAATCTCCGCCGTTATCTCCTCCAAGATCTTCCATCTCCTTGTGTGTGTCAACTTCACCGCAGGACACTCAATTAAATCACGTGCCCGGGTCACCAGGATGTCAAGCTCCCGCGGTTCAAATGCCATGTTTCGTGTTGTTGGTTCCCGTGTTGCCCCACTGCGGCCACGGGCACGGGCACTGCCACTGCCACGGCCACGGGCACCGGTTGCTGTACCTGAAGTGCTGGGCTGGCTACTCTGTTGGGAAGCCACCTGCTGGGTTCCCAATGATTCTGCTGAGGATGGCCCAGCTGCTGATTGGCCTGATGTTGATGGGCCAGCTCGGTCCTCTGGGTTGAGGGGTACATATGTGGTGTTGGCCTCCATGCGGGACAACAGATTCTGCACCACCTGCTCTTCCTCAGAGTCTGAGCCTGGCATGTTTGCAACAAGTGTTTGCCTTTCTAGGACCACTTTAAATACTATTTCTGTAATTGGCGTTAATCAGCTGCAAGCTGCGTTCCGTACGGCCGCGTTCCGTACCCCAGCGTCAACCGTGCGGCGCATACGGCCCGCCCCTTGGTGTGGCGAAATATTTCCAGAAAACCTGGCAAACTCAGTAAGTGTGATTTATTTGCTAAATGCAGATTCCAACACCAATGACCAAATACAACTGAGGTCAGACATGACATGTATATTTGAATGTACTTCTGTACTGTGCACTTGTTTGCTATGTAGTACAACTGACACTACCCATTCCATATGTCAATCCAGTCCACCACTTAGCCACAAGTAATCAGTGCTACCATCCAAATCACATGTGAAAGCACTCCACATTCAGGTTAGATGCTAGCTACTTTTCATTCCACCTCTGTAATATGGCCCAGTAGAAGGTAAGTGTACACATGGCTGCATGGGCTCATTTTGGGAAAAGGTCTGCATTCATTATACATTAGCTGTTTGGTACCTTGTTGAGTTAGGTGTAAGTGTCTAGAGATGCACACTATTTCACCTGTTGCTTATACCCATGTTTGTGGAATGTTAGAGATTAGGTATAATATGTTTCCATCTTATTTTACACTGTTTAGGATGGGTGTGCGATGCAATGGGTTAGCCGTCTGTTCGGGCGCATAAACGCTGTTAGTGTAAAAATGAACAATAAAGTTAATACCAAATATCACTCTGATCAACCAATGACAGCACATGATTGTTTGATGTGTGCCATTGCTAAGATGGCGGCTTATGGCAGAGCAGCACCCTTCTCTGCAGCCGAGCTGAAGACACTGGTCTCCGTTATGGAGACCAGGCTGGGTCGTGCGGGCCTATTCATCACCAATAGGCAGAAACGCTCTGCCTATGCGGTGGCCCGCCGGCGGATCTACGCCCGCACCCAAGTGCGGCGGACCATCGCACAGCTTGAGCGGCGGTGGTCCGACCTCCGGCGCAGGGAGCCAGAGAGGCTTCAGAGCATAAGGGCCAGCATTGCTCGATGTGAGTATTTCAACAGTAAATGTGGATTTGTACATGATTGCTTACCTGACATTATTTAATCCACTAAGGTCAGCAGCCTGATCATGAGTTAAACATGCCATACAATATATGAGTGCTACTTCCTGATTGACACCCTGTAATGGTCATAAAATATGTTATTGGGGAAGATTAATGCTTGTGATGCTTACAATGGCCCAAATGTCACAGCATACCTGCCATGTTACAGGCTGTGTTTTGTAAAGGCCACTGAGGAGCTGTTTGCATGTACAAGTATCAGTACCTCTAACCTTTGCATTTATAGGTTGATAAGGCTTATTACAAATTACCACTAATTGGCACTTTTTTCATTTTTCCCAAACACAGCACGTGCACGAGCAAGGCAGGCCCGGGAGGAGGCAGAGGCAGGCCTGGCACAGGAGGAGGCAGAGGCAGGCCTGGCACAGGAGGAGGCAGAGGCAGGCCTGGCACAGGAGGAGGCGGAGCCAGCGATGGCCGAGGAGGAAGCGATTAAGGAAGGGGTGGAGGAGGCTGAGTGGCCAGTGGAGGCAGAGGTGGCAGCCGAGGAGGAGGTCGTGGCGGCCGAGGAGGCCCAGGAAGAGGGGGAGGATGAGGAGGCCTGTGTGGTTGACCAGGCGGCCGAAAGTGGTATGTATACATAAAGATTCGTTCTTCCTTTTGTCATCCACTATTTGATATGTAGCACTGTTGATTCAAATGTGTTTGAAAATACTATAAAGCCAAACAACAAATTGGGTAGCAACAGACACACTTTGGGGTTAGATAGGGTGGCCAAACCATCCCTTTCATCCTGGACACATATTAATGACACAGGTTGTGCGGATGGCTTTCAGGTCGAATTGAAGTGCCACTGAACCTGTGTAGTTAATCTGTATCCAGGAAGAAAGTGATGAGTTGCTCATGTAAGGGTTACATGTCCCTGCTGGTTGCATACAATCTGTAGGCTCATATAGGTGAGTAGAGTTTACTGGCGAATGATCTTTGTTAACTAGATTCAGTATGGCATAAATGGAGTATGGCCAGGCGTGGCTTAGACTGGAGTAACAAGTGGTGAGTGCCCCTGGGCCCTCCTCTAGCTAACCACCCCCTGCGGTCTGCATGTATGTTTTTCACCATAATTGTGTGTTGATTTGGGCTTAGTAATGCTTTTGAGCATGGGAGTGGGTTAGTGCTGCAGCTTCCCCTAACTGGCATTCTGACAATGATTTCTGGAGCAGACCATCAGCAGGCAAGCCATGCTTGATTGCACAAATGTACTGAGCATTCCTGAGAGTTGTGTAACTCCCCTGCCAGGCTCCATCATATAACAGACACTGAACTTTGTTTGCCGAATTGTGATTGGTGCAGCGCGTGGCATGCTTCTCAGAGCTTAGTCATGGGTGGGTTTGGATGGAGAAGGAGCAGTATGACTGTGAGGTGTTCTACAGAGTAAAGGGTAGAGGGCCAAAATCAGGCTTTCCATGTAGTATGTATGCATGTATGTATAGGTGTATGTCTCATATATATAGGTAGATATGTGTGTATATATATATATATATATATATATATATAGTTATATATATATATATATATATATATATATATATATATATATATATATATATATATATATATACACACACACCTCGCAGAATGCATGTTTAAAATGTAGCTTTGACTATGTTAAATGTATGCATGAATATCATTAGTCATTTTTCATTTTTAATTTCCTCCACAGATGAGCCTGCCCAAGCAGAGGAGGGTCGCCGTGGGGCCCTCCTGAGACTGAGAGGCCTGATGAGCCAAATGATTGTGGAGATGGACCGCATACTTGATGGGGAATTTTAAATTTTGGGTTGGGGCAAGTTATTTTTGAATAAATCGTTATTTAAAGTTCAAAGTTGTCAGTGTTTTTTTTCTAACATGCTAAAGTATATGTGTAAGTTTTTTAAAATGTTTAAAATAAGCAAAATGTACATAGTGTATCTAGATGTATGTTTGGGTCACATGCTGTAAGGGTTAATGTGTGTCTTGAATGTAGTAGGAATGTGGGTCAGTATAGATGAGCATTTAATTGATTGCAATTGCTAACAATCCCTTTTTCAGGAGGTTGCCTAATAGCCTAAGTGGGTCATGTGATCGCTGTGTGTACTCAGTACAAAATTATGTTGGATTGTGCGTAAATACTCCGCATCGGGGCGTACGGACAGCTTTCCGTACGTTCTCACGCGGTAAGACCGTGCTTGTGCGGGAAGACCGTGCAAGAATCTGTACGTTTCCCCCGCACACGCACGGTTTGTATGTCGTCCGTACACACGCCCTGTTCTTAAAGAGTGACTCCGTCCGAATGCGGAGGACACGTGGGCGTTTCTACGGACGATGCCCGCACGCTGCCGCACAGCGTTGCGTGCGGCCCGCACCGTAACAATTCGGGAATGTCCGCACCAATCAGAATAAGGGCCTAGGTGCTGCAGTGCTCACACGCAGGGGCTGCAGTGTCCACTGTCCAGGGGCTGTCCTGTGGCCCGTGCCCTGTTGTGATTTATTTAGCCCTAAGCCCTGAGTTGTGATTTATTTAGCCCTAAACCCTGTGTTTTTTGTGATTTAACCAACTAACTCAGTGCTGCAATGCTCACACGCAGGGGCTGCAGTGCTGCTGAGTAGTACACTGTGTACAGGGGCTGCAGTAATACAAGGGGCTGTGTCCAGTGTGACGGCCTATATCTTATCCATTGTCCAGTGTCACGAGTCACTCACGACATATATCCTGTGTCCTGTCCTGTGTTACGACTGACGACATATCCTGTGTCCAGTGTGACGACATATATCCTGTGTCCAGTGTGACGACATATATTCTGTGTCCAGTGTGACGACAAATATCCAGTGTCCAGTGTGACGACATATATCCTGTGTCCACTGTGACGACATATACCCATTGTCCAGTGTGACGACATATATCCAGTGTCCAGTGTGACGACATATATCCACTGTCCAGTGTGACGACATATATCCAGTGTCCAGTGTGACGACATATATCCTGTGTCCAGTGTGACGACATATATCCTGTGTCCAGTGTGACGACATATATCCTGTGTCCAGTGTGACGACATATATCCAGTGTCCAGTGTGACGACATATCCTGTGTCCAGTGTGACGACATATATCCTGTGTCCAGTGTGACGACATATATCTTGTGTCCACTGTGACGACATATATCCATTGTCCAGTGTGACGACATATATCCAGTGTCCAGTGTGACGACATATATCCACTGTCCAGTGTGACGACATATATCCAGTGTCCAGTGTGACGACATATATCCTGTGTCCAGTGTGACAACATATATCCTGTGTCCAGTGTGACGACATATATCCAGTGTCCAGTGTGACGACATATATCCACTGTCCAGTGTGACGACATATATCCAGTGTCCAGTGTGACGACATATCCTGTGTCCAGTGTGACGACATATATCCTGTGTCCAGTGTGACGACAAAATTTATCCAGTGGCCAGTGTGACGACAATATATCCTGTGTCCAGTGTCACAAGTCACAACATATATCCTGTGTCCAGTGTGACATGTAATGTGTGCCGGCATATATCCTGTGTCCAGCGTGACATATATCCATTGTCCAGTGTGACGACATATATCCAGTGTCCAGTGTGACGACATATATCCAGTGTCCAGTGTGACGACATATCCTGTGTCCAGTGTGACGACATATATCCTGTGTCCAGTGTGACGACATATATCCAGTGTCCAGTGTGACGACATATATCCAGTGTCCAGTGTGAAGACATATCCTGTGTCCAGTGTGATGACATATATCCACTGTCCAGTGTGACGACATATATCCAGTGTCCAGTGTGACGACATATATCCTGTGTCCAGTGTAACGACATATATCCTGTGTCCACTGTGACGACATATATCCAGTGTCCAGTGTGACGACATATCCTGTGTCCAGTGTGACGACATATATCCTGTGTCCAGTGTGACGACATATATCCTGTGTCCACTGTGACGACATATATCCATTGTCCAGTGTGACGACATATATCCAGTGTCCAGTGTGACGACATATATCCACTGTCCAGTGTGACGACATATATCCTGTGTCCAGTGTGACGACATATATCCAGTGGCCAGTGTGACGACAATATATCCTGTGTCCAGTGTCACAAGTCACAACATATATCCTGTGTCCAGTGTGACATGTAATGTGTGCCGGCATATATCCTGTGTCCAGCGTGACATATATCTTGTGTCCACTGTGACGACATATATCCAGTGTCCAGTGTGACGACATATATCCAGTGTCCAGTGTGACGACATATATCCAGTGTCCAGTGTGATGACATATATCCTGTGTCCAGTGTGACGACATATATCCTGTGTCCACTGTGATGACATATGTCCAGTGTGACGACATATATCCTGTGTCCACTGTGACGACATATATCCTGTGTCCAGTGTGACGACATATATCCTGTGGCCAGTGTGACATCTAACCATTGTGTGACGGCATATATCCAGTGTCCAGCGTGACATATATCCATTGTCCAGTGTACAGGAGCTGTGTCCAGGGGCGGTGTCCAGAGGCTGTGTCCAGTGTGACGGCTGTGTCCATTGTCCAGGGGCTGTGTCCAGTGTGAAGGCTGTGTCCAGTGTACAGGAGCTGTGTCCAGAGGCTGTGTCCATTGTCCAGGGGCTGTGTCCAGGGTGACAGGCTGTGTCCAGAGTCCAGGGGCAGTGTCCATGGGCTGTGTCCAGGGGCAGTGTCCAGTGTCCAAGGGGCTGTGTCCAGTGTGACAGGCTGTGTCCAGTGTAAAGTAAGAAAAATAAATAAAAGTAATAAATAAAATAAAAACACATTTTTGGAGGATGATGGAGGAGGAAATAGTGGGAGTGCTGAAGCTGCTACCACCAGTCATGACAAGGCCGATACCTCTTTGTATTTGCTGTTTGGAGCATTTATCTTTTTTTGGGATAGTTTATTAAACTGCCACCCTGTCTGCCCCTGCAGTGCTGCTCTGCCAGGTTGGAAGTGTAAGGTCCACATGTATGTGATGCTGACTGCTGTCGCTTAGCTTAGTCATCCAGCTACCTCGGTATACCCTTTTGGCCCAACTACAGTAAACAATTTTGTAAGCTGTGAAGTGATCAAAATTGACTAGAAATGAGTGGAAACTAATGTTATTGAGGTCAATAATACTTTAGGGGCAAAAACAGGCCCAAATTCTGTTATTTTAGCCATTTTTAGCATTTTTTCATAAAAATCCAGATCCAAAACCAAAACCCACAAGGGTGGTTTTGCCAAAACCAATCCAGATCCAAAACACGAAGGGAGATCCAGATCCAAAACCAAAACCAAAACCTGAAAAAGTGGCCGCCGCACATCTCTAGGGTTAACTGCTTGTTGCCAGGTATTTTTGTGCTCTTTGACTTGGGTTACATGCTTGTTGCAGAGGTTACTTGCTTACTGCCTGGGGTAACATATGCTCATTGCCTGTGGTTACATGGTCTTTGTCAGGAGGTTGCTATCTCATTTCCAGGGGCTTTCTTTCTCATTGCCAGGGGGGTTACTCTCTTGGAGCACACCAGCACTCCTGATATTCAAACTCCCGGGTAGCTCTTTGTTCCCCTGACAGGCGCTAAAGGTCTAGTACTGTAGGACCTCTAGTTTTTGTCTCCTAGAAGCCGTCCGCATGGAATCAGCAGAGTTCCGGCTCCCACTACTCCCCCCCCCCCCCCCCCCGCCCCACTCCAGCTGTGACATAACAGGTAGTGGTTTTTTTTCTCTCTCTTTAAGCTGATAAATTATCCCTTATTGCTATTTGTGATGGACAGCAGAAAACAAAATATATAAGTACACAATGAATTCAATGCTTACATGAAAAGTGAGGCTAAGACTAAACAAAGCACTTTATTTTACATTTATATTTTATTTCTGAATATTTGAAGGCTTACGTTTAGTTGCCCTTTAAAAGCTGCAGCGTTCTTTCTGCAAAGCTGCATTAAACTGATAATGTAGCCCAGCAGTATAACCTTTTCAACAATTTGTCTTTAACCCTAGCAAATTATTATTGCTCCAAGAATTTGTCACATTCCCGCAGGTATTGTGACATTTACTGTCGTGGGTTTACATCTTCCCGCTGTACTGACAAACAAATTTTGATACATTTCCAAACATATGTAACGTATGTAAGTGCTCCGTACCCTGCTTCCAAAATCCCATTACAGGTAAAATAGACTGAACTTTAACTGTATTTTCCTCTTTGATGTTAAATCTTCCTCACTCTACTTCTTCTAACACATACAGCCCTCCATACATAGGATTAGGTTCCTCCAGGTTCAAAATGCCAAAGAAAACTTAAATGTAAAGAAAATGCATCTGGTTAAATTTAAATGAGGTCAAACACAGCGTTATACCGCTTGATGTAGATGCTATCGAACCGAGACATTAAAAGTTTTCTTTTTTCTTTATGTAATCTCTGGTTTTGAAGTGTCTTTTACTTTTTTCATTTTGAAGTTAACTTTCCTGTCTGCGTTCTTTATTCTGTACTTTATATTATTGATAAAACAGACGTTTCCTCTGAACCCCTCTCTGGATTCCACAGATGTTCACAAAGATGTTAGGAAATACAGAAAGAGCGTGATTTTACTTAATGCATACTGCTCATTGCTACAAGTCATAGTGAGATTGCAAGAAACAATGAGAAATAAAGAGAAAACGGAAGGATAATTCCATCCTAAATTATAGGCTTTTGGCAGCTTATCTCCATATGCAGAGATGTTTCTGTTTCTATACATCCCCAGCTACATAAAGTCATTATGTTTGAAAATGTATTTTTATCTACATAATTTATACATTTCATTTTCTTTACTTTAATTCATTGTAGATTCAGAAAAAATGGAGGCATTAAGTTCCCATTCAAAATCCATGTTTTACAGAAACATTTCGTATTCTTTACCCAAGGTGAGTTTATACAAAAGGAATAGAAAAGCATCTGTTTTTATTTGCATACTCTGTAATGAGGTTATAGACGCACAACAGTGGTTCAGCAGTTAGCATTCCTGCATCAAAGTAATGGGGATAATTAATTTAATTTGATGACATCAGTGTGGATGTGGTCACAATAGTGGGTACATCGGATGTGGTCATAAAACGACTCCCAAGTCAGAAGACCAATAGCGGGAGCCTGATGGCAGGGCAAGCAACAGAAATATTGGGACAGGTACACTGATATCTCTGACCTAGTGGCGGAACTTTGTCGGTTGTGGGCCTAGGTGCAAAAAATATAATTTGGCTCTCCTCCTCCACCCCAACCCAAATTCATAATATGCAACATGTCATTGGGTAATAGGGAAAGGTAGAGGGGGACAGGGAGAGGCAGAGTGACAGGGAAAAACAGTGGGTGACAGGGGCAGCAGTGGGCACCTTTGTCCTCATGGACCTCAGTGCACTGCACCTGCTGTTCCAATAGTAGTTCTGCCTCTGTCTGGCCCCCTTTTAACAACCACGCCCCCCTTGAGCAGTAGCCTTTTATTACATTGCACATTGAATGTGTTTTTTTTTATTATAAAAAAGCCCGAAAATTTATATTCACTATGCAATGTAATAAAAATACGCTACTGCTGAACACAGTGGGCCATAATAGCACCTGTGTATTGATATAACATTTAATTTGCATAGTGAATATTTATTTATCTTGGGGGTGTTATAAGTAATATCTGCCTGTTCATAAATGAGACTGAGAGAGTGACAGCACTTCCACTCTGTCACTTTTACCACCGCACATCGCTGGTACTGCCGGCGCCGTTTTCCAGGCTCTAGGTTCAAGTCCATGCTGCCTGTGTTTCTTCTGAAGTTCTGCTCTGCCTACAGTAGGCGGATATACAGCCATCACCGCAGAGACAGAACAGGGACGGGCACAGCATTGTGCATTGTGCAGTTCAGTGTGTCGTGTTATATTACTAAACTCATTAGTACAGGTAGTTGGACAAGTGACCAGGCCCAGGGTCTTTACAGGAAGGATGTCCAAGTAAGTTCCTTTTCTGTAATTCAGGGGTCATCGGTGGCTGATGCCTTTATAAAAACATTGCTAGACACCGCACTGGTTCAGCCATGCTTACAGCCCCTCAGAACTTTGGGTACATATATCCCCTTTGACACCCCCCCTCACTGGCACTGGCAGATGGCCAGAATCCCAACATATCCCGGAGCTAATTTACAGGATTAAGGTTAGGCACTAGGGGAGGGTTGAAGTTAGTCTGAGGGGGGAAAGGTTAAGGCTAGGGAGGTATGGGTTAGGGGTAGGATTAGGGGTATTGGTAGGTACAAAATACCAGGATTTATTAGGATTCTGGCACCCGGGAACTGATATACTATTTTATCGTATATATGTTTTTGAATCGGTTCGGACATACCTCCATAATTAGGCTATGCCCCCATGCCCTGTATTTGAGGTGTTTGATTGATGACCATGATTTTTTTTAAACTCTTTATTTGTACAAAAAGAGCCATATAATCATACAAAAAAATAAGTAGCTTAAAATTAACAGATAGCTCTCAGTTTTTTATGTAAATACAATACACAAAACACAGTTAAAGAAAATAAAACAAGACGCGGGGGGGGGGGGGATAAAGCCAAAATGAAGAAGAGAAAGTGCAAAACAATATAGTGTAAAAGTACTGACCGTAAGGTATTTAGCAACAGCATATTGCACAGATAGTGTGGGGAGCCATAGGGAGGACCCGCGGACAAGTCATCAAAGGTCAGCTATAGTTACAGGATAATTGTCAGACCTCAACTAGGATTGGAACATGTCTCCGATACCCAGGAATCCCAAATCAAATGAAATTTATGAGGGCAATCATAGAGATAATACGTAATCTTCTCCAAATTGGCAATAAACCCAATATAGTTAGTAAGTGCTGGTAGGGTAGAAGGGGAGGGTGATTTCAATTTTATGGCTACCAAAGATATTGCAGAAGCCAAAACATTTGTTCATAGGAGGGTCTATATTTTGAAAATAGAATTCCAGGAAAAAGACCAGTAGAATGCCAGAGAGGGTTTTCAGCAAATCGAGGATCTACAATTCCAGAAAGGGATAATGATAGGAAGAGTCCACCATATATGTTACAAGGTGCCTCTCTGGCTGCAGCCCCGCCAACAAACCGGAGTAGCAGAGGAAAATATCTGAGACAGTTTATCTGGGTTATAGTACCATCTATAATACAGTTTATAGGAGGTTTACTTTATACGAGTTGATATTGAGCTCTTGGCAATACCCTCTCTCACCTCCTCCCAAGATGAAGCATTGGGGGGCGACGACCAAGAACTCTTTCCCACTCCAGTTCATGGCAGGTCTGCATGGGAGTGGCAGCTGCAGTCAGTGAGGAGTAAATTTGAGAGATCATACCCCCACTGAGAGGACTCTTCAACAGTGGCGTAACTATAAATTTTGCTCCCCCCTGCCATAAAATTTTGTGGCGCCCCCCCCCCCCATATAAAAAATACAGTGCACTCCGAAAGAGAGAGATGTCATCTCACAAGGAATGGGCATGGTCACACAATAGTAATCCCATTCCAAATTACACCACACAGTAGCACAACAGAACCAGTGGCGTAACTAGCCATTTGGTACCTTGTGCCAGAAAGGGAATTGGTGAGTGCCCCACCACCACAAGTAAAACAGGATAGTGCGCGCCGAAGGCGCGCGGCAAAATGTAGGAGTGATGCTTTATGTATTATGCCACACAGCGTAATGCTCATTACACAATATGCCACACACCATAATGCCCATATATTACGACACACATTATGCTTCACGCAATGCCCCGAGTACACCTACATACGACTACATAATGCACAGAATTACCGACAGTAGTAGCGCTGCTTATATATATATATATATATATATATATATATATATATATATATAAAATGCACACAGTTACTGACAGTAGCAGCGCAACTCATACTGTATATATTGATCACACCAGTTGCCGATAGTAGTAGTATCATAACTTATATATAATGCCCACACCAGTTGCCAACACTAGTATCGCTGCCTATACATATGCCCACACCAGTTGCAGATAGTAGTAGTGCTGCCTATACATATGCCCACACAAGTTGCAGACAGTAGTACTGCTGCCTATACATATGTCCACACCAGTTGCAGACAGCAGTAGCACTGCCTATACATATGCCCACACCAGTTGCCGACACGAGTAGCGATGCCTATACATATGCCAACGCCAGTTGCCAACATGAGTAGTGCTGCCTATACATAACACCTACACCAGTTGTTGACAATAGTAGTGTTGCCAATACGTAACACCCACACCAGTTCCAACAGTAGCAGTGTTGCCCATACATATGCCCACACCAGTTGCCGACACTAGTAGCGCTGCCTGTACATATGTCCACACCAGTTGCCGACACTAGTAGCACTGCCTGTACATATGCCCACACCAGTTGCCAACGCTAGTAGCGCTGCCTGCACATATGTCCACACCAGTTGCCGACACTAGTAGCACTGCCTGTACATATGTCCACACCAGTTGCCGACGCTAGTAGCACTGCCTGTACATATGTCCACACCAGATGCAGTACAGTCACATTTTACTCAAGTAGATCAGGGCACTTCAGGCTGGCAGCTCATCCTGTCCTTCTTTTTTCCATTAGACGCTGGGACTTGTCAGAACTCCCCCACTAGCGAGCGGGCGCTCCATCTAACTGGGACGCGCGAGCGTCCCACACGCACGCACGTCCCTTTTTCCTGGTGGCAGGGGACTTGAACCCTGCCCGTCTCGGCTTCACGGAGTCGGGCAGGTTTAGGGGGGGAGTGGAAAGGTGGGATCAGGCGGCATGGAGCACCGTAGTAAGGGGACGCATGCGCATCTGTTGCGCACACGTTCCCTTGCGGGGGATGGCGGCTGGCAAATCTACCACCAGCCCCTGCAAGAATGACGGGCACTCCATCTATATATATAGAGCAGCTATATATATATATATATATATATATATATATTATATATATAGACATACATACATACATATACTACACACACACATACAGATGGAGTGCCCGTCATTCTTTCAGGGGCTGGCGGTAGATTCGCCAGCCGCCAGCACCCGGAAGGGAACGTGCGCGCACGAGATGCGCGTGCGTCCCCTTACTACGATGCTCCATGCCGCCTGATCCCACCTATACAGTATAATTATATATATAGATATATATATATATATATCTATATATATAGATTTTTTTTTAA
Organism: Crinia signifera; assembly: GCF_055691185.1. NCBI lineage: Eukaryota > Metazoa > Chordata > Amphibia > Anura > Myobatrachidae > Crinia > Crinia signifera. The sequence goes on from NC_139219.1 coordinate 297,363,421, forward strand.
CTAGTACTGGTGTAAAAAAAAAACACACACACCTCTGTTATTAACAAGCGCTCTCTCAGCGCTCCCTCTCCTGCTGGCTTTCCGGCTCCTCCGGCATCACCAGGCTCCAGCGTGTGACGTCACACGCATAGGAGCAGCTGAGGCAGGGACCAGCAGACACTGCTGCTTCCCCTGCCTCAGTCTGACTGACATTACAAGGCCGCGCCCCCGGCCGCCCACCCTCCCTCCCATTGGATATTTTTCCTGAACTCCCTCCCTCCCATTGGGCAACCCACCCGTCCGTCAAAAATTTTTTTTTTTCTTATGACAGATCCACTGTCATGGCCGCGCCCGTGCCGACTCGCTTGTGATCAGCGAGCGCACGGGCAGCGGCAGGCGGCGGTGGGCGGCCGCATACTGTGTAGTGTGTGTGCCGGACACTCACTTGTCCGGCACCCGGCGCCCCCGCTCCCACTGAGTGTAGTGTGACAGACTCTCTGTCTGTCACACTCACTTATCCAGCACCCGGCGCCCACGCAGCCCCCGCTCCCCCTAGCAGCAGCGGGGGCTGCCTTACGCTATTTCCGCCAGTGCTCTTCAAACAAATTTGCTCAAAATAGGGATGGTTTTCTTGTGTCCCAGTATATGGTTTTGCCTCTCAAGGCTCCTCAGCATCTTGACTGTGCCTACATATAGCACTGCGTAATATAGTAGCATTATGAAAACATACTACAATAATAATGATATGCCACATGTTTATTATTGACATTGACATTATGGGGGAAATTTACTAAGAATACGAATACAAAAAAATCATATTTGTATTCTTAATATGAATGAATACGACTGGTGTAGTCATATTTTCATTCATATTCCGGAGGATAATTTACTAATCAGTCGTATTTGAATAATTCATATTATCCAATGGCGTATTGATTCGTATTTTTTCCGATACGAATTCGTATTTCAAATACAAATTCGTATTTTAAAATACAAATTCGTATTGGTTTTAGCCTGCATGGATCAGTCAGATCCGTGCAGGCTGCAGTAAAAAAAAAAAATAATTTCAAAAAAGGCGTGGGGTGCCGCCCAATATTGGTCGACCTTTTGACTCTCGACTTAGACAATGTTGACCTACAGTAACGACCGCATGCCACTTGCAGTACTGTACATTAAACTTAACCTAATGTTAAAGTGCACAACATGCACAGTATTGAATGCCATGGAATTTTTTGAAAGAAGTTATAAATAAAAATACATGAAAAGCAAACACAAATATGACTGCTAGCTAATCTTTAGAACATGTGTATAAAATAAGCAATGTTGTGTGTATTATACAATTCTGTGATCAATATTAAAATGCAATAACCAAGCTCTGCATGACTTCTAGCACACATTCACAATTTCAAATAAATACATCAGGCTACAGAGAAGTGCCACAAGCTCAATAAGAGCCCAGACCTATATATTCCACAGGGACAGAAAACAAATCAAAGTCATGGACTCTGGATAAGAGTCGCAGACAGACACCTGATCACGGTCAATGTTACAGGCCAAAGCCAGAAACATGTAGCCGGTATAATCAACATAACAAGGTCAAAGTTCATGAGAGACCTGGACTAAATTTATGGCTTTCCAAAAGTCATCACCTAGATACAAAATCTAACATTACTATATGTCACTGGTGCTGCTTCATATAGCATGCTGCTTGTACAGAAATCTGAAATAGTACAAACATATTTGATATTGCAGCAGTAAAGTAAAAATGTCCCCTTGGTCCAAGAATAGAAAAGTAGAGTTGGGGCAAATTCTAATCTGATTTAATGAATAGGTTATTCTAAGACTACTTAGCCTGCCCATTTCCCCTTGTTTTTATAATGGATGTACGTGGATGTTTGCTCAGTCCGGTGAAGCATGCAGAAAAGACCATTATTTCTTATGATAAATTAGACTATTTCAAGTTACCTCGGTCTTGACTGCAGTCATGTGTCTTCTATGGAGTTTACATCCAAAAAACATGAATTATGAATCTTTATTATTTATTTATCACCAGTTATTTATATAGCGCACACATATTCCGCAGCGCTTTACAGAGAATATTTAAACATTCACACCAGTCCCTGCTAGGGATGGCCATCTAACATTGATGATTTGAAATCATTGATTGGTTATGGCCGGTGTCTAATACTTTTCCCATCCTTGGGGGAGAACCGGATGGTTTCCCCCCATCGATGGCACAGCAAAACAATGTTTTTTTTTTAAAGTGCTAGGGCATAGCTCTGCCCCTGACACCCATGAAGTCCCGCCCCTGTGTTTTGATTGGCCCACAGGCCAATCAGTCAAACACAATGGATGACCATCGATTGGTAAAAATATTGAAGGTCATCCATTGCATACTGTAGTTTAGCTCTATCGATGGCCAATTGCACTATTACCTTCAATGGCAATGGCAACGATGGCCATCCCTAGTTCCTTTCCCAGTGGAGCTTACAATCTATATTACCTACCACATGTACACGCACACACAGACATTCTAGGGTTAATTTTGTTGGGAAACAATATATATAGGACTGTCCCCTAGGGGTCAGAACTGGGGGCGCTAGGTCACAGATAAGCTTAACCTGCAGCTGTTCAGTAACCGGGGTAGTTAGTCCCGTTTATGATAGAAGATAAAAAAAAAAGAATTTGAACAGCGCAATAGCTATGAGAATCGATATGAAAAATTTATTGATCACAATAAAAAAATATTTTAACAACAGTACAATTCTAAAAAACTGTGGTAATAAAAAACAATGAAAGACGGGTATAAAAATATGGGGGTCCCCCTGCATAAGGATGGGGTAGGAGAGTCCGTTCCTATGTTTCCCTTGGTCTGAAATAGGTGAAAGCTGAGTATAGTTACCACCCTAGATGGGTATGGGCTGTCCTCGTCCGAGTGTCCACTTTATCGGCCCAAGATGGCACAAATCACCGATGGTGGGATGTATAGTAATTGCTCGGATGCTCCAGGAATGAATATTCAGTAGATGTTTTACCAGCACTGGTCTTTTAGTGGAGACAAGGTGAGGACAATGTCTCAGGTGGTGTTTTGTATATCCAAGGGATGGTTCGGACTGCAATCCAAGGTAGTGAAAATAAAAGCAGGGGGTGCAGGTGGGTACCCCAGTAGCTCCCTGACGCGTTTCGCCACTCCAGGTGGCTTTATCAAAGGTTGGTAGCTAGGTCTGTGTGTTTGGGTCTTATATACCCCATAGTAAGGGTCACATGATTCATTAGTCACAGCTGTACCACAGTCATACATGTTATAATACTTATAAAAACATACACTTGAACAGGAGGCAAAACCTAAAATGCATTTTCATACTATACAAACAATAAAAACCACAAAAATTATGTTGTTAATAAGTGTTTGGGCCCATATATAGTGGAGCCTCGATTTCATTTTCACAGGTGTAATCACGCTAGAGGTATTCAGCAGCTGTGTGTTGCTGCTGATTCAGGTCTCCGTTGTTATGGGAACCTGATGTATAGGGCGGGTAATACGATCTGTCCGGCGTCTCTGTTGCTAAGCAACCGGACGCCCGGACGATGGTGTAATGTATCCGGCGTCCCCGCTGCTAAGCAGCCGGATGTCTGGGCGGAAGCGGTCCGTCTTCTATTCAGGACGCGCAGTCACTGTTGCCAGGCAGCGGGGAGCTGTAGCCGGAAGTCCGACTGCGTGTCACCCGTCACAATAGTGGGTGGTATATTAATTGCGATCACGTCCATCACGTGATCTATATCCTTTCTGTTCTGCCTGGATTCCATGGCGTCCCTGTTGCTAGGCTACAGCGGCAGATACACATCGTCAAAATGAAGTTATATTGGCACAATAATACATAGGTAAGGCAACATGGAGATAGTATTTTGAAGGGGAGAGATTGTATATATATCTCCTCTTAGGTAATTCTATGACACGTACATTACTTAATAGAGAAATCTATAGTAGAAGAACTGAGTTTAGACATTCTGAAAAATAGTACCGATGAGTGGTGTATAGAGAGAGTTGTATGGAAAACAGGGGGACTATGTACATATGGTGATACAGAATAATACAAGCAGTTGGAATGGAAAAAATCCCACAATTTGGAATTATACATTAATGATGAAATCAATTTAGAGAGGATAAATAACAGACAAAGATATATACATTACATAGTAACACCAATAAGCGGAGGAGGGGCACTGCAGATGGGGGATGGGAGAGATACAAGGAGATGATCATGTCTTTCATATTTATGCAGGAATATGTTGGGACAACAGGAAGAAAAGGGGGAGATATGAAGAAATAAATATGAGAAATACATATAATGAATGATAAATACTAATAATAGTTTAATTTATTGATCTAGATTATATTATATTATTAAGTTCTACCATCTCGTTGAGGCCCTCCGGGTAGATGGTATTGAGGGCATGCATCCAAAAGGCTTCCTGTTTACAAAGTCTCCTATATCTGTCCCCTCCTCGTTTTGTGACAGGTATGTGTTCTACCCCTATGATGGACAGACTGGCAGGGTCTCCGTGATGGTATTCAGAGAAATGCCGTGGTACACTGTGTGTGGCCAAGCCTTTAAGTATACCTCTTCGGTGCTCCAGAAAGCGGATTTTCATCTTTCTGGTGGTGCGGCCAACATATTTTAAACCACACCCACAGGAAAGCAAATATATGACAAATGCCGTATTGCAGTTAATAAAACTGTCAATACGGTAAATGTCACCCAGATGTTCAATTTGGGTGGTCTTAGAGGTTTTGACATGGGAACAGGTGAGGCATCTGGTACCGCCGCACTTGTGGAATCCCTTTGGTTTGGATGGTAGCCAAGGAATAGGGGCCTCTGCCAGAGAAGGTAGGGTTTTTAATTGGCTGGGAGCCAGAAGGGTCTTTAGGGAACGATTCTTTTTAAATACAAATCGTGGTTTGTCTGGAATTCTATTTATTAGGAGTGGGTCTTGACGTAAGATGTTGTAATTTTTCTTGATTATTGATTTTATTTGGGGACAATAATTGTTGTATGTGGATATATATAGGATCTCTTTTTCTCCAAAATTTTGCTGATCAGCATGTTTTATTTTAGGCTCCAACAGGGAATTCCTCTCTAAGGCACACACTTCTTTGAATGCTTTGTTTATAATGGGTTTTGGATATCCCCTATTTTCAAATGTGGCAGACATAACGGTAGCTTGTTCGAGGAAATCTATGTTATTAGAACAGTTTCTTTTTAAACGAATGAGCTGTCCCTTGGGGATGCTCCTCTTCCAAGGGGGGTAATGTTCACTCCTATAATGAAGGTAGGAGGATTTTCCCACTTCTTTAGTGTAATTCTTTGTGGTAATTTTATTCTCGGTGATCTCAAGAGCCACATCCAGGAAGGAAATGTGGGTGGGGTGGAAAGTGTGGGTGAAATGTAAATTATAATCATTCTGATTAAGTGAATCAACAAAATGAGTGACAGAATTGAGGTCCCCATCCCAAATGAAAAACAGGTCATCGATGTACCGCCCGTATAGTACCAGGTTCGCGCCAAAGCCGCCTCCCCAGATGAGTTTCTCCTCCACCTCCCCCATATAGAGATTGGCATAGCTGGGCGCGAACCTGGTCCCCATGGCGGTACCCATGACCTGTAAGTAAAAAGTGTCCAAAAAAAGAAAATAATTATGAGTGAGGATGAAAGTAATACAGTCTAAAATGAAGTTTTTTGTGTCCACTCCCAGGTCATTATCCCTATCGAGTCTTCTGTTAATCACGTCTCGACCTTTTTGGTGAGGAATGTTAGAATATAGACTTGTAACGTCCAGCGTGAGGAAGTTATATGATTCCTTCCACTCCTGGTCCTGTAACATCCTTAAAAAAGATGTAGTGTCTTTTATATATGACCTGAGAGTGGACACCCGTGGTTGAAGGAAGGAGTCAACAAAAAAAGAAAGGTTGGAAGTGAGAGAGTTAATACCAGAAATTATAGGTCTGCCAGGGGGTGAAGTGAGGGATTTGTGAATTTTGGGGAGGTGATAGTAAATGGGCACCACTGGGTGATCGGGTAAAAGAAATTTATATTCCTCCCTGGATATGGCTCCGTTGACCACAGGAAGGTCGAGGAGAAGGGACAGCTCCATCGTGAACGTATTAGTGGGGTCTTTGGCCAGTTTGGAATAAAAAGTAACATTATCCAGCTGCCTGTGTGCTTCCAAGACATAGTCTTGTCGGTTTTGGATGATAAGGGCCCCACCCTTATCGGCCTCTTTTATGATGATCTCATTATTAGTCATGAGTTTTCTAAGGGCTTTGATTTCTTTTTTCGTAAGGTTGGGCCTAAAGTTTTTGTCTGTCCCTGTTTTTATTTTTTTACAAAGTGTTTTGAAGTCTGACATAGTGGTTTTATAAAAACTGTCCACACTGGAACCCTTGCATTTTATCGGAAAAAATTCCGATTTTAGCTTGAAGTTTTTCCTTTGTATATCAAACAATTTAGTTGGGGAGTTAAGTTCACCATCTAAGGTATTTTCGTCTAGAAGGTCTTGTAACATAGTGACAAAAGGTTGGTCTCCTGAGTCCAGTAAAATGGGCTCTGCGGGGTCCAAATTCCTATTTAGTGTTTGTTTGGCAAAATAACGTTGTCTGCATAGGGTCCTAACATAACGGTTTAATTCCAAAAAGAGATTAAAAATATTGGGGATAGATGAAGGAGCAAATTTTAATCCACGATTTAGTAAAGTCATCTCGGCTTCATTCAATATTGTATTTGAGAGATTTACTATATTGGACTGTCCTACTTCTGCTGATTTTTTGTTTAGTTTCTTTCGTGCCTCTCTCTTCCCTCCTCTAAGTCCTCTGAATGTGTGCGTCTTCTTTTGGGGGTGGCTTGCCAATGATTCGGGTAATTTGGGTTCCTGTTTTGGCCCCTCTCTAAAAAATTGGTTTGACTTTTATCTGTTATGGTTTCATTATGTCTGTCCTTGGGTCTGGCTCCCAGGTCTCTATCTTGAGTTGTATATCTAGTTTGTTCATTATGGTCTCTGTCATAATTAGTATAACGAGGTCTTTCCCTCTCTGAATTTTTTCTGTATTTAGTGGGGGTTTCTTGATGGTATACTTTTTTATTTCTTATTTTTTCATATTGGCTTTTGCTTCTTGAGGTAGGGATCTTTTTAGAGTCTGTATTTCCCATTTTTCTGGTCTCTTCTCTTTTATTTCTATTTAGGAGTTTGTATGTCCTTACATGTCCATCTCTATAGTCCCCTATGTCGCGTCTGAATTTCTTGCATTTATTTTCCAATAATGTTTGTTCATATGTAGTGATTTTATCCATAAGATCTTTATCTCTCTCTCTATATTCTTTACTTTGGCTATGTGGTTCCAGGGTCTTTTTTAGATGCTCAATCTCTCTGACCAGGCCATCGGCCTTGTTCTTACGGTATCGGATGACTACCTCCATCAGAGAGACAGAGCACCTATCCAAGATCCCCTCCCATTCTGTCTGATAGACTTCATCATTCTCAAATACAGATGGCTTAAAAAGTCTTAATCCTCTAGGGATCATTTTTTGGTCTGCATATTTTTGCAAGTTTGTGCTGTCTAACCAGTGTCGCATTTCCGCTTTTAAGAGATCTTCTAATTTATTAAAATCATCTCTTAGTTCAAAATGTGTTTTTTCCACAGAAACATCGCTAGTGGTATCCCACTGGGACAAGTAGGTTTGCCTCCTGTTCATTCGATTCTCAAAGCTTGAAAAGCAACTCATGACTGCTGCCGCCACAAAGAAAACTAAAAATGGAAAACAATATATATAGGACTGTCCCCTAGGGGTCAGAACTGGGGGCGCTAGGTCACAGATAAGCTGAACCTGCAGCTGTTCAGTAACCGGGGTAGTTAGTCCCGTTTATGATAGAAGATAAAAAAAAAGAATTTGAACAGCGCAATAGCTATGAGAATCGATATGAAAAATTTATTGATCACAATAAAAAAATATTTTAACAACAGTACAATTCTAAAAAACTGTGGTAATAAAAAACAATGAAAGACGGGTATAAAAATATGGGGGTCCCCCTGCATAAGGATGGGGTAGGAGAGTCCGTTCCTATGTTTCCCTTGGTCTGAAATAGGTGAAAGCTGAGTATAGTTACCACCCTAGATGGGTATGGGCTGTCCTCGTCCGAGTGTCCACTTTATCGGCCCAAGATGGCACAAATCACCGATGGTGGGATGTATAGTAATTGCTCGGATGCTCCAGGAATGAATATTCAGTAGATGTTTTACCAGCACTGGTCTTTTAGTGGAGACAAGGTGAGGACAATGTCTCAGGTGGTGTTTTGTATATCCAAGGGATGGTTCGGACTGCAATCCAAGGTAGTGAAAATAAAAGCAGGGGGTGCAGGTGGGTACCCCAGTAGCTCCCTGACGCGTTTCGCCACTCCAGGTGGCTTTATCAAAGGTGGGTAGCTAGGTCTGTGTGTTTGGGTCTTATATACCCCATAGTAAGGGTCACATGATTCATTAGTCACAGCTGTACCACAGTCATACATGTTATAATACTTATAAAAACATACACTTGAACAGGAGGCAAAACCTAAAATGCATTTTCATACTATACAAACAATAAAAACCACAAAAATTATGTTGTTAATAAGTGTTTGGGCCCATATATAGTGGAGCCTCCATTTCATTTTCACAGGTGTAATCACGCTAGAGGTATTCAGCAGCTGTGTGTTGCTGCTGATTCAGGTCTCCGTTGTTATGGGAACCTGATGTATAGGGCGGGTAATACGATCTGTCCGGCGTCTCTGTTGCTAAGCAACCGGACGCCCGGACGATGGTGTAATGTATCCGGCGTCCCCGCTGCTAAGCAGCCGGATGTCTGGGCGGATTTCTCTATTAAGTAATGTACGTGTCATAGAATTACCTAAGAGGAGATATATATACAATCTCTCCCCTTCAAAATACTATCTCCATGTTGCCTTACCTATGTATTATTGTGCCAATATAACTTCATTTTGACGATGTGTATCTGCCGCTGTAGCCTAGCAACAGGGACGCCATGGAATCCAGGCAGAACAGAAAGGATATAGATCACGTGATGGACGTGATCGCAATTAATATACCACCCACTATTGTGACGGGTGACACGCAGTCGGACTTCCGGCTACAGCTCCCCGCTGCCTGGCAACAGTGACTGCGCGTCCTGAATAGAAGACGGACCGCTTCCGCCCAGACATCCGGCTGCTTAGCAGCGGGGACGCCGGATACATTACACCATCGTCCGGGCGTCCGGTTGCTTAGCAACAGAGACGCCGGACAGATCGTATTACCCGCCCTATACATCAGGTTCCCATAACAACGGAGACCTGAATCAGCAGCAACACACAGCTGCTGAATACCTCTAGCGTGATTACACCTGTGAAAATGAAATCGAGGCTCCACTATATATGGGCCCAAACACTTATTAACAACATAATTTTTGTGGTTTTTATTGTTTGTATAGTATGAAAATGCATTTTAGGTTTTGCCTCCTGTTCAAGTGTATGTTTTTATAAGAATTATAACATGTATGACTGTGGTACAGCTGTGACTAATGAATCATGTGACCCTTACTATGGGGTATATAAGACCCAAACACACAGACCTAGCTACCCACCTTTGATAAAGCCACCTGGAGTGGCGAAACGCGTCAGGGAGCTACTGGGGTACCCACCTGCACCCCCTGCTTTTATTTTCACTACCTTGGATTGCAGTCCGAACCATCCCTTGGATATACAAAACACCACCTGAGACATTGTCCTCACCTTGTCTCCACTAAAAGACCAGTGCTGGTAAAACATCTACTGAATATTCATTCCTGGAGCATCCGAGCAATTACTATACATCCCACCATCGGTGATTTGTGCCATCTTGGGCCGATAAAGTGGACACTCGGACGAGGACAGCCCATACCCATCTAGGGTGGTAACTATACTCAGCTTTCACCTATTTCAGACCAAGGGAAACATAGGAACGGACTCTCCTACCCCATCCTTATGCAGGGGGACCCCCATATTTTTATACCCGTCTTTCATTGTTTTTTATTACCACAGTTTTTTAGAATTGTACTGTTGTTAAAATATTTTTTTATTGTGATCAATACATTTTTCATATCGATTCTCATAGCTATTGCGCTGTTCAAATTCTTTTTTTTTATCTTCTTAATTTTGTTGGGCACTAATTGATCTACCGGTAAATTTTTTATTGCGGGAGGAAGAACAGGGAGTATATACAAACTCCACACAGTTAGGGCCATGGTGGGAATCGAACCCATGTCCTCAGTGCTGTGAGGCAGTAATGCTAACCATTACACCGCCCCTGGTGCTCTAATCTATTATAGTGTATTTTGTATACTGTACAGGGATGGTATATATTTCTGCATTTTAGCACTATGGGCCTTATTCTAGTTCACTCTTTCTGACAAAATCCTTCTTAGATGGACAAAACCATGTGCACTGCAGGTGGGGAAGATGTTACTTGTGCAGAAAGAATTGAATTTGGGTGGGGTTTTACTTCAAATTGAGATCTATATTGCAGTGTAAAAATAAAGCAGTCAGTATTTACCCTGCACAGAAACAAAAAAACTCACCCAAATCTAATTCTCTCTGCACATGTTACATCTGCCCCAATGCAGTGCACATGGTTTTGTCCATCTAAGAAGGATTTTGTCAGAAAGAGTGAACTGGAATAAGGCCCTATATGTTTGTGAAAGCCTTTTGGTTGTAGTTTGCATGGTGTTGTGACAGCAAAATGTCCCATAAGCACCGTGGCTGAAATATGCTATTATAAGTGTTATTCTTATTTTTGCAGATTCTTTTGTGGATTTTTTGCATCTCAAATAGACAGACACTGATAGAAGCTGCTAACAAGGATATGCAGAGATGTGATCCATCTTAGTATTTATCAATGCCTTACCCCACATAATTCTAATTCAAGACCAAGTGACACTTGAATATCCCAGAATGCATCTTACTCTCAGACCATAGTGACTGCCTCAGGCTGTACCTATATATCTCAGTCAAGTGTAATGAAGCATGAAGCTGCCAAGCGCAGGGAGCTTCTGCTGTGCCAGAGACTGATAGGCATTTCATTTTCTCTACTCCCAAGGGTCTTCACACATCTCAGGGTCATGTAGTATTTATTTTAGGCTCTCACATTTCTCATATGTGAACTTCACACTACAGATACAATGAGCAATATAGTGCTGCTCTCTCCGGATACCTTAGAAATGTAACTGTCCACTGGGAGTCAAAAGGAAACATAAATGTACAGTAACTTATCTGCTAAACTAAAATAAGTCATTGGGCAGTATTCAATGTAAAATATCGCCGTGTGCAGCGAATCCTGTTTAGGATTCGCTGCACACTCGCTGTGTTCCGGAGGGCTGGCTGCCACTCGCTCTCCCAGTCAGGGCCGTTTCTAGACAATTTAGCTCCCAGGGCGAAGAAATAAAAATGCGCCCCCCCCCCCCAATACATAGCATGGTATTATAGTAATTTCGCGCGCCGAAGGCGCGCGCCGAAATAGGGGGTGTGGCTTGATATTAAAAGGGGTGTGGCTTAATGTAAGGCGTGGTCTAGCAGGAAAACAATTACCTTATATCACACTTTTGCAACCTGCAAGACCAGACATTGGTTGCTGCAGGAATTGTTATTGTCCTCCCGCACTTAAGTTGGCTGGCTGAAGGCCACACAATGACCTAGTACGCCTCACAATGACAGGCTACTTAAATCATTATACACTATTTATCTGTGATGCCAATTACACATTACGCCGTACACTGTGATGACGATTACATATTACGCCGCACACCGTGATGACAATTACACATTACACCGCACACCAAGATGCCCATTAGACCACACACTGTGATGGCAATTACACAATACTCCCCACATCGTAATGCCCATTACACATTATGCCCCATGTGCCGCTGCCGCACAACCGATGCTGTTTACTAATATGCCCCCACAGTGCCAGATATGCCCCCACAGCGCCACAAATATATACCCCACAGTGCCACATATATGCCCCCACAGTGCCACACATATGCCCCCACAGTGACACAAATATATGCCCCACAGTGACACAAATATATGCCCCCACAGTCCCACAAATATATGCCCCCACAGTGCCACACATATGCCCCCAGTGCCACAAATATATGCCCCCACAGTGCCACAATTATGCCCCACAGTGCCACACATATGCCCCACAGTGCCACAGATATATGCCCCCAGTGCCACAGATATATGCCCCCAGTGCCACAGATATATGCCCCCAGTGCCACAGATATATGCCCCCCAGTGCCACAGATATATGCCCCCCAGTGTCACAAACATATGCCCCCAGTGCCACAGATATATGCCCCCAGTGCCACAGATATATGCCCCCAGTGCCACAGATATATGCCCCCAGTGCCACAGATATATGCCCCCCAGTGCCACAGATATATGCCCCCCAGTGTCACAAACATATGCCCCCAGTGCCACAGATATATGCCCCCAGTGCCACAGATATATGCCCACAGTGCCACAGATATATGCCCCCCAGTGTCACAAACATATGCCCCCCAGTAACAAACTTACTTGGAGAGGGGAGGGGAGCGCATCGTGCTTCTCTCCTATCCCGCGCCCGAGCTCCTATTGGCTGACAGCGGCAGCCCAGTGACGTGGGCGAGGGGACGGAGAAACGCACGATGCGTTCCCCTCCCCTCTCCAGCGTGGAGTCGGGCGGCCGGGGAGACAGCGGCAGCGGCTGCGGCTGCGGGCGGGGGGGTTAGACTGCCGGGCGCCCTGGCTGTTTCAGAGGCGGACAAGCCGTGCGGCGCCCCGGGCTGCTGCACGGCTTGTCCGCCTCTAGAAACGGCCCTGCTCCCAGTATTCAATGTCGGAGGGGCGAGTTGCTCCTCGCGGCGAATCTTAACCCCTGCAGCGGACGAGCATCCGCTGCAGGGAGCCGTGGGGCGGTGGCAGGCAAGGAGATGGAAGTCTCCCTGCCTGCCCTAGAATGTATGTGGGGGGGAGGTGGGCTCCCCGGGAGCCAGGCAGCACAGGCTGCCCCCCCGGGAGAGCTAACAGGGGACCGGGTATTCACTGTACCCGATCGTGCATATGTAATGATCGGGTGCAGTGAATATATGAATATCTAATGAGCGGCTCGGCTACTGGCCCCCTGCTGGCTGCTCTGTGTAAAAAAATAATAATTTTTAAATGAAAAATATATTCATGTGCTATAAGCACATGAATAAAAATAGCATGCCCCTTCTCAGAATAAAATTCCTGATTTTTTTACACCAAAATTAAAACAAAAAAACTTTTATTTTAAAAGTTCACATTCCACTTCTCCATTAAAAGATGGAGAATTGCTACACGGAGAGACACGGCGAAAATCACTTAGAAAGACGGCGAGAAGTGCACGTTGAATAGGGTTGTTCGTTTTTTGAGACCAAAATTCTTCGTCCAACGCGAGAAAAGCACAAACTCGTCATAAAACACGGCAAATTTTTCTCATTGAATACTGCCCATTGCGTCCTCATATCGGAACACTAACAGCTGAGAGCCTGGAAACAAGGTATCACTGCCCTGTGCGTGCGTGTGTGTGTGTTCAATGAAAAACAATTGTCTATGTAATTCTCAAAGGTGAAGAGAACAATAAAGTTAAACAGTTCAACTCTAGGGATGGTTGTCAACCATCAATGATTCAAAATCACAAATGGTTTATGGCCGAGGTAGAATAGTTTTGCCATTGATGGGGGTGAACCAGATGGTTTCGCACCATCGATGTCCTGCTTAAACGATAAGTTTAGATTTTATTTTTTTCCCCAAGGGGCCGGGACACGTAGCATAGCTCCACCCCCGACACGCATGAAGCCCCGTCCCCATGTTTTGATTGGCCCACAGGCCAGTTGGTAAAGAAACCTATTATAACTTAAGGTTAAAATAGTGCTGACAGCTCCATAAGTTTAAAAAGACCCAATGTATGGTTTTCCTGGTAAATTTCGCTATGCTGATGTCTCATTCATACAGAGCCTTTTACCAGTGCACATCTCCAAAAGGTGAGAATTGCATCCTGAATAATTCCAGACTCTGTACTGAACATATCTATTTTTAACTCAGCATAGCAAAATTTACCAGGAATATTCCCTGGGCTTATAAAAACTGTACATTGGGTCTTTTTAAACGTATGGAGCTGTCAGCACTATTCTAACCTTATAAAGGTATGGCCATTTATGAAAATTAAGAGGCCTCATTCACTGACTCAACGTTGGAAAAAAATTTAAAGTGACAGTGTACCTCAATTTTTCAAGGACCTATTAACCACCATATTGTGGATATACTCCTCTTGTGAAAGCTGTCGGAAGTAATTTTTTGTTATCTGCGATCCCCTGATAAAGTCCCGTGTAGGGGCGAAACGCGTTGGGATTTCTTGTTTGCTATCTTGAAGTATCTGAAATTTACAAATTACCCTTATAACGGTCTGGAACAGCCACTATCATTGTGTGGAATAAGAGACTTTTTAATAAACGTTTGAAATTTATGGACTTTATTTAGTTTGCTTTAAAAAATGACTACAAGGCTATATTGATCTAATTGCAAAGATTATCATTATTATTATTATTTTATTAACAGTTTCTTATATAGCAAATACATATTCCACAGCGCTTTACAGAGGATCATCATAAAGGGCGCCATCTTACAATTGCTATCTATCTATCTATATATACTATATATATTTTTATATGAGAAACATCATAATCCTCCAAATGGATTATATTCCTGTCAATCAACTGCTGCCTGAAAATCAATTAATTTAACAGCTGTTTTAGCAAACAGGATAGCTATTTTTTTCTGCTGGTTTGATGGCGGTTTACAAAACTGTTGCTCAAAAATCTGGGGTTTTAAATCATATTACTTATACAAACCTTCCAACATTTGAATCTCTCTTGGGGGGACTGGAAACAGGAATGCCAGCCTTGAAAGGGGGTGGGGCTTCATGACAATGCAGCAATCACGAGGCCACACCCCTCTATAAGCGAGGTATATATTGTGCCATGTTTGTTGTTCTACATTTGATATTTAAGGTGCTTTTTCTGTGTTTTGAGAAACATCATAATTCTCCAAGCTGATTATATTCCTGTCAATCAACTGCTGCCTCTGAAAATCAATTAATTTAACAGCTGTTTTAGCAAACAGGATAGCTATTCTCTCTTGGTGGGACTGGAAAGGGGAACGACAGCCTCCATAACAATGCAGCGATCACAAGGCCACACCCCATTTTTTCCGCTATTGAGGAATGGTCAGCACTCTGTAAGCTGCTGGCCATGCCTCTTGGCCACATTGCAACTAACCCCCCCGAGGGACAATGCTGGCTGTTTTTGGGACAAAAAAAATGTGACTGTCCCATGAAAAGTGGGACTATTCAGAGGTATGTATCAAATATCAATGGTGCTTTATTATTAAATTATGTGTCGGGAACCTGATATTTATCTGTCTGTCCCATGTCCTGTGGTCCTGTCTACATACATGACCATTTGGTCATATGTAATCTCTGCACCACCTCCATTTTATGTGCTGCTTCATCAATTATGTCTGAGCACTACAATAAACACTATTATTACTGGTTAAGCATATCTTCTTCTAGTGTCTAGCAAATATTACCTGCTGGTGTCTACTAATACATATATTAATACTTATTGCCAGTTGCATATTTGCTTTATATCATAGTCCGGTTCCTTGGCGGTTTCTTCTGCTGACTTGCTTGCAACCTATAGCTGTCAGTGACGGGTTGCTGGCTAATTTTATCTGTGCCTGTGCTTTGGGCTTCACCTGGTGGAGACACAGAAAAGCCTGCAAGTCTTTTGCTAGGTCACCTTTGCTGGAAATTAAGACCGAATGCTAATGTCTCCTGCAGTCAAATGACACAGCTCCAAGATGGCCTCTGAAAAGCTTATAAAAGATCTTGGTGGCCACCTTAGGATAGGGCATGATGCCTCTCTGAAAAACAATAAGCCTGGAGTATGTGTAGTAGCGTGCTCCTCTTTCAACATTCAGGGCATTGGAGTTTATACTGTATTATATGGTGAAGTTGTGCACTGCATTGCGGTCCATTGATGGCATGGTCAAGATTGGGAAATATTATTAAGGTGGTATGATAGTTATAGGGCCTTTGGAGAGCAAGCAAAATTACTTGGAGTTATTTATAGAGAAGTGATATAAGATTATATGGCATCATGGACAGATTGTAGACTGTAGATATGAACCAGAATTTTAAATTGTAACCTGGACGAACCAGACGGCCAAATTAGAAAATTGATTGGTGAGGCTGGGAAGTTGTAGTCGTCTATTAATGCTGAACCACAAAATCAATGAATCAGCTGTTCCATGAACTAACACAGCATTTAAAACTCAGTAAATCTCAGTATGCTCTAATTTGATTGGTTGAGTTTTAAATAGTCCACTCATTAATGGCTATGTTCAAATTATTAAAATATATCTTAAAATGCTAACAGGGTATTAATCCTTTTTAAAGTCTCCATATTTTTATAACAGGTCACTCGTTGAATAATCTACAGAACTCAACTAATTTTGGGCCTTGTTCTGAGTTGGTAATAAAGTTAAAAAAAAAAGTAACTGTGCACCTGGATTAACCATGTTGCGCTGCAGGTGGGGTAGATTTAAGATGCGCTAAAAGATTTGGATTTGAGAGCGACATGTCTAAACTTAAATCTATATTGCAGTGTAAACGTAAAGCATTTGTAGGCAGCATGAAAAAACAATTAATGAGTAATAGTTCAACAGAGTTTTGTATTGTAGAAGCAGCTATAAAGAATCATTGAAGATACAAGTATAATAAGAGCGCTAAAATAGAGTTGAGAATATTAGTAGAGAAAGATATAGTAAAGAGGATAAATAAAATAAAAAAGTAAAAAAAATCAATAATTAATACAATTAAAACATAAAAAATAAATAGCTCTCAATGTTACAGCTCTCTTGGTAATGTTTTTAGGGGGTCCGTACAGGTCCACATGGGTTAGAACCTAACCTGTCCCTCCCCCTACGATGGTGACTCCGAAATGACCGCTGCCTTATAAAGGGTTTTGGTGGCATTGACATTTTTTTTTATTTAATCATTTTTTTAATTTACATTTTTTTTTCATTTATTTGATTTATCCTCTTTACTTTATCTTTTTCTACTAATACTCTCAACTCTATCTTAGCACTCTTTTTATGTGTATGGCATGTAAAAGAAGCCACTGTTTACCCTGCACCCAAAATAAATACATTTATAAATAGTATTCTATTTATAAATGTATTTATTTTGGGTGCAGGGTAAATAGTGGCTTATTTTACATGCCATACACATAAAAAGAGTATTCTATTGAATATGGGATGTTGCCCAAATCAACCAATCAGATTCTATCTATTATCTTCTATAAGGTGCTAAATAAATTAGAAGTAGAATCTGATTGGTTCAATAGAACTCCCATCTTAGTAAATTTACCCCTTTGTATCAATTTTTCTACTCCACCAATATTCAATGATTTTGATATCTAGGCTTTTTTTATTTTATGTAAATCCCAAATACATGGGGAATATATAGGACATTTTAAAGGCATAAAACATGTTTAACATCTGTCGTACCACAGGATAATAATAAGTGTCACATATTTTCTGTGGTTGAACATATGGGTAACTACAGAATGGAATGATTTATGCATACATCTGAATGCCATTGTACAGCATATGTTTAGAGTGACAATTAAATACTATTTAATATATATATCAAATTGAACGAAATGTTACATCTGTGGTATGTAATGGCCTGGCGATTGTATACTTAGTTTGTCCTATCTGGCTTTGCTAACTGTATATTGCTTATGATAACTCAGTGAGAATGTGAGCGGTACATGTTTGAATGCTTAACTTTAAATTATTATCTCATAATGGTTCCAAGAATGTGTAAATGGTTTCTAAGCAAGAATTGTGGTTTTTAAGAAATGATACCCCTCACCCCTAATACCAGGGCCGCCACTAGTAATGTTGGGGCCCGGGACTGACCTTCAGCCCGGGCCCCCAGCGGCACCCCTCCCCCTCGCGTGTTGGCACCCCTCCTCCCCCCAAATTACTTACCAGCGGTGGTGTCGGCGGCGCAGCAGCATCTTCTCCCGGGACACGGGGCTCGGAGCACTCACTGCACAGTGCAGCCTGCAGAGCACCAAGCCCCTCTGTATCCTAGGCTCGGCGCTCTGCAGGCAGTACTGTGTATTATGCGAGCCTGGCCGCCGAGTGGGGGCATTTGTGCGGGTGCAGGGGGGTGGTGCCGTGCCACTGTGGGCAGCTGCCCGGGCCCCTCCAGAGTCTGTGGGCTTAGGACAGTTGTACCCCTGGCACCCCCCTGTCGGCAGCCCTGCCTAATACTATATTAATAGGAGTGAGTTGCATATTCCCAGAAGCAGATGCATAAATAAATCTTTCTGTAGGGAACCCGGCAGGACTGGGGTTCAAATGGCAGATTTTCAATTGTATGAATAAAGAGTATATACTTCAAATGGAGGCTTTGACTGTAGTTTAATTTACTATATCCAATGTACTGTAAGAGCAATAAAATAAAAGTACTGTAATAGTGGGGCAGATGTATTAAGCCCGTCGAAGAGTAAACTGGAGATAAATTGGAGATAAACTGGAAGGAGTTAACGCACCAGCCAATCAGCTGTGTTTGAAATATGACAGTTGGGAATTGATTGGCTCGAGCATTATCTTCATCCACTTTATCTCCAGTTTATCTCTTCGACAGGGTTAATACATCTGCCCCAATGAATCTTAATATGGAGAGATTAAAAGTTGAAAGTGCTTGTATACTAGGGATGTGTGGTTCGGTGTTTTATATATATAATAGGGTGTAAGAATCAAAGTGACAGATTTTGGGACAGTTTTCCCATTTTTTTTTTAAAGCGGCAATAATTTACACTGAAAAACCAAGATGATTTTGCCACGTAATTGATTGCCGATTTAAAAGAAATGTTAAAACTCTCCCAAAATCTCTCACTTTTTTATTCTGTAACCGTATTATATTTGGCCCCAGAAGTCAACCTATTTTAGTTTGACTTTTTTGAGTTGAACCAAGTCCATATTCAGAGCTTCCCTTGCTCCGGAACTCGGATAATAGCAACAATTCTCCAAACACCTTTTATATTATCTATCAATCAGATTGCACTGTGACACTTCCATTTGTCTCCTGATCCCTGTACTTGGGAACAAAGGGTTTGATTCTGGTTCACTTGCAAAAGCAAATTCTCTCTCTAATGGACAAAACCATGCTGCACTACAGGTGGGGTAGATGTAACTTTGGCAGAGAGAGTTAGATTTGGGTGTTATTTTGTTTCTGTGCAGAGTAAATATTGGCTGCTTTATTTTTACACTGCAATATAGATATCAGTTTGAGGTACAAACCCCACCCAAATCTAATGGATCATTAGGTCACCAGCATTATGGTTGAAAAGCATTGGGTCGACACCATAAGGTCGACATGCGTTAAGGTCGACATGCAGGATGGTCAACATGACTTTTGGTCGACAGGGTCATTAGGTCGACATGGGTAAAGTAGACAGGATCATTTGGTCATCATGGGTAAGGTCGACATTGAAAAAGTCAACATGGTTTTTTTTTAACTGGAATGTCAACACAGTAAACATAAACACTAAAAAGTAGCACCGCGTCCCCTCGCAAGGCTTGCTGCACTTGGCACACTATTTTATTCTCCCACCACACCCTAGTGGATGGTAGGGCATGAAATACCGGCTGTCGGCACATGTCGTGTTGACATGTGCTACGCTCGACATGCTTCAGACACACTATTTTATTCTCCCACCATGCCTGAGTGGATGGTAGGGCATGAAATACTGCATGTCGGCACATTTGGTGACAATGTGGACACTGAAATGTACCACCACATCCCCTCGCATCCCCTGCTTTGATCATAGTGCCTTGCTACGCTCGGCACACTATTTATTCTCCCACCACGCCCGAAGGGATGGTAGGGCATGAAATACCGCCTCTTGGCACATTTTGGCTTAAAAAAAAACAATTAAAAAAACCCATGTCGACCTAATGACCCTGTCAACCTTACCCATGTTGACGTAATGACCCTGTCGACATAATGACCGTATCGACCTAACCCATGTCGACCATAAGTCATGTCGACCTTAAGTCATGTCGACCTAAATGCACGTCAACCTAATGGTGTTGACCTAATGCTTGTCGAACATCATGCTGTTGACCCAATGACCATATCCCGTTACATCTGCCCCAACCGCAGGTCACATGGCTTTGTCCATTAGAGAGAAAACTTGCTTTAGCAAATGAACCAGAATGAGGCCCCAAGTTCTTTCACCTGAGCTGCCGTTGGAGCCACAATGTAACAGGTTATAATAGGGATGATTGGATTGCCAATGGCCCATACTTCTTAGGGGCTTTCAAAACTGGAGAAACAAGGTTAACTTACTGTGTAGCTATCAGATCCCTTCCCTTCAAGTTAGTGCTTGAGCTCGAGGCCTTTGCAGCCTTTCTGCCATTTTCCACTTTTTTATTTTCCCCAGTACCTGGAGACATACAGTAATCTAATCAGTGGCGGCTCTAGTAGTTTGGCTTCAGCTTTGAATAATGGAACCGCACCAACTGCCAGTGTGTGCAGGCTGGTGATATTTAACAAATGACTCTACTGTATATAATGGCGATACCACTATGTGAATTCTGGACTCTTCTCCAGAATTCACATAGGGGTAACTGCAAGTGAACCTAATTTATTACTTTGACTTTATTTCTATTTTATATGCAGTCGCAACTTTCAATCACTATATAGCTTTATGTGCACAGACATAACCTCAGTATTTTCATTTTATTTTTTCTTCAATTATTCTTATTCATTTATTTTGCTATGAATATTTTCTAACAAACAAATTTAATTTTGGATCTTAAAGATACTTTTAGCTGGATACCACTTAAAATGCATAATTATTGTTCATTTTATCAGCCATTATATCAGCATCTGCATTGGTATTTAACTATTTATATATTCATTTACTGCACACTTGCCACGACTACCTTAACCTTGTTCTGACCCCTCCCCAACACCACCCCCTGGTGTCAGAAACAGGGAGTACAGACAGTCTTACCTAGTTTGCCCGGGTAAGTAGTAGGGCTACAGTATGTGTCTACTGATCCCAATGTTTATTGGAGGTTATCCTGATCCACATGCAATGCTGTGAAGTTCGCAGCATTGCGTTTGGATTTAATACCGCCCGTTGCTTGCATGGCCCACTTTGCACACCGAATTCGCACGTGCGGCTGCGAATGGATGTTTTGCATAAATATCCATTCGAAGCCTAGGGAGCAAGGACCACATCATTCGATGATCCCCAACCATCGAATGATGTGGAATGAGCATGCAAAACAAAGAAACTCCCAGGTGTCTTAGCTTTGTGTGCACCCAGTGCGAGGACAGGATGGGCAGCTGGCATCCGGTGATGTCAGCTGCCCGCCCCCAGCAAGCGTGTCACTGCTTCATTACCATGGGAACGCCAAGCATTTTCATGGGAACACCCACTGGTGGATGCGAATGGGACGGCGATCTTGTAGTTTGCCATACCCATCACACCCAGAGCATGCACCTGTGCAGAAATGCACATGAACATGCGGATTAGGCAGACATCGCTCCCTGTGCAAACGCGCGGGGGAGCAAAGGGACCTGATGTCCATTAGGTGTACAGTTAGATTGGGGGCACCTAAGGCAGGTGTCGCATGTGATGTACATGTTAGATATAACATGTACTGTATACATGGGTCACTGTGTGGTCACCATAGGCAAATCTAAGCGGTGGTCCAGGGGTGCACCGGAGGGAAGCGGTCATCTATTAGAATGAACTTAGGTCTACAGTCATTAGGTCGACCCCACTAGGTCGACTGGCAGGAAGGTCGACCTGACTTAAGGTCGACATGGGCCAAGGTCGACATGACTTAAGGTCGAATTTGCATAAAGGTCGACATGAGGAAGGTCGACTGGTCATAAGGTCGACATGGGGTTTTTCACTGTTTTTTGAGCCGACATGTGCCGACAGGCGGTATTTCATGCCCTACCATCCACTAGGGCGTGGAGGAGGTTATTAAAGCTGTGGCGAGCGAAGTGAGCCACCGTGCCCGATGCATTGCGAGCGAAGCGAGCGATGCGAGGGTCCGATTCTCATTGACAACTGTGTCCATGTCGACTGTGTCGACATTCGGATAAAAAAAAAATGAAAAACCCATGTCGACCTTATGACCAGTCGACCTTCCTCATGTCGACCTTTATGCAAATTCGACCTTAAGTCATGTCGACCTTGGCCCATGTCGACCTAATGACTGTAGACCTAAGTTAATTCTGACAGATGTACCGATTCCGCACCTGACCACCCATTAGACCACCAGCCACTTAAAATGTAAAGAAATGACAGCCGGGCAGAGAGAGCTGTGTGCTGCCCGGCTGTTTAGTCTAAGGAATTGCTCATTGCCAAGGGGGATGGCTCACGCCGCAAATTTTTTGAACAAGTAACACCCCTGTAGGAATAGCAGCCTTTCACTTCCTTACACGGATAAACAAATGTTAATTACAACAAAGGTGTAAATCAAGGTGATTCATAAAACTCATGGAAAAGAGCAAATTAGCTTAGTAGAAAAAGCATATCAGTAAGCCATAATATAAAAATACATATTGCAATTTTATAATTGTCTAGTAGAAAGATATTATTACTCGTTCACTTTCTGTCAGTGACAAACTGACAAGAGTGTGTGACTGAGATAGTGGGGAAATCAGTGAAATAGAAATATAACAGGCACAATTAAATTGATTACATATTTGTTTTAGATTATTAATATACTGTCTGGTTTAGAAAATCCATCATGTATTCCACTGATTCCAATGTAATCATTAAGAGAAATGCAACATTAAATTAGGTGCCTGAAATGTTCTTCTCATTATCACTCTCGTGGCGCCTCTTTCTAAAGATTTAATAACTATTAAATCATTAACATTCATTCAATCAAGACAAGAAATGAATCTTGCCCTAAAAAAAAAAAAAAAATGTTAAGATGTACAGAAATCTGACCTGTTCTTTGTAGAGGCTCCAGTTAGTTGGTTAAAAGCTATAAGTAATTGTAATACTTAAAAAAAAAGATTATAACTTATCTTCAAATTGTTAATAAAAATATAAAACAATGAAAAAGTGTAAAATATTTTACTTTTCAAAGTTTGATACATCTGGCTCATAATCTATCTATCTATCTATCTATCTATCTATCTATCTATCTATATATATATATATATATATATATATGCCAAGAGAAGGACCTGTCACTCAGGACTGACGTGAGCTGCGTTTCCGTGTGGCTTGCTCTGTTGCCATGAGTCGATGGACATGGACAAATGGACAAAGGCACTCAGAGGCTTGATGCAGGTGAAAAAACTGGAGGAATTTTTATTCCATTGCCTTTGTGTCCTGACGACGGGGGCATGACCCCCGAAACGTAGACAGGCAATGGAATAAAAATTCCTCCAGTTTTTTCACCTGCATCAAGCCTCTGAGTGCCTTTGTCCGTTTGGTATATTGTATATATATATATATATATATATATATATATATATATATATATATATATATATATATATATACATATATATATACAGATTTTGGTGGGTGCGGCACTCGGCGCTGGATGCAATAAATAAACACCAACAACAGTGGTACGACAACGTTTCAGTTGTATTGTCACAACTTTTTTCAAGTCAAGCGTGACTTGAAAAAAGTTGTGACAATACAACTGAAACGTTGTCGTACCACTGTTGTTGGTGTTTATTTATTGCATCCAGCGCCGAGTGCCACACCCACCAAAATCTGTACATTCATTATTGTGCAGGCACCGGCCACAGTTACCTGTTTGTATTGGGAGTGCCGGACCTTTGGATACTATATATATATATATATATATATATATATATATATATATATATATACAGTATATATATATATATAACAGTGGGTTCCAAAACGGCACTCTGAGTACAATTTACAGCAACAGTGGTGCAGGGTCCAGAAAAGGATTAAGAAGTAGCACTTACCCAACTTTGCAGCAAGGAAAGAGACAGACCAGCACTCGTTTTTAGTTGAAAGAAGATGAGTGTATTGAGAAGTATTTACAACATGGCACACATCTCTGGTAACATTAAAAAGACCCGACAGGCTGTTTCAACTGGATTCCAACCAGTTCTCATCAGGGGTACAGCATATTGGCAATGAAGCAGTATTTAACATATCATAAAGGGCACTACAAACACCAGAAAGTGATAATCTGACCAAACTTGAGAAGGAATTGGATAAATACCCGGACAATCTACTTAAATTTAAAAAAAAAAAAAAATATAAACAGGTTAAGCTTGATTACAAAGAGAATAGAGTTTATACTTGGTTCTCGAGAAGCGAAAACCGCCGGTTCCACCCACAAGTTTTTATACTCTCTTTAAAAACGTTTTTATATCCCCTTTTTAGCGATATCACATGTAGGCCATTTTTTATAAAAATTCGCAGTTTTCTGTTTTTTCTATGTAAACTACTCTTACTGTTTGTTCTTATAAATAATGCTATTGCGCACTTTTTTATATCAAATAAATTCTTATATGTTTTAAAAAAAACACGCTTACTGTACAGGTATTAGCAGTCGCTTATGCCTTTATCCAACCTATTGCATATATATATATATATATATTCAATCCAAGAAGACGGGCACAATCCAACACATTGATTTCATCCACCGCAGTGCTACAGGTCATACGTAACATACATCACCTCCAAGGACCGGCACATGCGGATTACACCAACAGAAAATAATCACACTCAAGGCATGGAGGTGGTGCAAGCTTTAGGGCTTTAATGAGCCCTTCATGCTGCTGCCTGACGAAGGGCTCATTAAAGCCCGAAAGCTTGCACCACCTCAATGCCTTGAGTGTGATTATTTTCTGTTGGTGTAATCAGCATGTGCCGGTCCCTGGAGGTGATATATATATATATATATATATATATATATATATATATATATATATATATATATATATAGGCTTGAAAGAACAACGGCGGCACTCGGAGACTAGTGAAATGTAACTTTTATCAGCGCATCAAACTGTGCAAACAAAGACCGACATTTCGGGGGGGAAACCCCGTTTTCAAGGTGCAGAAGTGACACAAAACATAAGAAAGACTCTTACCTTTATCAGGTGAGAGAGGACAGAGGCGGGAGCCCGTCACCTGCGTCCGTGGCCGACGCGTCGCCGGAAGTGATGCATGCTCTCCTTCCGGGTCTTCTGACCGGCTCACGCAACGCTTGGTTACCAAGGCAACCTGCACATAAACAAACGTGAACGTGAAATATAGTGTACATACAATGGTTACATAATAAGAAACACAACAATACAGTTAGCGCGGCAACGTATCATATGCAGCGTGATAAGCTGCTAATCGTGTCAGTAATTAAAAACAATGTTTGAAGGACAATGTCTTGAACTTCCTGGCTGGGCAGGCTAGAAAGAATCACAGTATATGGGACTAAGTGACATAATACCTGGCCGGCTCGCAAAATACTGGTGCCACACATGTAAAGAGGTTAATGCTGTGTGGCTAATGGACAAAGGTTAGTTATCCAGGAATCGCTGAGATAGCTAATGGGCAGTATCCTGGGGTGCGCAACTAATCCTGCAGAATCTTGAAACGATGGAGTGCTAGAACAGCAACTGGCTAATAGGGAGGTCCTAAATGAGATGTGAACCCGGGAATATATTTCAAAGTGCCACTAGCTGTGGGACAGGACAGATAGTAAAAGTCCATTAAAAGACGTTCCAGGGCATCCTTTCGTTAAGTCCCCGAGGGAACACAGTCCCCAACTTGAATATCCACCGGGCCTCCATCTGTAATAACCTGGTGCTCCTGTCACCTCCTCGGCGTAGTAACGGAACGTGATCGATTATCAGATGTCTGAGATCACTAAGTTTATGGTTCTCTTCGGCAAAGTGCCTGGCTACTGCGTGCTCGGACACTTTGCCCTTGCCTTTGTTGGTTAGTGCCGATTTGATTGTAGAGCGGTGCATCGCTGCTCGTTCCTTGAAGGGCCTGATAGTTTTGCCGACGTAGCCCTTTTTGCATGGGCACGTCAGCAAATAAACTATGTACGATGTGCTGCATGTTACCACATGATGTATCTTGAAGGTGCCTGGTGCTGAGGAAATTTGAAAAGTAGATCCTGTGTCCATATGCTGACATGTTGTGCATTGCACACACTTGTAACACCCGGGCTTTTTAGTGAGAAACGTGGCCCCGGGTTGAGTTTGAGTGCTGTTTGCAAACCCAGTGATATCCGTATGGACGATCATGTCCTTTATGCTTCTCCCCCTGGTAAAGCAGGTCATCGGCCTCTTATTTTTGTAGCATGTCAGACTTTGATCGGTGCTCACTATGGGCCAAAGGGCCCTTGTGGCTCTTGGTATAACAGGGCTTGAGGTGGAGTATCTACTAGTCCAGGCCAGCACATCTTTCTGGGACCTGGATTTAGGTTCCAACAATGATTGTCTGGGAATCTGCAAAACTTCCGCCTTTTGTCGCTCCAGGATACCCTTATCATAGCCTCTGTCTTCAAACCGGTGGACCACAGTATTGAGAGCTCCTTCCAACTTCTGGGGGTTGCTGGTGATTCTGGCGCTACGTATTAGTTGCGATTTTGCCAGTCCCACTTTTAGAGCTTTGGGATGATGGCTTGATGCTCTGAGGAGTGTGTTTTTATTGGTTGGTTTGTAATATACCTCAGTATGAAGTCCCCCGGCCTCTATGCTCACCAGCACATCTAGGTAATTAATTGCTACAGGTTCCACCTGTGATGTCACTTTGATGGGTGATTCTCTAGAATTGATGAAGAGAATAAGTTCATCCAGACTACTTCTGTCACCACGCCACAGGATGAAGACGTCGTCTATATAGCGACAGTATAGTGATATCCGTTCAGCCCATGTGGCCTTCGAGAAGAACATCAGTTGCTCCTCCTGGAGCATGAATACATTGGCGTACGATGGAGAGACGTTGCTCCCCATCGCACACCCGCTTTTCTGCAGGTAGTATGACCCGTCGAAAAGGAAATAATTCCTTTTGAGGATTAGCTCCAGTAGGTCCAGAAATAGGTCTATGTCCAGTGCCAGTTCTGTTTCCTTCATGAGGAATGTCCTCATGGCCTGTAGACCTTCCCGGTGTGGGATCGCCGTGTATAGGCTACAAATGTCCATCGAACACAGCAGAGTGCCTGTGCAATCGATGGTGCACTGCTGGATATATTTCAAAAAGCTCGTGGTGTCCTTGATGTGACTGGGATGTTTCTGGATGAGGGGTTGAAGTAGGCCATCTAGAAACGCTGATACCGGATGGTACAGACTGTTCCTGGCCGAAATGATGGGCCTGCCCGGCGGTTGCTCACAATTTTTGTGCATTTTTGGCACCGTAAAGAATACTGGGCAAATAGGAAAGTCTTGTTTAAGAGCTGTGGCCAATTTGCTCGATATTGTGTTCTTTTTGACTGCTTCATCCAGTACTGCGTCTAGCTCCTTTTTGTATATGTTAGTGGGATCACCCTCTAATTTACAATATGTCTGGTTGTCACTCAGTTGTTT
Source organism: Crinia signifera (assembly GCF_055691185.1). NCBI lineage: Eukaryota > Metazoa > Chordata > Amphibia > Anura > Myobatrachidae > Crinia > Crinia signifera. The sequence continues at coordinate 297,391,178 of NC_139219.1, forward strand.
TAGGGCTTCGGCCCGATAGTCATCCGTGTTCATGATGACAATGCCCCCGCCTTTGTCCGCTGGGCGCACTATGATGTTGTTGTTTTATATATATAAAAATAAAGATGGCACTCACCAGGGCTTGACAGTTCATATTCATCAGCAAAATGCACATAGATACATACATGTCAGGTCGACGTTTCGGCCACAGAACATGGCCTTACTCATGACCACATCAAAGACAGACAAAAGGCCGCTGTGGACATCGGGGGACTTGGTAAGTATGGAAAACAAAAAAATCCGAAATATTCTAAAAAAACCCACGTTTTTTGGAATATTTCAGATAAGAGATCTCCGGATACGGGAGACTCTACCTGTATTAATCTTTTCATATTTTTGGGTGAGCACTTCTGATAAAATTTCATCTTTGCCAATGTTACCCTACTGATGTTTGGTGATCCTATCCACTCAAGGGTTCCACTGTGTAACGTTAAAAAGTTGTTTAAGAGTTGTTTGCCAATGTTTTGTTTTATTTCTACTGCATGTTTGTGGGTTCTTTTCCTTGCTTGATAACCCATCATATTTCTTTCACTTCTTTCAATTTAATTAGTAAAATGTGACCCTTTAGAAAGTCAAACCTCGATCATCATCATTATTATTCATATTGTTAATGTAAGTTAGCTAAGGTGACACAATAGGGCAGCAATAGTTATAAAAAATGAGGGCACTATTATGGAATTTTTATGGTTTTTATATTATACTGTTTAGGATCTTCATTCAAATGTACCAAATTATGTGGCAAATAAATATGTACGAAAATGAAAATAACATATTAGTTTGTGAAAAGAAGCCATAGAATTGAAATGGCAAAACACAGTAACTTAAGAATGATAAAAGTATTGGAGATAAAATAATAAATCATTGAGAAATGGATCATCGAGAAAATCAATAAATAACACAAAGAGTATGGTAGGTTGTGGTGACCAGATACAAGACTTTTTAAAGCAAAAAACAAGTGTCCCACATGTGATCGCTGTAAATTAGGGAAACAAAGTTGTCAGGAATTTATCAAGACAGTGTGCAGAGCTACAGCATTGCTGAAAATGGTACATACAGATGTGGAAGTAAAGTCAGTAAATGAATACAGATACTTTGGGCCTTATTCTAGTTCACTCTTTTTGACAAAAACCTTCTTAGGTAGACAAAACCATGTGCACTGCAGGGGGCAGATGTAACTTGAGCAGAGAGAATTAGATTTGGGTTTTACTTCAAAGCAAGATCTATATTGCAGTGTAAAACTAAAGCAGTCAGTATTTACCCTGCACAGAAACAAAATAATTCACCAAAATAAAATTCTCTCTGCACATTTTACATCTGCCCCCCTGCAGTGCACATGGTTTTGTCCATCTAAGAAGGACTTTGTCAGAAAGAGTGAACTAGAGTAAGGCCCTTTGTGAGGTTGTGTATAACAACATCACAAGTAGGACACACATGCAGGGCAGTAGAAAATCTGGCCATGCCCAGGTTCCTTTCATAGGCATGGCCTAATCAAAGAAGGTATGGCCACATTTGAAAAAAAAATAGAAAAAAGTACTTTACGCACTGCAGAGGAGCACTGTGAGCACCACAACCTGGAGCAAGTCCAGGTGAGAGGCATGTGATGATTTGTGATCATTTCTCCAATCTGCAGAAGAGACTGCTGCTTTTCTGCAGAACCACACTGTAACCCAACACACAGCAGGGCTGAGAAAATGTATACTGCTGCCAGGTAGGAGGAAGGAGAGTGGGTGTGGAGTTGGCAGTCCAGGCCTGGAGCCAGGTAATTAGTACAAGTCTTCCGCCACTATGTACCACTGCTCACATGAGAGACAAATCTGAAGCAGCAAAGAACATTACAGATTACAAGACTTGATGAGAACCAAACATGTTATAGACTCAAGTCTACAAAATATGATATTGGGTACGGATCATTTTGTCACCAGTAAGTAGATCAACACCACTAGGTTCACATGCAGGAAGGTAGACATGCAGGAAGGTCGACTTGGGTTAGGTCGACATGGTCATTAGGTCGACAGGGTCGTTAGGTCAACATGGGGAAGGTCGACTGTCAAAAGGGCGACAAGGGGGTTTTCACTGTTTTTTTTACCCAGTTGTCGACATGGACACTGAAACGTAGCACCGCGGCCCCTCAACCTAATGCTTGTCAACCTAAATGCTGGTGACCCAATCACCGTATCCCTCTGATATTAGTGTCAGATATCTCGAGAGGTGGAAAAAATCTTAAGAAGATATCTAATAGTATTAATTGATCATTGCTTATAATCTTGAGCACAATGGAGTCAGTGAATGAGCAAACCGTACACTAGTGGAAAGAGCAAAGTGTAAGCTAAATAATGCAGGCCTAGACATTCAACTTTGGTGGAAACCAAATACACACTAGTTTATCTCAAGAACCATTCTCCTTCAGTTGCCCTAAAGGACATTACACCTGTTGAACCTATGTGTATATACCAATAGAGTAAAGATGAAAATTGGATTCCCAATTTTAAATTTCAGTAAAGTGCATCATACTTGGTAACTGCCATGAAAGCAAAGGCTACATATTAGAGAAGTCAAATACTAGAAAGATTGTTAAATTGAGGGATGTAATATTTAAAGAAAGAACACAAGTTTAAGAAACATTGAAAGCTTATATGGATGGCAAGTACTGTACAGGTATTTATAATGAAGATGTGTCTTAGTCACAGATGTGGAACTTCAACCAGAGCAAAGATCTTCTGCTAGATCAATGATTTGAAATCTGCATAAGAGGTATGATGAGGGATTTGCAAACTACACATTTAGTGAGCCACGGGGCACACAGGAGCCAAAGTCCAATGTGGAATTTGAAGTCTGTCCCCAGCAGATGGCACACTTAGGAATGTGCTGCATGATGTTCCTAGTGCAGTGGTTCCCAACCTGGGGTACTAATACCCCTGGGGGTACTCTGCAGACCAGTTGGGGGTACTTGGAAATAATATTGGTAATGGCGGAAGAAGAAAAAGTCTCCCAATGGCAAAAGAAGTCTACCATTGACATGGAAACAAGCCACATTGTGTCATTTCCAGTTCCATCTGCAGCATCATCAACATCTCCTCATGCTTGTGCCCAACCAGCAATTCACTGAGAGCTACCTGTGAACATCTACCCCGCACTGACATGGGTGGAAGAAGCATTCATCCTACAAGCATTAGCGGGAACTCTGGAGACAATACACAGCCAGCGGCCAGACAAAGACGGACCTGATTCCTGACCATATACTAGTCCAAGGCTACTCCTTAATATTAGGACACGCATATTGCTCACTTCCACTCATAAGTACTGTGGAAATTTCAAATTGAGAGGAGGGGTAATTATAAATGAAAAGCCTAATCAAGGGGATACAGGAGAGAAAAAAGGTTGGGAAACACTGTCCTAGTGGAAAAAAGGAGAAGTTGAGTAGCGATGGGTTTCACTTAGAGAGTCACAATTAATGTTTCGTGTGGAAAGCCTGCTACTGAAAATAGTCCTCTATGGCTATAAATGACTTTAACAAAGATGTTTCAGTATTTTAAAGTTTCTCAATTAAAGCAGGTTGCCTAAAACAATTATAGTTACCCCTGACTTAATCCAAGAGACCCTCCTTGGCATTCAACAAGAACAAGAGTCTCCCCCAAACCCTCCTTTTTGGTCCACAGATTAGCTTAAATTCCCCAGCTTCGTTGGATCACTGGATCTCTCAAGGGATTATGGTCAACTCAGTTTTGGTCAGTTCTGGCTGAAGAAAATTGTTGCCCACCTTGCCAGGCACTCCACATGCGTAAAATTATGTTTCGTGTACAGATGTCTTATGTGGCTTAAGCAAACATGGGGCTTAGAGATTTGAAAACTGCCACACCTTGCATGTGGTTTATATTTTCACCCTCCAAATTGCAGGTTGACGAATCCTTTGTTTGTATCTGGAAACCTAATCTACTGTGTGCTGTTTGCAACACTCATATTGAGCTGGTGCTTGATCTGATTCCCCCTTAGTCTCCGATTGGTCACCGTTGATAATGTCATGCATGAATATGGCGGAGAAGCATATTCCACCACGCCTCCTTCTCTTTCTTGATTTTACCCTGTACAGCATTACTTCTTTAGCCTTTACAGGCTTTTCCCAGAGTACATTTCTTGTGCATAGGTAACGATAGAACACAAACAGCATACTCTTGTATCTTTGTCGTCTAATAAATACCTTTTGCACAATGTAGAAATAAAATGCTGCAGTTGATTTGAAAAGCTATAATTTTTTATAGCATTCAGCTTCATGAATATGGAACAAGTGCAGCACTGCCATACCAGATCCGTGAATATTTTATATGGGATGTAATTTTGAATTTCTTTGAGGTGACAGACAAACAGCAGGATACCACGAACATGTGTGCCACAGTATGTCTGAGAAAATAAATAAATTCGGGATATCCAGGCTGGTGACCCACTTAGGCTGTCAATTAAAAGTGACAGTAATGTTCTCTGTGAAGTAAATCACAGCACCTACTTTTCTTCCCATCAAGTAATTTAACCGTGCATTTAGATTATTTTTAAGCAGTCCTTAGCCGTCAGATAATTAATCACCAAATCACCAATACTGACACAGCAGAGCAAGCTATACATTACAGCTGATTATTACTACTTAAGACTAAAGCTTCCAGCACTGCAAATCAAGGATGAGTATAATTGAAGATAACAAACGAAATCCTGATATTGACCGTTCAATGATTCTATTTTTTTCATTTTACCTTTCATATCAAAGACCATTAGCAGTTTTATATAATTTGATCAAAGCTTTATTATAAAGAAAAGTATATATTTATTAAAAGATGATCTTATTTTTAATATACCTCATTATCATAGTTAAAGTAGATCTGAAGCGGTCAAAAAGTTGTCAGAAAAATACAAATATTAAAATATAACCTTTAAGAAAGAATGACAAAAATGTAATTATTATTATTCTTATTATTAATAATATTAATAATACATAATAACTATCATCAACAGCCTTATACATTAAAATAGAGATAATTGCTGCTTCTCATTAATACTGGTACACATGGAGGGGTGTACAAGTATCAACATATTGTTGACATGAGAATGTCAACATGATTGTTATTGTATGTCAGTATTGACATGTTCATGATGTCGATATTGGCCATAATGTAATAATAATGCATTGTGTGACCCTTATACCAATGCTAATGCTAACACTAACCTTAACAGTAACCCTAATGACAACCCTAACTAATACCCTAAACCTTACTCTAGCCCTAACACCAATGCTAACCTTAACTCTAACAATAACCCTAATGTAACGTTAACCCTATTGATAGTCCAACCCTAAATCTATTATTTACCCTAAGCCAGTGGTTCCCAAACTTTTTGAATCACGACACCCTAAAGCATCAGAATATTTTTCACGGCACCCCTAGGCCAAAAGTTGGTTACTAATTTCAGAAAAAAATATTTAAAAAAGTTGTCATTTAAATGTTTTCCTTAGGTCCACTTATGTGGTCAGAAACATGATTCACTTCTGTTTACCCACATATTCTTAATTGAAAGCCACAAGCACTGATTTTGTCTATTTCATTGGCCATAAATAAATTGATTCAGGACCACCAACCTGAGGCACCCCTGCAAGTGCTCCAAGGCACCCCGGGGAGCCTAGGCACACAGTTTGGGAACCACTGCCCTAAACCAAATGTTGACATTTTAATAATTTTGATATTCCATATCTGTATTTGTTGACATTTTTCTGGTGTCAACATTTATGATTTTTACATTTTAGCTGCATTGATATAATACCTGTTGTTGACATTATGTATGTCAGGTGCTGACATTGCCAATGTTGACCTCATGACTGTATTTGAGATAAGGTGTTCCAAAACTCCACATGTGGTGAGAATGCAGCTCCTGCTTCACTAGTTGTCGATACAAAACAAAAGATGGCTACTATGCTTTTATCTAAGAATAGCCCCACCAACGGGGATGAAAGTATTGTCATAACTTTACTCAGAAGCCGCCAAGGATACACCTCAGTTGCTGCTTCTACATGTGAGGAGGGGCAGATACTGACAGTCTGAGGTGACAACACCCATGCTGGAGAAGACAGCTGATAATAAGTCATGTGTCACCTTATTAATAGCTGGGTCACTTAGCACTGCCGTAGGTGCCTATAGAAATGCATTATTGTAGCCTGCTCTTAATACAAGCAGACAGAAGGCATAGACATCTATTTTATTACATGTTATAAAGCAATATATACACAGCGTTATTCTCTTTTAGTATGGAGCCCTTATCTCCACTTACTGTAGTACCTAAGGCCTGGTTCATTGTTTGCAAAGCGAGTGACGGTGAGAGATTGCTTGGTGGAGGTTATGGGAAGGGGTGCAAAAATGCAAGTGTGTCATGAGCCTTTTGGGATGTATCTAAGACTACAACTACCTTGAAAACATGGCACCTGCAACTTTGTTCCCATTCTGCTTGAACCATAGGGTTCTTCAGGTGGATGATTATTGGAGGATCTCAGAGCACCAATACATTTATGTACACAAATGAAAATATTTGTGAGGCCACCAGTGTCTGTCTCCATTCATCTCCAGGTGGCAACTGCATTTGCATACTTTCACCTATCCGCTGTGAATGGGATTGCAGCTGTGAATGAATCCATATCTGAATGAGACCCTTTGTATGTAAGCATTGGATCTTGAGATGTCTTCATTGGACTTCTCTGTACATAAGACAGCAGTTGCGGCATGGCCACACCTTCCAGATCAGCTACATGCAAAGACGCAGTGGCAATTGGTTTTATATTTGACACTGAATAAAGGCCCTAATGAGGAGAAATAGGGCTAGGAAAGCGTTGATTGATATCAACAAGAGCCTGATTCTGAGGTGGGAGTAAAGCCAAAAAAGCTGTAAGTGTGCACATTGGAAAAACCATGTTGCACTGCAGGTGGGGCAGATGTATTGGGTGGTTTAGCTCTTACATATACTAGTATTTATTTATTACCACCAGTTATTTATATAGCGCAAGCACTTTACAGAGAGAATATTTGAACATTCACATCAGTCTATTCATTCTATTCATTCTAGGGTTTATTGTGGTTGGGAGCCAATTAACCTACCAGTATATTTTTGGATTGTGGGAGGAAATACACGCAAGCACAGGGAGAATATACAAACTCCATACATTTGAAAGGAGATGGGTTGGGTTGAAATCTGCACACAGTAAATGGGACCTTAATTTTTACGGGTCTGATCCGCTTAATTATGATCAATATTCTTTTAGCGGGGGTGCTATCCTGTAAACTAAATATATTCAGAACAAGAAAAGAAGACGGGAGAGCTAGTTCTATGGATGCACACCAAAAAATTTTCTAATATAAACCACCAATTTCCTAGGTGGTTTATGGAAGTAGATTCTCAAAAAGCGGAGTATCCCCTATAATCTTTATTAATATCCGGATATGGGATACACCAACCAATAAATGCGAAATTCAAGAGGTTAAAAGGTATTCGGACTTACAACATACCAGAGGCGTAACTAGATATTTGTAGTCCCCATAGCAAAAGTTTGTAAGGGCCCCCTATTTATCAACAGATGGTGATAAATGTATGTAAAACATATTACTTAGACAGTAAAGATGGGCCCCCTTCAGCTCTGGGCCCCATAGCAGCTGCACCCCTTGCACCTATGGTAGTTACGCCTTTGCAACATACATATATACATTTAAGTGAAAAGGAAAGGAAAATATAATGTGAAATAGATTTAAAAATGTGTAGGCAGGGGGGGCTGGGCTGAGTAGTATCTATAAGACACTGGGATTGTGTCCTCAGTCTCTGGAGTTGTTATAAAGATATATCAATATAATCGTGCCTGTGTTGGCTTTTTTGATATATATTAGCAGGGTATATCTCTTGGGGTTAGTGTAAGCTTATATGACCCTCTATATTTGTGGGTTCATAAAAAATTTTTTGTGTTTTGGTACACTGTTATTCCCAGTTTACCTTCTCAGGCAGTATATTAAGAGATGGTCGTATCCTAGTTTCTCAATTAGTGATGGGGGAATGGTTCACCTTTTTTAACATATGCAGTTCTCCAATTTCACAAAAACTTATATATGCCTCCTGTACCTAATATAAATTCCAGGTACAGTGGTGGAAAGGTGGTTCACCTTTTATATTGCTCTGCTATGAGAAACTAGGATACGACCATCTCTTAATATACTGCCTGAGAAGGTAAACTGGGAATAACAGTGTACCAAAACACAAACATTTTTTTATGAACCCACAAATATAGAGGGTCATATAAGCTTACACTAACCCCAAGAGATATACCCTGCTAATATATATCAAAAAAGCCAACACAGGCACGATTATATTGATATATCTTTATAACAACTCCAGAGACTGAGGACACAATCCCAGTGTCTTATAGATACTACTCAGCCCAGCACCCCTGCCTACACATTTTTAAATCTATTTCACATTATATTTTCCATTCCTTTTCACTTAAATGTATATATGTATGTTGTAAGTCCGAATACCTTTTAACCTCTTGAATTTCGCATTTATTGGTGGTGTATCCCATATCCGGATATTAATAAAGATTATAGGGGATACTCCGCTTTTTGAGAATCTACTTCCATAAACCACCTAGGAAATTGGTGGTTTATATTAGAAAATTTTTTGGTGTGCATCCATAGAACTAGCTCTCCCGTCTTCTTTTCTTGTTACAAACTCCATACAGTTAGGGCAATGGTGGGAATCGTAATAAGTGTTATGAGGCAGTAATATTAACATTTCACCGTCCATGATGCCCGAAATACTAATAGCACTGTATTGTAAAGGTGCCCATACACTGCCTGCGATGTCTCGCATCAGTGTACGGACACCCAATACCCTGCGAGCCACCAGGAACTTCCGTTGTGATGGATCGCATGCGTCCCTGCTTACCGCTCACCTCGCCGCCTGGAGGAACGGGTGGTCGGACGGCCTGCCGGTCCGACCACCTGGTCGGGTCTGATGCGCACGGGACCGCACATCAGACCCGACGGCATGTCAGGGAGAGTCAATTTGGTACGATTTAATGGGCCGATTGGTCGCAATCGGCCGAAATCGGACCAAATCGCCTTGAATCACTGTTATTTTTGTGTACATGAGATATTTGCTAAATTGCATGATAATTTCCCTTTGCATACAAACATTAGAACTAACAATATTAAGCATCCTCTCTGCCTTACAGTCAGGCGCAAGTATAGTATATTAGACCTTTTTTATTATATTTTATTTTCACAGTATTAATGCTCGAGAGTCTTAACAGTCTCATAAGCCCATAATTATACATTTGTTAAGGAAATATTTATAATTTCAAAAAAATTTCTTTGAGATTTGATTTTGTCATTAGTCTTTTTTAATGTCCCTGACATTTCCATAACATTGCTTTTTGGTGGCAAAGCTGTATTGAATCCACGCCAGGGCAATTTACTTAATAAAAAATCTGCAATAATAATCAACTAAAAGTATTAAATTTCTAATGAAAAGGCTACGACGATGACTATTTTACAAAAGTAAATGTGCAATAGAGCTGAATATTATTTTAGCGTTCATTATAAAGTGATTTGGCATTACTCGAGACATCTGCTCAGCTAATACTATGCTTATCAGTGCAACTGGAAAACCCAATTAGAATTTGTTCATAGTTTATCAGTCACAAACACTCACACATCGAAATATTCATTAGAGACCCACTGCGAGCTGTGATAAAGCAGCAGACAGCTGAATTATAGAGTCAGTGTCACCACTCTCACAATAATTTTACATTTACATGATAAAGGACAAGCAATCAAATATCTAAGATATAATTTGAAGCATGATGGGGGCTCTAACTACAACTCCCCGGTTCTTCTCTGTAAGTTCTATACAGTGCATAAAATAATAACTCATAACCCATAAAAAGTGAATATATTCATATATACTGCTAGATTATGCTTCTAAACCAGTTTTTAACTACAATATGCAACACATAACATAATAACTATATTTATTTGACAATTATTGATATACCTTATAAATCAGAACTGCAGGTGGGGCAGAATTAAAATGGTCAGAGAGATTTATTAGGCGATTTAAAACCAATGGCGTAACAGTAGTCCCCACAGACCTCGTGGTGGTTTGGAGGTGCTAGGTAAGTGTGGACGCCTTTGGTCTGCGGGGGTGGGTGGGGGAGTGAGGGGGGGCTAGTGCTTCACTGCTACCGGGATCTGTAAAATGACTTGTCTGTGGTCCTGGCGCACCTCCTGCTATCATTAAAAATGCCCCTCACAAAATGGCCACCCCCTCACAGCAGACAGTTAATGAGGATTCTAGAGGAGGCAGCGGCCTCCTCTAGCATCCTTAATAACTGTGTGCTGTTACATTACATTGTTCTGCGGGGCTCGGCTACAGACCTGGTGCCGGCAGATGGAGGGGGAGGTGTTTGGGCAGGGCTTAAGTTTTCTGGTGGTGTAGGGCGGGGGGGGGGGGGGGGGGGGGCTCCAAACTTCTGTGGCGGTGAGGGTGACCAGTTTTTTGCTTAGACCCTGGTTTAAACTCAGATCTAGCTTGCAGTGTAGAAATAATTGATCACATCCGCAGTTCGGGGGCTGGCGCAAGCGCACAAGCGCATGCGTGCATGTGCAGATTAATAGCCCAATTCATCCTGAATTATCACCAGGGTTTGTTTCTGGTAAAAAAAAAATTTGCTCTGATTCCAAATCACAATAAGTGCTGGTGCAGGGGAAGGACTGAATGGTGGAAGGGATACAAGGTGAAACAGGAGGTAAAGAGCAAGAAGGGCACTTGTGTAGTTTCACGGCGGTAGTTACGTAGTCAGCATAGTTTCCCTGTCAGAATCAATTGTAGTCAGCCTAGTCAGTACGTTTGCAGCAAGAGGGAGCTTACATAGTTAGTATAGTCAGTCAGCGTTACGCAGTTAGCATGTAGTCAGCGTAGTCAGTACTTTCGTGGCTGGCCGGAGCTTATGTAGTTAGCGTAGTCGGTCAGCGTTACCCAGTTAGCGTGTATAGCCGGAGCTTACGTAGTCAGTGTTATGCAGTTAGCGTAGTCAGTCATCATTGTGTCACCACTTATTACATTAACACCCCCACTATCCACACCAACCTGAACCATGGCCTGTTCATACCCCCACTATCCAAGTCGGCGTAGAGTTGATTTTATAAAGTGTGGTGAGCGCAGCGAGCCACCGAGCTGGAAGTGTGGCGAGGAGACCCGTAAACTGAGCCCGAAGAGTGGCGAGCGCAGCAGATTACTTGACGTGTATTCCGCATCTCCTCGCAGAGCACACTGCGCTTATCACGCTTCAGGCTCGGTGGCTTGCTGCGCTCGCCACGATTTATAAAATAAACTCCATGCCGACGTGGATAGTGGGGATATGAACAAGTTGGGAGGGCGTGTACCGCTGCACTCGCCATGCTTCGGGCTGGCATGGATAGTGGGGGTTTTAAATGGAGGTATGTGCCAGTATGTAACATCGAGCACTGGCAAATGCGTCATTTATTGTGCATGAGATGCAATCAAATGCATCCTTTATTGATCATGAGATGCATTTGTGCACCGCACCCCCCCCCCTTTGTGCATGAGACACACGTGCGACCGAACCCCTAACCCCGTCCGTCTCTCTGAAGCAGACACGGGCAGGGATGCCGTACCCTGCTGCAAGAATTACTGAGATGCACAAGCGTATGAGACTGCGTCTCAGGCAGATGGAGCAGCTCTCCTCCGGCGCCCGCATGATCGCCTCTCCGCCGGTGTCCGCCAACGCAGGGGATCTGGCGGGTACCGGCGTTGTGTGAGAGGCGCTCACTATGCTTGCCAGGGACGCCGGGGACAGAACTGCAGCTTTTGGGATCACTACACTGACTACACTAGGAAGCCGTTGGGCTACGCTGACAACGTAGCTTAGCCTACTCTGAAAACGTGGCGTAGCCTGCTGCCATGAAACCTGCTGCCATGAGCACCACAAGAAGTGTAACAATATATCAGCCATAAGTAGGAACAATACAAATAAGGTGGCTGGCCACCAGGGGGATGGTACAGCCACATAGAAGTAGTGCATTAATGTGAATGCTAGCTAACCAGACTAGGTTGCAGAGTAAAAATAAATAACAATAACAAAACCAGAAAAATGCTTTAAAATACAGTACATTAAATATCCAAATGAGCCTCCAGCCTGCCATGGAGACTGCCAATGAACCCTATGGTCAATCAGTCCTTATATATCTGCAAGGCAGTTACATTGATACATTTATTTGAAGATTTATATTGCAGATGCAGATTTTTACATGATTGGAAATTATTTCAGTTTAAATGGCTTAAATATTTAATGGCCTCTACATTTCTGTACATAAGAACCCTGTATTCTATATCCTGAGCTTGACTACTTTCTGAAGCCATAAAAGTACATTCACAAAAACGTCCTTTATTTGACATTTCTAAGGCACAGAAGTGTTTCACAAATGTTATATACATTTTAAGATTTGTAATGTATTCATGTGAAGTTCTCGCACATAATACGCACAGAGGGCTTAGGTGTTTTGTGAAAGGAAATATGAAAAGGTGTGATGTAAGTCCAAGGAGGCAGAACATTTTTTTATGTATTAATACTTCATGCTGTCATCCCGCTGATGGAAAATACCATACCATGTATAACAATCTGCAAATCTATATTGCCCGCAGCTTTCATAATTAATCATTATGGACAATTAACTAAAAGCTAACGCTGATATCCACTAGGAAAGACCTCTACGGCGCTTACATAATGATAGTAATAAGTATCATTACTCTGGTGTGCATAGCAATTATGTTGTGGACTATGTCTTTTCATTTAAATATCATATAATTAATGAATTAATTAAATTAACACCATTGGCACATATATGTGCCAAAGCGAACAATTGCTTCTCCACATGGGTTAGGAAACAGTAAGATTGAAAATAATATATATTTTTTTAAACCAGGAATAAAACAAACATCTAAATCAACTTGCCAACGTTAGATTAGGTATTGGGTATGAAAATTGAATAATCAAGGAACCTTTTTTTATTGTGATGTCCTAATAAATGATGCAAATATCAATGTTTATTACATAATAATATCATCACGATTCATAATTCATGATTCATGATTCATCAGAAATTGCAATTACAGAAGAGTCAAGCCTAGAATCAAAAGTACCTGAGCAATTCTATAAATGTATGACTTGATTTAATGCACTTTATCACATTGACGCGCTCCCTCATCCTGCAACCTGCGTTCTATCATATTGACACACTCCTTTGCCCCGTTGTCTGCGCTTTAGCAAACTGACGCACTCCCTCACCCTCTGTCCTGTGCTCTATCACACTGATGCACTCAGTCACCCTGCGGCACTCCCTCACCCCGTGGCCCGCACTTTAGCAAACTGACGCACTCCCTCACCCTCTGTCCTGTGCTCTTTCACACTGACGCACTCCCTCACCCTCTGTCCTGTGCTCTATCACACTGATGCACTCAGTCACCCTGCGGCACTCCCTCACCCCGTGGCCCGCACTTTAGCAAACTGACGCACTCCCTCACCCTCTGTCCTGTGCTCTATCACACTGATGCACTCAGTCACCCTGCGGCACTCCCTCACCCCGTGGCCCGCACTTTAGCAAACTGACGCACTCCCTCACCCTCTGTCCTGTGCTCTTTCACACTGACGCACTCCCTCACCCTCTGTCCTGTGCTCTTTCACACTGACGCACTCCCTCACCCTCTGTCCTGTGCTCTATCACACTGATGCACTCAGTCACCCTGAGGCACTCCCTCAACCCGTGGCCCGCACTTTATCACACTGACACGCTCCCTCACCCCACAACCTGCGCTCTATCACACTGATGTGCTCCTCACCACACGGCCCTTGCTCTCATACATACACACTCCCTCACGCCCCAGCCTGTGCTCTATTACACCAACGCACTCCTTAACCCTCCCACCCCTGTGCAGACTAATCCTAACTCCTCACTAGTGCCAACCCTGATACCCTGTAACCTAACCCTTACCTCCCCCCGCACCCTAACCATAACCCACCCCACATATATCCCTGCACCATTGACTCTTGCCTTAGAAACAGCAGCAGGGTAAAGTCTTACTGTCTGGGGTCCCTGCCTAGAACAGCAGCAGCCTCTCATCTTGCTCAGGGAGCAGCAGCAACTGTGGGGGTGCCATGTAGCCCCGCACCCAGTGTGAAGCCCTGCCCCCCAGTGAGTCCCATGTAGCTCCATCTACATCCCGCCAAGTGGGGGAGGGGACAGCGATGCGGCTGTGTGTCTAGCTGATTGAGCTGCCGCACTGCAGCAGGCTGCAAGATGGGGCCATGACATTGAGAATAGAAGGGATCTGAGCTTTCAGACAGCTGAGCAGGGGGATGGCTTTGGACCCCTCAAATCATCAGGGCCAGGGACAGCTGTCCCTCTTGATCCCCCCTGGGCCTCCTCACATGAAACCATGGGACTAGTGAATAACAGTTGTAAACTGTGGCTGTAAACTAGGGTGATCATCTCTACCTCCTGTGCAATACTTGAAGACAGCTTAAGGCACAATAGTGTGACACAGGACAGTGGTTAAAAAAACGCTGCCCTAGGTATATGTGGACTCCTCTTAATAAACTTTATAAACTGTCACACACCATTTAATGATAAATCTGCACCCTCAACACACCTTTTAATTATTATACCTTTCATTAAGATCCCCTGCCCTCACACTTAACTTCTTTTATGTAGTGCTGCAGACTTATACTCATCTGCGTGCTTCCAGCACATGTGAGGCGATGCACATATCAAAGGGTGGGCTCTGTATGTGCAGAATGGGTTTGACATGGTAGGGGGGGGAGGGAGTGGAAAAATTAAAGTGGGACTAAAGTCTTGATTGAGCTTTGTTAGCAAAGCAAAAAACCACGCAAATGGGCAAAACCATGCTGCACTGCAGGTGAGGCAGATGTAAAATGTGCAGAGAAAGTTAGATTAGGATGGGGTGTGTTCAAACTGAAATCTAAATTGCAGTATAATAATAAAGCTGTCTAGCATGTGAGCTACATGCAAAAGCAGTCAGTATTTACACTGCAGAGAAAAATATACATGTGTTTGCTCCTCTTGCACAAAATTACTTGTTTGTTTGTTTGTTGTTTGCTATACTGAATCTGTGCACAATATAATATTACTGCTATCTGTGCACAATATAATAAGATAAAGAAATACCATAGACACTAGAGAAAATATTGTCTTGTCTTGTGCTAATAATAAATGTAATAATCACATTCCCCCATAAAATGTTATTAAATGTAATACAAATACAAATTAAATAAAACAATTGTTGTTTTCCAATTTAAATAGCAAATGGCAATCATTTTTCTGGCAGCGATCCAAATGGATATGTCAATATGTAATGCAATAGATGCAGCTTAACATATGGGAGCTATACTGCTAATGATTTAAGTACAATCAACTGAAGGGGTCACTGCATAACTAGCCAATCAGATTGATTGGCTAGCTTGTTGTCATCATCTTTATTGCATAGGCTTCCATCGTCTGCAAGAGATGCAGCTCTGCAGAGATGCTTCTGTGAATGCATGTATGCTTTATTTTCGTCCAATCATATACATTTGCCCTTATTGTACTATAGCTAAGTTTGGCCAACCCTGTGTGACACCCTCTCCAGGGTACATTGTTGTTGTTGGGCCTACAGTAAACCTACACTGTTGGTGCACTGTATGGCAAAGCATATATTAGACCTAAAAAATGGATTGCTGCAAAACAATATATAAACCAATAATCATTACGATCCGACATGGGAAGTTGTGTATTTATACTGAATATTATCATTTTATGGAAATGATAGTCTATGAGTTGAGTTGGGATGATGGATGCATTATAGTGTGGGTGGAGGGTAGAACTTGAAAATCATAAGGCCTAAAGCCATGTACGATTTCAAAACTCAGGGGCAGATTTATTAAGCTTGGAGAAGAGATAAACTTGAGATAAAGCGGAGAAAAGGTAAAAGGAGATAACGCACCAGCCAATCAGCTGTGTTTGAAAAAGACAGTTGGGAGTTGATTGGCTGGTGCTTTATCTCCTTTTACCTTTTCTCTGCTTTATCTCCAGTTTATCTCTTCTCCAAGCTTAATAAATCTGCCCCTAAACCTTTTGCTATGTGTTTATAACAAAAAAACATTCTTTTCCAGCAGTGTAGCTGTCACATACTCCATAATTAAAATGCATATTATCAACCTGAATTCCACTAGAAAACAAAGCTGATGACTTTGCTGCAGGCGACGGGGGGATTCATGTTGCCAACAGAATTATTTAACTTTGTTCCGCTTGTGTAATGAGTCGTCCTCTGATCACATGGACGTTATAGTGGCAGCAGAGAAAGGTAATTAAGTAACTGGCAGCAGGCCGTCATACCAGTAAATACAGTAAGTTACTTTTTCCAGACAGATAGTCAAGATTGAAGCCCTATAAGAAGCTACAGTATGTGTAGGGCTTTTGGTTGATACATTAAAAAGGTGATGCTTAGGGGGTATTCAATCTCCCGCCGATATTCCCGATGGGGTAAATAGCGGTGGGGCCCTATTCAATGCCTTCTTCCCCGACAGCATTGAACAGGGATCTCGGCAGAAGGGGCCAGACTATACAAGCATTTTTGAAAAAGGGTTACGGTAATCCCAACCACCTCAAGCACTCTTTTCACCTGCTGCTGCTGAACCCAGGTAGAAAAATTCAATCCCAATTTGTTTTCCAGGAAACAAGTGAAACAGTGTGATTAAGGGCTAACTGCAGCGCTGGTAAATGTATGTCCCAGATTTTTTGTAGGGT
This sequence comes from Crinia signifera, assembly GCF_055691185.1. Taxonomy (NCBI): domain Eukaryota; kingdom Metazoa; phylum Chordata; class Amphibia; order Anura; family Myobatrachidae; genus Crinia; species Crinia signifera. Next base: position 297,408,106 of record NC_139219.1, read on the forward strand.
ATGCTGAGGAATATTAGACAGTTCTTGAGGAAAAAATATATATGATCGTTGCACTTTTCTTAAAACAGCCAATACTTTATTTCCACCAACCAAATTAGAGAAAAAAACTTCCTCTTTAAGGAAAAAATTATAAAAAAAATGCAAAAATTCCAATACATATTTAAAAACAGTTATTTCCACTTGAACAAACAGAGTTTTACTTTGAGCTCACCGGACCTCCTACGGAAAGCAATTTTTCTCCACTCCACAAGATGTGATAGATCCTCTTGTCACACTAGGATTCCTCTTCTGGATGCCGCACTGCCACTGCGGCTATCCTTCAGATTACCTCCGTGTGTTAGGGATAGTGGACAGGGGGCTGTTGTCTCCGAGCTAGGTGCACGGCTATTAGAAGCACACGTGTCACCCTCCCATCTGTCCCGCTAGCGCCTGCAGGTCAGCGGGGTCTCACGGCCAAGATTATTGTGATGCCGGCACTCAGGAGTACTTCAGCAGGCTTGGAATCTTTATAAAGCCAGTCAGTGCCGCAGATGTCTCAGGCTTTCGCTTGGCAGCTCTGAGTGCTCCCCTTGTGTGCGGTAACGCTCTCTCCCTCAGGCTCCGGTCTCCAATGCGTTTCTACCATTAACTGGTCTTTCTCAAGGTGCAGCTGGAGATCGCAGCCCTCCCTAATTTATCCTGGAGAGGTATAAATTAGGGAGGGCGACACGTGTGCTTATAATAGCCGTGCACCTAGCTTTGAGACAACAGCCCCCTGTCCACTATCCCTAACACACGGAGGTAATCTGAAGGATAGCCGCAGTGGCAGTGCGGCATCCAGAAGAGGAATCCTAGTGTGACAAGAGGATCTATAACATCTAGTGGAGTGGAGAAAAATTGCTTCCCCTAGGAGGTCTGGTGAGCTCAAAGTAAAACTCTGTTTGTTCAAGTGGAAATAACTGTTTTTAAATGTGTATTGCAATTTTTGCATTTTTTTCCTTAAAGAGGAAGTTTTTTTTTCTCTAATTTGGTTGGCGGAAATAAAGTATTGGCTGTTTTAAGAAAAGTGCAACAATCATATATATTTTTTCCTCAAGAACTGTCTAATATTCCTCAGCATACCCTACAAAAAATCTGGGACATACATTTACCAGCGCTGCAGTTAGCCCTTAATCACACTGTTCCAACTATACAAGCAGTCGGGCCCCAAGAAGGGCCAGGAATTGTCTCGCTCCCGCCCGCAGCTCGATAATTTTCGGCCGTTTCTCGTGGCCACCACCCTTTTTCAGTGCTCATCAAGCTGGGTATTAAATCCCGCCTGCGGAATCAGCGTCGAGCCAGCCCAACAGTCGTGACCCAGGATTGAATATCCCCCTTAAACTCTATAAATCGTCGAATGCATTTTTAGTTCACTCTGGCCCTTATTCTGATCGGTGCGGCCCGATCAGAATATGCGGCCGCAACCGTGCAGGCGAATCCCCGCCTTCCATACGGATCGCCACCTGCCGTCCGTATGCGGATATGAGGCGATCCGCATGAAATTGTACGGGGATACGCCTCCTCCATGGTGGGAGCAGCCCCTGCATTCGATGGTCGCCGAACATCGAATGCAGGGCCGCACGCTCCACCAGGTCCCGCAACACAAGACCACACGGACACTTGTCCGTGTGAAATCATGTATAGGGGCGGGCAGCTGACATCCGGCGATGTCAGATGCCCGCCCCGTACCCACGCGTCACGGCCTCATTACCATGCATACGCCCCGCGTTTGCATGGGAACGCCCATGAAACGGGGGGCGTATGCATAGGGTAATGAGGCTAAGTAGCCCCTCACGCCCCTCTACGCCCCCTGTGCGGCGTATAAAGAATCCGTGCGGCGAAATCGCCTGCACATGCGCAGAGTGACCTCTGCACATGCGCAGACGATCAACATCGGCGGTCCGTCCGCATGCGGGAATTTCCGCACCGATCAGAATAAGGGCCTATGTCGGCAAGTTGTGTAGTGATGCGGAGAGGAAGCGGTGGTCATTATAGGCCTCAGTTTGGGCTAAATAAGGAAAGGTATTGAGGTTGTAGGCTATTTTGGAAAATGTTCTATCCTAAAGGTCCAATTAACCTTTAATTTTACTTTCAAACAAGGCCCAGACTATAAGTCTAATGAATAAATTAAATAATGACATTGCTGACACACACGTATAAATAGTGTATCTGATCAACTTTCCCGCTATGTTACGTAAGAATACTGCTGTAGAGCCCTAGAGCAACACATTAATCTTCACCTTATATACAGTTTATGTCCATGTGCATTGACTCCCCCACACCACCTCTGTGTTATAAGATTAGGGTTTAGCCTGAGCTTCCTCCAGGAGAGGAAGGAGCTATCCATCTCTTTACCAGACCTTATTTAATTCATGCCCCAAGCACAAGCACATCAGAATCAATACCACATATGCATTCAAGGCCAATGTCAGAAGCTTCTGCAATATCGACAAAACTCAGGTAGTCCAGAGCTTTGGCCAAGCCCCACAGAATGAGAACCTCAAGCCCTCCCGGACATGGTGACCATCTGTCATATGTACCATGTTTGTTCCCTCAACAGCCATAATAAGGCAGCAGGCAAATTACAAGTCACATTGATTTGCTCAGCTGGTGTTTCAGCATTATAGCACAATCTTCCTTTATAACAAATATATTAAGCCCGGGATATTGAGATCTTTTCAAGGAAAGTGAATGGGGTTGAAAAGCAATATATCATCTGTATATTGCTTTCTCTCATACTCAATCTATAATCCTACCAATTAAAATGTGAACTTTTGAAAAATGTCAATATAATACATTAGCTGTAATGAACCGGCATAATGCAATGCGTAACATGACATGACAAACTTGTTCTATAGTATAGGCAACATTTGTATTCTTGTTGATGTTCTGATGCTTCTTAGATGTACTGTGATTGTCAGTGCGTTCTCAGTCCCTGACAGATGGTGTCTTGTGTTATGGTTGAGTTTGACAATGGCACTTTTTTAATTATTTGTTCTTCGTTTATCAGGTTCGGTTGGTTATTTTATTATTTTCCTCAATGACGGTAATTCATGAGCCACTTTCTACAACTAACTTTAAACGAAATATGTTTCAGATTGTTTATTACTGTAAAATGTAATGCCACAGGAAGGTCAACCACTAAAGGTCCACACCTTCAAAAGGTCAACTTGGGTCTAGGTCGACACAAGCATTAGGTCAACATGGGGAAGGTCGACAGTCAAAGGGTCCACATGGGTCTTTTCACTTTTTTTGGAGGCAACATGTGCTGACAGGTAGAATTTCATGCTCTACCCTCCACTAGGGCATGGTGGGAGAATAAATAGTGTGGTAAGCATAGCGAGGCACCGTGCCCGAAGCATGGCGATCAGATGTGGTGCACCAATACAGTGTGCATGTCGAGAGTGTTGACATCCGGATAAAAGAAAAGTTTGAAAACCCCATGTCAACTTTTTGACTGGCGACCTTCCCCTTGTCAACCTAATGATTGTGTCAGCCTAATGACCCTGTCGTCCTAGACCCATGTTGATCTTTTGAGGGTGTCGACCTAAGGCCTGTAGACCTTTAGTGGTCAACCTTGTCAATGTGGACCTTCCTGTGGTTGAACTAATAATGCCAACATTCAAAAAGTTAACTAAAAAATTACAGTAGGGTGATAACATACATTTTTATTGTAAAGAAATACATATATAAAAAAAAACGTTACAGATGTAGCGCCGCTCGTTCTTGCAGGGGCTGGTGCTTCCATTGCATCCAGCCGTCGCCAGGGGCTCGTGCGCCCAGTGGAGACAAAGCTCCCTGCTGCTGTCCTCCGGCTCCCCCGGCAACATCGCCAGTCCTGGCTGCCACCCCGACCCCCCCCCCAACCCTGCCCATCTCCCTGAAGTGGAGACGGGCAGGATACCGCCGCACAGCCGCTGAGTGACTGGGACGCGTGTGCGTCCCAGTCTGAAGGAGTCCCTCTCCGCCAGCTCTCACCAGCGGGGACATTCTGGCGAGAGCTGAGCAAGAATGAGAGGGGCTCCATCTGTATTGTACTAAGTGCTGTAATAAATATATAACAGCTGAATGGAAAAATCGTCTAGACCCATTTATCATTTAAGATGTTGGGTGAATTCCCCCAAAACACCTGTCTTCGGGTATTAGCCACAAATGTTACGTACCTCCGAAGCATTCCAGATATCATATCTCCCAGCATCCGCCATTCTGAGATGTATCCCAAGGACTACTTACCGCAGCTCCGACCAGACAATGATGACCCTGCAGTCAACCAGGGGTCATCACTGACCATGCATGCACAGACCCCACAGATGGCTGGGCTCCTTTCGGGGGCCTCTATCCCTGCATCTTCAGGAACATATATCCATATTGCAATGCGATTGTAGGCAGTAGACTCCACCCAGATCGTACTGTATATGTAATCCTATAGCTAATGGGTCCCTATCAACAATGTCTGTTGCACACTCCCTTTGGTGCAATAACTACGTACTCAGATTCCACACTTGGACACTGGGCAAATTAAGCAGCTGTATCCTGCAAGCAGCGGCTGCTGACCAGGCTGTGGGAAAGGGGGGGTTTCTGGGCATAAGTATTTGCCTATGTAGTGCATACAGATGTATCTTTTTATATCCTAGCTGTAACGTGCATGCATCACAGCAAGGATCTCATGGCACAGTTGGGAACGAGTGTTCTCGTGCTCTCGCTATGCCATTGAAGTGAATGGAACCAGACAGTGATGCTATATGCAGCATCAATGTAGCAGGACGTGGCTGTGCTTGCACTGTTTGCTGCAGCTGTATCTGCATCTTATGTTAATGCAGCTGACAATTTTCACAAAATTGAGGTGCCAGCTGGCAGCTTGAGAAAGTACATTTCCGCCTCTGTGCAACTGTAGAGGCACCATTGAGTACACCATTGAAACTTGGAGCCTCCCTATAACAAGTGCGTTTATCCATCTGAACATGACTCTGAGTGAGTGTCACAGCCACCTCACAGTTACTTCCTAGGAACGGACATCTAAGAGCGTGTATCCAATTCTGCACTGTGTCTCTGAGTGCTGACTATCGGGATGCTTATTACTTTTACTGTGGTGTATACACGGATTTAAAACCATTGGTCAACTGAGTGCAGCATCAACACTGCTGAAAACTCAAAATCAGACCAAAAGACAGGAACAAGAATGGAATAAACAAAAAGAGCCAAGATGCAGCCAAAGTTCGGATATAAACAATAGGAACAAGTAAAAAAGTGACCAAAGTTAAATAGATTCCATAGGGAAATTTGAATACATTGCATTGTGCCACCTTGAAGTTCCCATGTGCACATCACTGTATTACAATAACCACACATGGCTAATTTTCAACCTCTTTTGGGTGCAGTAAAAAAAAATTGTAAATATACTGTCCATAACATACCTTTAATCTACCGTTCTTGGAGCCAAATCCTCCTCCCACAATCCCATAAGGAATAAATGGACAAAACACAGAAAAAGCCCTGAAGTGTGAAATGAGATGAGCAAATTAAAAAGCTTTAATCAAGGACAAATACTGTACAGTTAAATTATACCAAACCTATGTTCACGTAGTTCAGAAATTTTTTACAACCGCACATTTATTATTTATTTATTTACAGTTTCTTATATAGCGTAGCAGATTCCGTTGCGCTTTACAATTGTAAACAGTGATAAAACTAAGTAACAACAGACAGACTTAGAGGTAAGAGGGCCCTGCTGCAAGCTTACATTCCATAGGGATATAGGAGGGAAACACAAGGACAGGCACCAGTAATAGCTTGTAGGTCCAAAAGGGAAGCTATATGATACATAAGTGCCTCAGAGGGTTATGCGTATGGAACTTAAATATGATAGGCTTGCCTTAAAAGGTGAGTTTTCAGGGAATGCTTGAAAGTTTGAAGGCTATTGTGGAGTCTTATTGTGCATGGAACAGCATTCCATAGGATGGGAGAAGCACAAGGAAAGTCCTGTATTAGTGATTGGGAGCTGGTGATCCATGCAGAAGAGAGACGCAGATCTTCTGCAGAGCAGAGTAGTCGAGATGGGAGATATTTTGAGATAAGTAAAGAGATATAAGCTGGTGCAGAATGGTTAATAGCTTTATATGCTAGCAGAAGGGTTTTATATTGAATACGGTAAAACACAGGTAACCAATGGAGGGACTGGCAGAGCAAATCAGCAGATGATGAGCATCTTGCTAGGAAGATCAGCCTAGCAGCAGCATTTTGAATGGATTGCAGTGGTGAGAGTCTGTTCTTGGGAAGACCAGTTAGGAGACTATTGCAATAATCAATGCAGGATATAATGAGTGCATGGCTAAGAGATTTAGTAGTGTCTTGAGTGAGATAGGGTCGTATTTTGGATATGTTTTTAGATGCATGTAACATGATTTGGTGACAGATTAAATGTGGGGAACAAAGGATAGTTAAGAATCGAGGGTGACCCCTAGCCAATGAGCTTGTGGGGTAGGGTAGATTGTCGAGTTGTCAACAGTGATGGCGATATCAGGATGGTAACTGTTCTTAATTGGTGTGACTATAAGTAATTCTGTTTTGGAAATAATGAGTTTGAGGTGGCGAGAAGACATCCAAGATTAGATGGCAGAGAGGCATTCAGAGACTCAGCCCAAAACCACTGGTGACAACTCTGGGGTTGATAGATTTGAGTATCATCCGCATATAAATGATACTGAAATCTGAAAGAGCTGATGAGTTTTCCAAGAGAGGAGGTATAGATTGAGAAAAACAGAGGACCTGAGACTGAGCCTTGCGGAACTCCGACTGTCAGAGGTAGTGAAGAGGAAGTAGAGTAGAAAAGCGAACACTGAAAGAGCGATCAGATAGGTAAGATGTGAACCAGGAAAGGGCTGTATCATTAAGACCTAGAGAGTGCAGTGTTTGTATGAGAAGAGTATGATCAACAGTGTCAAATGCAGAAGAGAGATCAATAAGAATAAGTAGTGAGTACTGGCCCTTAGACTTGGCAGTTACCAGATCACCACTTAGTGGAGTGTTGAGAACAAAATCCTGACTAAATCGGTCCGTACTTATATGTTAGTTGGGCGCCCACTAAGCTATTTGCTTAGTTTTCCACGTCCCCTCGTGGAGCTCACTACACTTGCCACGCTTCGGGCTCAGTGGCTCGCTACACTCACCACACTATATACAATCAACTCCATGCCAACATGGATAGTGGGGGCATGTGCGTACTAACTATAGTGGGCGCCCAACTAACATATAAATACCAGCGGGTCTAATAGGGTGTAAGAGTTAAGAAAGTGTGTGAGGCGAGAGTAGACAAGTCTCTCCAGTAGCTTGGAGAGGCATGGGAGCGGAGAGATAGGATGATAGTTAGAGAGAGAGGGAGTAATCACTGCATGTTTGAGCAAAGAAGGAAAAGTACCAGTATCAAGAGAGAGATTGCAGATTTTAATTAATGTTGTGATAAGAACAGACAGAGTTTTAATGACTTGTGCTACTATAGGATCAAGAGGAGAGGTAATAGTAAGAGGATAAGAAGAGTGTGGAAACTTCCTTTTCATTTGTGAGCTCAAATTAAGAGAAAGTGCCAGAGGGTTCAGGTGGGGAAGAAAGAGGGTTAGAGGTTGTGGAAGAGCATACCATTTCATCTCAGATGTTATCATTCTTGTCCTTAGGATGCAAGTTCTTGTGCACTGATTGTAGCCGGTGGGGGAGGAGGGGGAGGTACAGAAGAGAATTAAATGTATTAAACAGTTGCATAGGTTTGGTGGCATGAGAAGAGATGAGAGATTGGAAGTATGTTTGGGCAGTGTCCAAAGCATTGCAGTAGGAGTGGTAGATAGACTTATATGTGAGGAAATCAGTCAGATTACAAGATTCACGCCACTGGCATTCTACTTTACTTGACCAAGTTCATAGTTGTCTTGTTATTTTGGTGTGCCACGGCAGGCATCTAAGCCTGCGGGGGTGTAATGGGTAGCTGGAGCCACTTCATCAAGGGCTGTTTCAAGAGTCGTGTACAGGTGGGAAACAGCAGAATTGGGAGAGGTATGTGTAGGAATTAGAGAGAGCTTTTGTTGCAGAGAGGTGGAAAGTTGTGGAAAATGAATAGCATTAGTATTTCTACGGGTTAGAGTAGGCATGTATGATTTCTGTGTCAGTGAGCTTGGGGTAATGAAGGAGAGTGAGAGGGTAATGCGATTGTGATCAGAGAGAGGGAAGGGAGTGTTAGTAAAATCAGAAACTGAGCACAGCCTGGTGAAAACAAGGTCAAGGCAGCATGAGTAGAGGAGTCAGACCACTGGGAGAGGCCGAGAGAGGAATTTAGAGAGAGGAGATTCGCAGTGCTACTGACTGCTTTATCAAGGTGTCACACCTTGATAAAGCAGTCAGTAGCACTGCGAAACACGTTGGTGATTGCTGCTATTTGGACCCAGCTTTGGAGAAAACTTATATTCTTCCACACTTGAACTGCTTCCACCACCTGCTTAATTGTCTGATCCCTGCTTCAACCCAATGGAAGTCCCTTGCCTGTTTCATCTATGGACACCTGTTCACTGGCAGTAGTGAGGACTCCCGAGTTGGCTAATTTCCATAATCTGCCTTTGGTTTGAGACCAGTACATAACTGCCAGGATACCATAAAAAGGGCTAATAAGGACTCCGCCAATCATAATACCACTGGATCAATGCAGGTTATATGACTAATATTTGGTGACTATCGAAACTGGGTCCAATCAGTTATATTGTTATTTTATATATATATTGTTTTTTAGTGTATTTTATTTAAAAAAAAAAAAAATTATTGATTCATTGCATACATTTATTAATTATTCAGCGCTTCTTTTTTCATTTTGATGGAGAAATTGCACCTGACATATGGCTGATGTAAGTGTGGTGATGTATAGTTAAATGGTTAATTGCAATGTGCCGTTGTCTGAATAAATACTACTCAGGAAACTTAAAGGTCACTCTATCTATACTCCAAGGGCAGGTTTTGTTTACATATCTTTTTAAAAGTTTCTGCATGCACACAAGTCAGTCACTGAGTTATTGGAGAATCACAGTGCTGTACTGTTAGTGTCCTAGGACAGGGGGCCATGGGACTGATTTATACACTATGCAGATATTTTCGCAATTACATAATTATACCAGTGGTCCACTGTTGCAATGTACATGCATTTCGATTCTATTCTGAGTGACAACAATACACTCACTCGTGAAGTTGATGTTTTCCATATCTGCAACAATGCTTGGAATGTGCATGCATGTGAAGGCTAAGGTGGGCATCCTAGTCTCTGAGTGCAGTAGCATTTCTATACAACAATAAATCAGGTCCACATAGTTAATTTATCTAAAGGAAAGTACATTGTGAGAAGTAGAAGCTAGACAATAAACAATATGGGCACAAAGTGTCAGTCATTATATGTCCTTGTTACATAGCAATGATAACAAGTGAGTCACAGTCATTGGAACTTTGGCATACTCAACGCTACAGAATGAAATAGTTATAGGAATGTCAAAAGCAATATACATAATTCTTGGTTATTACTATTGAAGTAAAGGCTACAGACTTTGCAATACAACTTCAAGAAAACTTGTCAAGACAAGGATTCTGTATTTAAAGACACAGTAGTAGTTACAGAAAATCTGTGGCAAGCAGAACAACTATGTGCCACAGTACACACCACTAGCTGGAGATATATTTTAACCAGTGTGGAAGTTAACAGAGAAACAAGTCATCCATAATTTCCAAAGTCAACAAGTAGAGCCACAGGTGGAGCCAGGCTTATCAAGCCTGCTCCCGGCACACCAGCCACCACCCCACACCGCTGAATGTGGTGCACCATACGTTGGAGATGCTCACGTGCCACATTCCCAGCTCGCGCATCCACGTGTGCTGGTGTGCCAGCCACCAGATACGGGCGTCTGGCATGCCAGCAGAGCCGATAAGAATGGCTCCATCTGTACAACACCACCTAAAATAGTGCATTTGGATATGTGTGGTCCATTGAAAGTTGGTCTGTCAGTGGATACAGATATTTTGTGACATTTATAGATGACTTCCTAAGAATGACATATTTACTGTACTTCATAACAGAGAAACTCAAGTATACAGTCAGGCAGGCTGCAGACTCAAAGTTCTGAGATGTGATGACAGCGGAGACTATCTCAACAATGAGGTGGATCTATTCCTGAAAATATATAGAACAGAACAATTATTGATTATTGCCTATACTTTTGACCAAAATGGTGTAAGTACACAAGCAAAACATATACTAATGAATAACGCAGTTTGCAGAAGTCACGTAAACAGCAGTTTAACTAAAGAAGTTCTCTAAGAGCTGTCCTAAAAGAAACATTGAAATCAAACCATAGTAATTAAAAGTGTGAAACATCTAAAACATCTAAAAAAACTTGGAAGCCCCGCTTATGTCCATATACCAAAAGAGAGAAGACCCACGCTGGAATCAAAATCATTAAAGTGCATCACGGATGGTGTAATGGTTAGCATTACTGTCTGCATCTCAGAGCTAAGGTTATGTGTTCAATTCGCACCATGGCCCTAACTTTGCAGAGTTTGTATATTCTCCCTGTGCTTGCGTGGGTTTTCTTCTGGGTACTCTGGTTTCTTCCTACACTCCAAAAATATACTGGAAGGTTAATTGGCTCCCAACAGAATTAACCCTAGAATGACTATGTGTGTGTGCGTATGCATGTGGTAGGGAATATAAATTGTAAGCTCCACAGGGGCAGAGACTGATGTGAATGTTCAAATATTCTCTGTAAAGCGCTGCAGTATTTGTGTGCGCTATATAAGAAACTGTTAATAAATATATAATAAATCATTCTTGGCTATTGCCATTAAAGTAAAGGCTACAGACTTTGTAATCTGATTACAATAAAACTTGCCAAGCTTGGGGAACGCGCATGTCGAGACTCTTGCGCCTCATTCTCAGCAATGGATGTGGAAGAGTGTGAGATGCTCCCGTGTCCACATCCGCCGGATTGCCATCCGACAGATACTGTACCTGTGGATGGCGCTCCAGCGAAACACAGAGAAAGGGCCCATCTGTATACCCATTCCAGTTACTTTACCATATTAAGCCATATTTTTGGTGCCTTCTTTATTTAGTTTTTAATGCTATATGACAGTGTCGTTAAATGCATTTGTACATTTTGATATAAATGTTCACTAAAAAAGCATCTTATCTAGAGGAGATGGCCAGATGGAGGACAGACAAGAGTTCTCACTGCGAAACCAAAACTACCTTATGATCTGTGTTCTAGAAACATAAGCTACAGTAGCAGCTGTATTTTCAGTAGTTACAGGAAAACTGTGGCCTGCAGAACAAGTATGTGTCACAGGACACACCACTAGCAGGAGATACTGTACATTTGATCCAGTGTGGAAGTTCAACCATTGGAAAGATTATTTGCTAGATCAAATACAAGAGAGTATACTTTTTAAGGGCGGGCCGCACTGGGGGAAACACCCCTGTATTTTCCCACCGAGACTGGATATCGGGGTGCTAATTTTTGTTTGTAGCCAACATAACTTTTATTACATAGTTGTGTTTGAACACATTCTATTGGTTTTTGAGGTGGTTGGCGGTGCTCCTTGTGCAAGGAGAAAAGAAGACTCTTTTTTTGGGGGGGCACTCCTATTTTTAGTTATTTTAGGGTTCTGTGATATGTTTTGGTAACCTGCTCTCAAAGTAAAGTAAAATATTAACTTTATTAATATCCGTTTAAAAGGTCAATATCGAAAATGAGCAAAATATATTTTTCTTTTAAACCGACTTGTTCATACTACACCATCCCAGTGCGGCAGTGACACATGTTACATCTGCCCCACCTGCAGTGCACATGGTTTTGTCCATCTAAGAAGGAATTTGTCCGAAAGAGTGAACCAAAATAACCCCCATAGACACCAAAAACACATGGAAAAGACATGTCAACCTTTTCCTGTGTTTTCACATTGAATTTTTGCTTGTGTCAACCTTTTGACCACATAGATCTAAAGCATGCTGATCTTTTAGCTGTGTCGACCTTTTGCCTGTTGAGAAATAGACCTAATGACCTACAGATGGAACCGCTTTCATCCGCCAATTGCAGAATGGGGAACGCGCATGTCGAGACTCTTGCGCCTCATTCTCAGCAATGGATGTGGAAGAGTGTGAGATGCTCCCGTGTCCACATCCGCCGGATTGCCATCCGACAGATACTGTACCTGTGGATGGCGCGCCAGCGAAACACAGAGAAAGGGCCCATCTGTATACCCATTCCAGTTACTTTACCATATTAAGCCATATTTTTGGTGCCTTCTTTATTTAGTTTTTAATGCTATATTACAGTGTTGTTAAATGCATTTGTACATTTTGATATAAATGTTCACTAAAAAGCATCTTATCTAGAGGAGATGGCCAGATGGCGGACAGACAAGAGTTCTCACTGCGAAACCAAAACTACCTTATGATCTGTGTTCTAGAAACATAAGCTACAGTAGCAGGTGATTACGTATGTTGATAATGATACATTGGTAAAAGCTATAGGCTAAGCAAATTCAGATGACAATAGAAAGTATAAAGGAAGATGATTATAATACAGAATATAAAAGCAGACAGCTTGCAATGGTGATTAAGAAGAGATACTGATTATGATTTTGATTGCACAATTTAAAGAATGATGCTGTGTACGAGAATAGATTGCGTTTTTTTGTCATTTCAAAAGAAAACGGATGGTGGACTCTGCTGTCCAAATCTCGCCATCACAATGCAATCAAGCATTAATCATGTAACAAGGCTTATTCCGCCATGACATCCCGTATAAATAGCTATTGTGGCTAAAAGATTTTTAATAGCACAATTATTATCAAATATACAGTATGATGTTATGTTTAATGCAATTAAATATATTTTAACCTTGTGATTTACTTTAAAGCTACAGACACAGTAAACTATTTTACACCTTTTGTCTTTTAACAATACCCCCCTCCCCCCCCCTGAACCAACCCCCTGTACTTAAAACTCTACATAATAAATACTGTATATAAATAAATAACAAACAATATTTTGGCAACAAAATGTGCAAACCTGGTAGAAACTTTCAAATTGCTAAGCCGGATTTCTCATTGTACAGAGGGCAGCCCAGGATTAACCCTTCTTGTAACCCAGGTCGAATTGCTAGGTCGGTAGTTATAAGCTGTGTGCTTTTACATGGCACCTTGACCCGCGTCCATATGTCACTAGCCCGGCATTAAGCCAGGGCCGAGATGCGATGTGAAAGGGGTATAACAGTCTTTTAGATTGTATTGAAGCAAAAAGGATATTCTACCAAGTAAAGTACTAGCCTCCAACAGGCGAATACTTATGCAAGCAGCATTAATCAGGGTGTTTTTTTATGTAAAAAACAATTTGCATAATGAATTACACATTTGAAAATGTACTTAAATAGTCTACTGGCTTGTAATAAGAACCATATCAGAAAACAATACTTGGGTTGTAATGTTACAGTGTTTCCTGATGTGTCTCTCATCTCTCAAAATGGAAGGGTAGAAGGTGAGCGCAGAGCTAATCCCCTTTTTCCCTATAACGTTAGGAGTTTGGACATACTCCAGCCCTGCAGCCCCTTCGCTCATAATAATCTGAGCGCGGACTTACTCTTTCCTAGATACATAATCATTATCAGTATTTTCTCTGCACAGAAACTAAATAACTCACCCAAATCTAGTTATATCTGCACATTTTACATCTGACCCCCTGCAGTGCACATGGTTTTGTCCATCTAAGAAGGATTTTGTCAGAAAGAGTGAACCAGAATAAGGCCCTAATGGAGGTAATTATTCAACTTTTGAGAGAAAAATTGTAAGAGATACAACAGTACCAACAAGCATCAGCTCCTAAATGTTTTTGTTTTATTTCAAAAACAGCCTATACAATGGGCCAGATGCACTAAGCTTCAAAAGTGATAAAATGGAGAGTGATAAACAGCCAGCCAATCAGCTCCTACCTGCCATTCCACAGGCTGTGTTTGAAAAATGACATGCAGCAGCTGATTGGTTGGTTGTTTGTCACTCTCCATTTTATCCCTTTTGAAGCTAAATAGCATTCTGGTACTATAGGGTCTATCTGCCTTAGGGTTAAATTTACCGAAGCTTCTAAAAATAAAACAAGTTGACGTTTCCCATAGCAACCAACCAGATTATGTGTATCAATTTCTAGGTTGCACTAGAGAATTATATACAGAATCTGATTGGTTGTTGTGGGCAACATCACCTCTTTTGATCTTTAGAAGCTTTAGAAAATACACCCCTTAGACTGCCTTTCCTCTGGTCCTGGAAAGTGTGTTGCTCTTTGGACTCAGTGAGCTGCAGCTGGGAACACTGCTGGTGTGTCACTTTGATCTGACTCCCAGCCTCCTGGAATAGAATTCCTTTCAGATTAACATTAGACACTGGGGACAAAGACCTGGCATTACATTTGAGCAGCAGAGCTTATATTTACATTTCCCCACCAAGAGATAGTTGGACCAATTCCGTGTTCTCTTCTTGGTCTTCTTCATCTGGCAAGTTGGTAACACAAGTATAAAAAAAAAATGCTTTCCATTTTAAAAATAAAAGTGATCTCAGAGTTCCCTTAATTTATTTAAGTAATACCTGTCCCCCTGTTATTATTTTCAATCATATTGTATCTGTGTCCCTGAAACTTTATGCCAGTCATATATGGGTTGCAGCTAGATCTCCTTTGCAGAGAGGACCTTTCCCATGAAGCACTGGGTTGATGTCTCCCTGGAGAGGTAATATAAAAATGTGGCCACCGAAGTGAGCCACCATGCACAAAGCGTGGCAAGGGTCCACTCTAGCTGATCTTAAAGAGAATAACCTACACTCACCTAAATACCAGACAATATACAAACCGCTGTAAGGCCATGTAACCACATTCGCCCTCTCATTACATCACATCCTGGTCCTTTCCATGAAGTATACAGTAGGCCCCTCGCAAAGGCAAATTCCTTCTCAAATGGACAAAACCATGTGCACTGCAGGTGGGGCAGATGTAACATGTGCAGAGAGTGCAGAGAGTAGATTTGGGTGGGAAGTAGATTTGGGTGGAGAGTAGATTTGGGTGGGGTATTACTTCAAAGTGAGATCTATATTGCAGTGTAAAAACAAAGCAGTCAGTATTTACCATGTAAATAAAATAAATTTATATGGCAATATGGGTGAGTGCTATATGTGTTATATACCAGCGCCTCTATGGTAGAGGGATGCTGCCCTCTATTTAGCGGAAAAAAAATGGAACAATACCACTGGGCGCTAGGTATATAAGTAATGAATCCAATAAATTTACAAACCAACATTTTAATAAATCTGTGGAACTATACTAAAGGATTAGACCTCTGGGTCTGCACTAACTCCAGGGTCCTTATCATTTATATTGTCCATCTGAGTTTTTTTTTATTATATTTGGTACATAAGCAGTATTTTAAAAATGTATGTTTTGTGTAATTGGTATGTGATTTATTAAAATTTTGGTTTGTAATTTTATTGGATTCATTAATTATATACCTAGCCCCCAGTGGTATTGTTCCAGTATTTACCCTGCACAGAAACACAATACCTCACCCAAATCTAATTCTCTTTGCACAAGTTTCATCTGCCCCACCTGCAGTGCACATGGTTTTGTCCATTTGAGAAGGAATTTGCCTTTGCTAGTGAATTAGAATAAGGGCCATAGTCACAACAATCATGTATGGGCCTCCTTAATATTAATATTTATGGTGACTTTGAAATATTGGGTGAAATGTAATAGGGTGAGAGAATCAGAAAATGAGAGATTTGGTAAGAAATCTCCAGTTTTTTTAAAGCGGCAATCATTTACACTACAAATTCAAACTGGTTTTGCAGTGTAAATGATTGCTGTTTTAAAAAAAAAAACTGGAGATTTCTTACCAAATCTCTCACTTTCTGAATCTCTTATCCTATTAAATGTCACCCATTATTTTTTAATGTCCCTCGCATGATTTCCACAGTGAATTGAGTATTATGTCATTAGATCAACAAAACAACACATTATAATATCATTTTTTTTTTTTTATTCAATTTTTATTGGTTTTAACACACATAAAAAAACTGTTTCAGACATCTGATCAATGAAAGCATTTGTAACGAGAAACAAAAAAAAGTTTACATATCCTCATATATATCTAATAATTGTGTGCTTCATAGAACTAATCAAACGTAAATTCAAAAAGACATTAATTAAAGAAAAAAAATAGAAATAAAGGAAAGGAGCAATGTACAAGAAAAAAGGAGGGAGGGGAATGGGAGCCTCTCAGTGCTAGCGCATAACTAATGTGATACAGAGATCATGTATGATTTATAATCATCAGAAGATTTACAGCCCACCCACAGGTACCATGTGGTAGTAAAGGCACGTTAGAAAATCAGCATTGCTTCAATGTAAACAGACAACATGTCAGAATATTTTCATGTCTACAATGTTGACATACTCAATGTTGACACATGTGAAATCCTGACATTCTCAGAATGTCAGCTTTATGGTTAAGCTTCAGGACGGGATAGTTAGACACTAGATTGTAGTTTAGGGTTTAGGTTTGTGGCTTGGGTCAATGTTTTCACCAGAACGTTGCTCCATCAGATGACTCCACCGTAAGAGATAGTGGCTTAACCGCCTTGACCTGGAAAATTAAGCTGGAGCCACTGCAGCTATCAGTAGCAGGTGAGTCACTGCTAATATGTGTCATTTCAGCAGAATTGACATGGCCAATGTCGATATGCTAAGCATGACATCATTATCGACATTTTCATTCTGAATGTTGACATTATAATACTACAATTCATTTCTTGAACTTCTTGAACACTTCTTGAACACCTCACACAATACCGCCCCCTAGAGCTTCCAGAAAGTAGTGAGGAATCATCCAGCCTGTGTACAGTCCTTTAAAGATGGGCAGCCAGTGAGGATCGGTCTTTAATATTAATAGCATTTTTACTTTAAGCATTGGGGTATCATTTTGAGAAATCCAGATGTTCAGTCAAATCAATGGTATAAAAATGATTAAAAGTCTTGAAAAGTTTGGTTACATCAGAATGTAAGCAGTTGGAATTTAGCAATAGAAATGTCTTTTTATTACAATCCACATGTAAAGTTGACCACTACATTGTCCCTTTGCTCAAGACAAATGGGTTCTTGGAGAAATAAAATGCAATACTATATAATTTAATTGTGGAATATTATAGAATAATCAAATAATTAACCAGATAAGTTGAAACTCTTTCTAAATCATCTTGACCTGTGTTACTTACTGCATCATCGGCCAGACAGGGTCACGTCTGTAGGTGCTGACCTGGTAGCACCCTGGGAGGCAAATCTTGAGCTTAACCCCTTCCCGACATATGACGTATATATACGTCATATGTCGGTTGGGGGTGAATCAAGCCAGCTCACGGAGTGAGCTGGCTTGATAGAGAGCAGGTAATGGCTGTATATTACAGCCATGTCCCTGCTCTCATGGCCACGAGCGGCGAGTTCGCCGATCGCGGCCGTTTAACCCTTTAAGCACCGCGGGCAAAGCGCCCGCAGTGCTTAAATAGCTGATCGGAGGGGGGGCGCCCCCCTCCGGCGCCGATCGGGGCCCCCCGCAGCGCGATCGGAGGGTGCCGATCGGTTGCCATGGTAGCCAGGGGTCTAATGTAGACCCCTGTGCTGTCCGTGTATTCATACCTATTACATCCTGCCTCAGGCAGGATGTAATAGGAAGTGAAAAAAATCACTACGTTCAGCCATAGAGCTCTATGGCTGAACCTAGTACAGGCGATCGCGCCCCCTAGTGGTCAAGTACACTAGGGGGCCTTGTAGTAAAAGTAAAAAAAAAAAAAAAATAAAGTTTAAAAATAAAAAAAAAATAATAAAATATTAAAAGTTCAAATCACCCCCCTTTCCCCATTTCCCAAATAAAAATAAATAAATAATAAAAAAAATAAACATATTTGGTATCGCCGCGTTCCTAAAAGTCCGATCTATTAAAATATAACATTAGTTATCCCGCACGGTTAAAGGCGTAAACGGAAAATAATCCCCAACGCCAAAACTACGCTTTTTGGTCGCATCGCCTACCCAAAAAAAAATAGCTAAAAGAGATCAGAAAGTCGCCCATATCCCATAATGGTATTAATTAAAAAGTACACTTCAGCCCGCAAAAAATGAGCCCTCACCCAGGTCCGTAGGTGGAAAAATAAAAAAGTTATAAGCCGCAGAACATGGCGACGCGACGCAAATTCGAAAAACCGTAACATTTTCTATTTTTTTTTTTAGTGGTAAAATGTAACGAAAACTATATAAGTTTGGTATCACCGGAATCGTAACGACCCATAGAATAAAGATAACCCATCATTTTAAACGAACTATGAACTCCAAAAAAACCGTAACCAGCGCAAAATTGTGGAATTGCGTTTTTTTTTTTTTTTACCCCACATTGAATTATTTCCTGATTCCCCAGAATATTATACGGTATAGTAAATGGTACCATTAGAAAGTACAACTTGTCCCGCAAAAAAAAAGCCCTCATGTGTCTATATAGCCGGAAAATTAAAAAAGTTACGCTTATTTGAACACAAGGAGGAAAAAAAAAAAAAAAATTACCTTAAAAGGCAATGTCGGGAAGGGGTTAAATGATAAAATTAATAGAATTTTGAATTTTTTCTTTACTTTCTAATGGTAAAAATGGTTTGTTGTAATATTAAAATACATTTTTCGTACATCACTCCTCACAAATGATTGGAGGACATTATAGGTACTTGAACCTCTAGCATTTTTGTTAAGCAGGCAATGCCTTGCGGAGTCTTTGGAGCACCATTGACATTTTTTTTACTAGCAAAAGTGACAAATACTGTAGTAAAAAAAAAATGTAATTCCGGTCACTAAGTCTACAAGCAATTGGTCAACAAGCATTAGGTCGACACCACTTGGTCGACGTGCATGAATGTTGACATGACTAAAGGTCGACATGCAGGAAGGTTGACATGACTGAAGGTCAACATGGGTTAGGTCAACTGGGTCATTAAGCCGACACAAGCATTAAGTCGACATGGGGAAGATCGACAGTCAAAAGGTAGACATGGGGTTTTTCCCTTTGTTGTTTGAGCTGACATGCTGACAGGTGGTATTTCATGCCCTACCATCCACTGGGGTGTGGTGGGAAAATAAAAAAGTGTGCCAAGCGTAGCGAGGCACCGTGCCGAAGCATGGCGAGCGCAGCGGTGCTATGTTTTAGTGTCCATGTTGACTGTGCCAACATTCAGGACAAAAAAAGTGAACACCCCCCCCCCCACCTCGACCTTTTGAATGTCGACCTTCCCCATGTCAACCTAATGCCCCTATCGACCAAAACCATGTCGACACTCAATCATGTCAACCTTCATGCAATCCTATCCAATGATCCATACCACTATGGATGGTCGGGCTTTTCGAGGCTCACTGAATATTCCTATGATGCCTCATCGCAAAATGTCCAAAGAATGAATTCCTTAAATTGTTCTTGAGGGCATTAATGACTGTGACGGATTGGTCAGAGAGATCATTTTTGGTGGAAGTTTATATTGTTATATAACACAAGCATTCACAAACTTGGGACACCAAAAGGAAATACTGGGCCTAATTCAAGATCACTCGGAACAGGGCGAATTTGGCCCCGTTCCGATGTTTGGGGTCTGCGCATGCATAAACGCGTATTGCGCATGTGCAGACCCCGGCAACGAATGGCTTAGTTGAGTTACACACTCACTTTGTCAATCGCTGTGGGGAGGGAGGGCCGTGGGTGGACGGGGCCGAATACGGGGCTTCCCCACGAAAATGCTGGACATTCCCATGGGTACGCGGGCACATATCTGTAAACATATAATGACGTAGGTGATCCTTTTGCATCTATTAAAGGACAAGTGCAAAGACACATTGGATATGGTGATTTGAAATAAACTATGGCTCCGATCCAGATACATCTGGAAGTACATGTGGTTCTCCTTAGGCGATGACATAATGTATGATATTTGTTGAAAATGCTTTTTCAGCAATTTAGGACCATTTTGGTACAAACTTTGCGTCAGACCTAGACAGTCTACTATGCTCTAAGTGGTTCTGATATTTATCCTATGATCAGAAAACAATAAAGATTGGTTATTACAGTCATTTATAAAAGGGTTAACTCCTTCACCTACAGTATTTACCAATGACTGCAACCAGTAACAGCTCCAGATGCGGGGCTGCCGAGCAGACCAGCATTCAAATAGGGGAGAAACACCAACTGCCACTCCAACCACTGTCAAACATTGCTGGCTGGGAATCACTGACAGTTGGTGGCTCCCCTGTTTGAACATTGGATTGTGCTGCAGCCCCATCTCTGGAGCCACCACTGATTGCAGCCATCCCCATAAACTTCCAGTGTGCGGCAAGATTAAGCAATTCATCAAGTGATTGTCAGGACTGTTACTTGCCTTTAACAATGGATCTAGGATACTTTGGAAGGCCAGATCCCTTCTTGCTTTCATCATACACAAAAGCTAGTCACGCACGTGGCAATGTTAATCATGTTTAGCATAACAAAGAAATGAGTAATTGCCTTCTTTTAGCCTAAATGGCTAGCCCATAGGGGGAGATTTCATTGTCTATCAGAAGATAGGGGATGATTGTAAAATTGTGGCAATATAGGTTTATGGATCTGATTCAGAGATGTACACAATTTATTTATGGAGTTGAGCGATTATCAGCAGACTATGCCTATATGTCTTGGTTCCAAGTAATTTTTGCAATGACAATTTATTTGCAAATTAATTAATGGTCATGGACCATTTAGGGGAGGTAACTGGGAGTGGTAGCAAAAACGCAGGTGTGTTTCTGGGTGTATCTCCACCTACAACCGCAATCCCATAAGCACAAAGCATGACACCTGCATTTTAGTTCCATTAAATATTCCGTGAAACTGTGGCGCTACTCAGCAAGTCGACTATTAAAGATCTCCGAACTCTTGGATATGCAATCCACCGGTGGGCACATTAATAGAAATCAGGGCATCTGTATAATTTGCATATTTTTGCATATGCTCCTCAACCGGGGTTGCAGCTGTCAATGCATTAGCATAAAACTCTGAATCATGTCCTATAATATATCAAGGGTTTTAACATAGTACAGGAGGGAAATTTTCTTCAAAGGAAAAGAAGTAATAAAACACGAAAACATGCACTGAAACTGGAGGGAGGTAGGTTCAGGGGAAATGTTAGAAAGAATTACTTCACAGAAAGGGTAGTGGATAAGTGGAATAGCCTCCCATCAGAGGTGGTAGAGGCTAAGACAGTAGAACAATTTAAACATGCTTGGGATAGGCATATGAATATCCTTACAAATAAATAAGGATTAAAAAGGGTTGAGTTTACCTGAAGGGTAAAAAAAGGGGCAGACTAGATGGGCCAAATGGTTCTTATCTGCCGTCAAATTCTATGTTTCTATGTTTCTATGTATAGTAGGTTTTCTGTTGATAGGTCTACAGTGTCTAGTCAATTGTTCAACATGCAAATAAGTCGACATTGACAAAAGGTTGACAATCAAAAGGACGACATTGACAACATGTCAACATGCATAAAGGTTGGCATTGACAAAAGCTCGACACAAGCAAAAAGTTTGACGTAAAAAATATCAACACATGAAGAGGTTGGCATCTTTTTGTCAATGTCAACATTTTGCATGCCAACCTTTTATCAAAGTCAACATTTTTGGTGTCGACCAACTGTCTGTCGGCCTTTCATCCACACCCGTATAGTAGAGCTACATTAGATAGTGTTACAGAATGTTAAGTCATTTAGGAACTCTGTACAGTCATTGAAAGTAAAAAGGCAACTGACACTATTACTACACTTTTTTTTATCTTTAAATGTTTTCTTGGTTCTGACTTTTTTTTCTAGTTTAATTTTCTACTTTTTTAAATTGTTCTTTACAGTTATTTCTTGGCAATTTCATAGTATACATTTTGTTACATTTATTTCTGAATCTTTGTTGCATTTGAAATTTAAATTTTCAGACTTTATTTCATTCACATGTCCTCATATTGGATAGGAACAGGCCCGGACTTTCCATCTGGCCCCTCTGGCAAATGCCAGAGGGGCCGATGGCTGAGTGGGACGATTTCTTTTTGCAGGGTGAAGGCTCTGCCTACCAATCGCCGTACAGAGAGAGCTGCTGGCAGCTCTCTCTGTGCGCCGCTGAGGTCCAGGAGAGAGGACTCGGGATAGGCAGCGCACGCATGCGTGGTGCATGTGTGTGTGCGCAGGCATGTACCTGCCGTGTGCACATGTGCGACAAAGGTCGGGCATGTGCACAAATGCCAGGGCCAATTCGGCAGCCCAGTCCATCGCTGGTTAGGAAGGACCGTACCGTAGATCCCTGCCTAGTACTCTAATGGTAACAGAAGCAAAAACGTGTAGTGTACTAGTACTAGAATCATTTTTAATTCAGAAGGCTTTAAAAACAGATAAGTCTCATAAAACCCCAAATTATTAGCAGCAAAACGGTTCTGTGTCTCCTGTGGTCCTTTTGCAAATGATAAACTTAGGTTACTACATAATGGCATTAGCTGAAGCAATTTTTAGTTTTAATTGGTCACCTACTGAGAGACATGATTTATTTTCTTTGTAATTATGTAATGCATATGTGTTCTTAAGGATATTTAAGCTGTCGGCGTGTATTTTATGTTGAATGAATAAAGCGGACTACAATAAGTATATCCCTCTTACAGTGGAGTCTAGAGCGGAATCGGGGCCTGGGATATAATTAAAATTCAAAGGCTTATTTAGAGCAGCACAATAGAAAATGAGAATTATACTGTAAGCTCACGCAGGGCAAGCATTTCACATAAACTCTCTTGTCTTGAGTAAACTGCTGCTAAATCATGCAAAAAATGAATTTCTAAAAAAAGAAAAAAAATCACCACTTCAAAAAGTCAGGGGTTAGAATAGTGTATATAAAACCTCTTTTGTATACACCGTGCTTTGCTTTTCTGAACATTGTGACTAATTGACAACTATGTCTTTTTTTTTTCTTTAGAGGGAAGAAAAGATTTGATTTGGCTTCTCTCCCATTACCGCCACGTAGCTGGAGTCCGGCCATCTGTCACAGCTGCTGCTCCCTTTAACTGCCACTCTAATTGACAATGAACCCAGAGACCTGTAATAATTGTGTCTGCTCAGTGACTTCAGCAGGTAATGCCTCCCTTTTAGGATCTATCAAGGCCCATCTGTGCTATGATACAGCCTTTCTCTTAGGCTGACGGCTTCTGCTGCATACAGTAACTATGGGAGGGATCATCTCATTAGGGAAGCACTGAGAAAGCCTAAGGGAAGCCAAGCCCATAACAAGATTGGAATCCTCCTTAGATTGGGTAGAGGGTTTTTCATCATATGTGTCAGAACGTAGAGTATAACAAAATATTATCTGTTAAAATAGCCTTCTGTATACTGTATATGAACTCTCATCAGAAGGCCCGTATTTCTATGCTTTAGCCATTGCTAGAGATAAGAAATGTTTTCCAAATAATCGGCTGAAAAAATCTGCATCGCTCAGATCTTGGAACGCAGAATGTCCAACATTTCTCTTGCAGAATTTAGCCCTAGTGTTCATTTTGTTCTGACACTAGCATCATACCAACTCTGTTAATCTCTGTATATAAAAGGCTAGCTACTCCTCACCTCTATTAGGTGAAGTACCACCAGTGAACACTAGAGGCCACTTTATAGAGCAAATAACTCCTTTAAAATTTTTTGCAGGGACACTGATCTGTTTCAATCTTGCTGGATAGGGAGAGAGGGAGCTGTGATGACAGAGATTGGAGGTTAGGAACAGATAGGGACTGGGGGTGGAGTTTAGAGTTTGTTGGCTAAAAACTGTCACAGCTCAATGCTAAAGTTAAAACTGTCACAGCTCAAAGTGGAAGTACATTTCAGAAACTAGTACTAAAGTTGCAAATGGAGTGTCAAATGCCATTCATTTATATGGTAAAGATGATATCATCTGAACAATGAGAAATGTTTTTTACATAAAACTCTTTTGCAGTGCTGCTTGGGCCGTTATTATTGGATAAGTAGACTACTGGACCTGGCAAATGGACCTATTTGACCTCTGACCCTACACTAACCTTCGCTGCGACTACATTCACTGTTTCCCCACACACTGGAGGCCCGCCTCTGCCTCAAAGACACATTTAAATCCCCATACACACTAAGTGATATTACAAACAATATTGCTCATTTTGGGCCTTCTGAGTGATAACATTAATATCGTCCACTGTGTAGGCTCAATGGGAGTTATTCAGACCTGATCGCTGCTTTGTGATTTCACAAGCTGATCGAATCGAATGACTGCTACAGCGTGCATGTATGATGCCAAACAGCATAAAAAAAGAAATCTGCAATTTTGTTTTTCGGCAATAATGCCTCATTTTAATTGATAGTAAGTCCCCATTTGTGGTTGGTAACCAGCCATTTTTGGGGAGTGTCAGGAAAAACAAAGGCATGCCCAGGTGTCTTCGGGTAGGGCGTGTGGCGTCAGCTCTGGCCTCATTGAGGCCCAATCAGAGTCTGAATCAGGCCCAACATAGTTAAAGATGCGCACTCCTGCAGGTCATAAACAATGTTCTCCTCCGTCATCTGTACATGCAGTTCAGAGAGGGGACCTGATGACCTTGTCAAAATCTTTCAGAGTGTATGCATTATATCATTTGCCTGGGAGTTCATGGGAAATCGCTGATGATATTGTTTGTAAACGATATTGTCTAGTGTGTATGGGGTTTAAATGACAATGTATGCCACACAGTACTTAATTATAGAGATGTGCAGCGGCCACTTTTTCGGGTTTTGGATCTGGATCTCCCTTCGTGTTTTGGATCTGGATTGGTTTTGGCAAAACCACCCTTGCGGATTTTGGTTTTGGATCTGGATTTTTTTGGGGGAAAATGCAAAAAATTGCTAAAATAACAGAATTTGGGCCTTTATTTGCCCCTAAAGTATTATTGACCTCAATAACATTAGTTTTCACTCATTTCTAGTCAATTTTGATCACTTCACAGCTCACAAAATTGTTTTCATTTACTGTAGTTGGGCCAAAAGGTTATATCGAGGTAGCTGGATGACTGAGCTAAGCGACAGCAGTGGGCATTACATACATGTGGACCTTACACTTCCAACCTGGCACATCTTGGAAGCAGAGCGGCACTCCAGGGGCAGACAGGGTGGCACTTTAATAAACTACACCAAAAAAAGAGAAATGCTCCAAAGAGCAAAAAATACAAAGAGATATCGGCCTTGTCATGACTGGTGGTAGAAGCTTCAGCACTTCTATCAGGTTGCTGATCTCCCACTATTTCCTCCTCCATCGTCCTCCAAAAATGTGTTTTTATTTTATTTATTACTTTTATATATTTTTCTTACTTTACACTTGACGCAGCCTGTCACACTGGACACAGCCCCTTGGACACTGGACACTGCCCCTGGACACTGGACACAGCCCGTCACCCTGGACACAGCCCCTGGACACAGCCCCTGGACAATGGACACAGCCTCTGGACACAGCTCCTGTAAACTGGACACAGCCGTCACACTGGACACTGCCCCTGGACACAGCCTCTGGACACTGGACACAACCCCTGTACACAGCCCATGTACACAGCCCCTGTACACTGGAAACAACCCGTACACTGGACACAACCCCTGTACACTGGACACAACCCCTGTACACTGGACACAGCCCCTGTCACACTGGACACAGGCCCTGTCACACTTGACACAACCCCTGTACACAGCCCCTGTACACTGGACACAACCCCTGTACACTGGACACAACCCCTGTACACTGGACACAGCCCCTGTCACACTGGACACAGGCCCTGTCACACTGTACACAGCCCCTGTACACAGCCCCTGTACACTGGACACAGCCCCTGTACACTGGACACAACCCCTGTACACTGGACACAGCCCCTGTCACACTGGACACAGGCCCTGTCACACTGGACACAGGCCCTGTACACAGCCCCTGTACACTGGACACAACCCCTGTACACTGGACACAGCCCCTGTACACTGGACACAACCCCTGTACACTGGACACAACCCCTGTACACTGGACACAGCCCCTGTCACACTGGACACAGGCCCTGTCACACTTGACACAACCCCTGTACACAGCCCCTGTACACAGCCGCTGTACACTGGACACAACCCCTGTACACTGGACACAACCCCTGTACACTGGACACAGCCCCTGTCACACTGGACACAGGCCCTGTCACACTGTACACAGCCCCTGTACACAGCCCCTGTACACTGGACACAGCCCCTGTACACTGGACACAACCCCTGTACACTGGACACAGCCCCTGTCACACTGGACACAGGCCCTGTCACACTGGACACAGGCCCTGTACACAGCCCCTGTACACTGGACACAACCCCTGTACACTGGACACAGCCCCTGTACACTGGACACAGCCCCTGTACACTGGACACAACCCCTGTACACAGCCCCTGTACACTGGACACAACCCCTGTACACTGGACACAGCCCCTGTACACAGCCCCTGTACACTGGACACAGCCCCTGTACACTGGACACAGCCCCTGTACACTGGACACAGCCCCTGTACACTGGACACAGCCCCTGTACACTGGACACAACCCCTGTACACTGGACACAAACCCTGTACACTGGACACAGACCCTGTCGCACTGTACACAGGCCCTGTCACACTGGACACAAGCCCTGTCACACTGAACACAGCCCCTGTACAGCCCCTTGTACACTGGCCACTGCAGCCCCTGTACACTGGACTTGTGTACAGCAGCCCCTGCAGACCCTAATCGAGTGAGCAGCAGCAAAATAATATATTATTATTATAGCACCGCACACAGCACAGAGCACAACCACCCTCTTCCCTCTCCTATGCTGGAGTAAAGATGGCGGGGCGCGCGTGCGTCTTATATAGAATCCAGATCCCGTGAGAATCCGACAGCGCGATGATGTTTTGCCTCTTTTTCGGTCCGGAATTCAGGCGGGTACTCCCGAGCCGAATCGGATCCTGACTCGGATCACCTTATTTGGATCTGGCGGATCCCGGCGGTCCGAACCCGCTCATCTCTACTTAATTATATTATAAAATTATAATTTTGTTTTTTAAATTGTACAAATCAAGTTTCTATCTTGTTCAATTCTGTTGGGATTGTATGTACTAAAGTAATAGCATGGGGTAATTTAGGACTCTCTATACATACTAGGGTTGAACACTTTTGGGTTGTGTGGTTTTGTGTTGTGGTTTTTGGACCTGGAACGCCGATTGTGTTTTGGATCTGGATTGGTTTTGCTAAAACCACCCTTCCTGGTAGAATTTTATCAAGGCACCACCAGGCCAAGAGAAATTTAGAAAAAACATTATAAAATTTAGTAGATTGTTTTTCTGTGCCATCCTGTGCCATCCTTAGGTCCGGAGAGGTGGTGAGGGACTGGACTCACTTCTGTTTGTCCACAAATGCTATGATTGTCAGCCGCCAACACTGGTTTTGTATATTACATTGACCATTAAAAAAATTAAATTGGACTTGGACCACCAATGCAATGCAACCCTGCATGTGTTCCGAGGGACCGTAGGGTGCCACAGTACAAAGTTTAGGAAGTACTGTCCTACAGTATTATTGACCTAGAGAAAATTAATTTCCACTCATTTCCAGTCTATTTTGAACACCTCACATTGTTGTTTTACAGTATTGTTTTTTAGGCCAAAAAGGTTGCACCGAGGTTGTTGGATGACTAAACTGATACAAGTGTGCGGCACAAACACGTGGCCCATCTAGGAGTGGCACCGCAGTGGCAGACAGGATGGCAGTTTTAAAAACTGTGCCAAAAAATGCTCCAAAGAGCACATAATGCAAATAAAAGAGGTGCAAGATGGAATTGTGCTTGTTCCCTCCCTTCCACCCTTATGTTGTATAAACAAAACATGCACATTTCAGCAATCCAGTCATTTCAGCAACAGGGTATGCCACACGAAGAGCAGCTCCACACTATCCAAAAGACTTGTTCAACCAAAACACGTAGAAAGACAATATAAAGAAAAATGTAGGATATATCCAGAGCGCTGTCCGTATAGGTTCTTCTATCTTCTCCAATTCTCACCAGATGGTTTATGCAGACAGAGAGAAGAATTAAATGTGTAAGATTATCACTTTTTAAGGTGAAAAATAAATATAGATTCCACAGAACGTACCACACTCACAATATAGTGTGTGTGCTTATACTCAAAAAGGTATCTTTAGTAATAATGGGAGCCTTCACCAACTTCACCCGGTGATGAGGAAATTTTAGAATGTACGTTTTTACTCACTCAAATAAAATTACTACATACATATAACATTTTCTCACAAAGAGGTTTTCAAACACATCTAGGTATCTTTATCTTGGAATTTCAAATGACCAGTAAAAAAAAAAAAGTTTACTCACTACTTATTCTTCTTGATCTTTCTGCTGCATTTGACACCGTTGATCACTCTCTTCTCTTACAAACACTACACTCCCTAGGTCTTAATGATATAGCCCTTTCCTGGTTCACATCTTACCTATCTGATTGCTCCTTCAGTGTTTGCTTCTCTAACTCTACTTCCTCTTCATTACCTCTGTCAGTCGGAGTTCCGCAAGGTTCAGTCTTAGGTCCTCTGCTCTTCTCAATCTATACCTCCTCTCTTGGCAAACTAATCAGCTCTTTCGGATTTCAGTATCACTTGTATGCTGATGATACTCAAATCTATCTATCAACCCCAGAGATGTCACCAGTGGTTTTGGGTCGAGTTTCTGATTGTCTCTCTGCCATCTCATCTTGGATGTCTTGTCGCCAACTCAAACTCAATATTTCCAAAACGGAATTACTTATATTCCCGCCAACTAAGTACAGTTACCATCCTGACATCTCCATCGCTGTTGACAACTCGATAATCTACCCTACCCCACAAGCTCGTTGCTTAGGGGTCATCCTCGACTCTGAACTGTCCTTTCTTCCCCACATTCAATCTGTCTCCAAATCATGTTACATGCATCTAAAAAACATATCCAAAATACGACCCTATCTCACACAAGACACTACCAAATCTCTTATCCATGCACTCATTATATCCCGCATTGATTATTGCAATAGTCTCCTAACTGGTCTTCCCAAGAACAGGCTCTCACCACTGCAATCAATTTTAAATGCTGCTGCTAGGCTGATCTTCCGTGCAAGATGCTCATCGTCTGCTGATCCGCTCTGCCAGTCCCTCCATTGGTTGCCTGTATATTACCGTATTCAATATAAAACACTTCTACTTGCTTATAAAGCTATTAACCATACTGCACCAGCATATATCTCTGCACTTATCACAAAATATCTCCCATCTCGACCACTACGCTCTACACAAGATCTGCGTCTCTCTTCTGCACGGATCCCTAGCTCCCATTCATTATTACAGGACTTTTATCGGGCTATCCTATGGAATGCCCTTCCACGCACATTAAGACTCTCCACCAGTCTCCAAACTTCCAAGCGTTCCCTGAAAACTCACCTCTTCAGGCAAGCCTATCATATTTAAGTTCTACATGCATAACCCTCCGAGGCACTTATGTATTATATAGCTTCCCTTCTGGACTTGTAACTGCTATGCTATTACTGGTGCCTGTCCTTATGTTTCCCCCCTATATCCCTATAGATTGTAAGCTTGCAGCAGGGCCCTCCTACCTCCAAGTCTGTCTGTTGTTACCCAGTTTGTCTTATCACTGTCTACTATTGTAAAGCGCAACGGAATCTGCTGCGCTATATAAGAAACTGTAAATAAATAAATAAATAACTATATATATGAGACATACACCTATACATACATGCATACATACTACATGTAAAGCCTGATTTTGGCCCTCTACCCTTTACTCTGTCGAACACCTCACAGTCATACTGCTCCTTCTCAATCCAAACCCACCCATGACTAAGCTCTGAGAAGCATGTCACGCGCTGCACCAATCACAATTCTGCAAACAAAGTTCAGTGTCTGTTATATGATGTAGCCTGGCAGGGGAGTTACACAACTCTCAGGAATGCTCAGTACATTTGTGCAATCAAGCATGGCTTGCCTGCTGATGGTCTGCTCCAGAAATCATTGTCATAATGCCAGTTAGGGGAAGCTGCAGCACTAACCCACTCCCATGCTCAAAAGCATTACTAAGACCAAATAAACACACAATTATGGTGCAAAACATACATGCAGACCGCAGGGGGTGGTTAGCTAGAGGAGGGCCCAGGGGCACTGACCACTTGTTACTCCAGTCTAAGCCATGCCTGTCCATACTCCATTTATGCCATACTGAATCTAGTTTACAAAGATCAATCACCAGTAAACTCTACTCACCTATATGAGGCTACAGATTGTATGCAAGCAGCAGGGACATGTAACCCTTACATGAGCAAGTCATCACTTTCTTCCAGGATACAGATTAACTACACAGGTTCAGTGGCACTTAAAATCGACCTGACAGCCATCCGCACAACCTGTGTCATTAATATGTGTCCAGGATGAAAGGGATGGTTTGGCCACCCTATCTAACCCCAAAGTGTGTCTGTTGCTATCCAGTTTGTTTTATCACTTTATAGTATTGCAAAAAACAATTGAATCACCAGTGCTCCAAAGCAAATAGAAGATGACAAAAGGAATAATGAATCTTTATGTATACATACCACTTTCCTCCGCCTGCGCCACCTCACAGGCCTCCTCATCCTCCTCTTCTTGGTGGTCCTCCGCAGCTGGCACCACCTCCTCTTCAGCTGGTACCACCTCTTCCTCCACCAGCTCCTCCTCCTGTGGCACCACCTCCTCCTCCACAAGCTCCTCCTCCTGTGGCACCACCTCCTCCTCCACAAGCTCCTCCTCCTGTGGCACCACCTCCTCGCCCATCTCGGCAGTGCCCTCCTCCTGGGCCTGGGATGCCTCTGCCTGCTCCCGGGCCTGTCTTGCTCGATCACGTGCTGTGTTTGGGAAAAGTAAAAAAAGTGGCAATTAGTGGTAATTTGTATTAAGCCTTATCAACCTATAAATGCAAAGGTTATAAGTACAGATAATTGTACAGGCAAACAGCTAGTTAGTGGCCTTTACAATACACAACCTGTAACATGGCAGGTATGCTGTGACATTTGGGCCATTGTAAGCATCACAAGCATTAATCCTCCCCAATAACATATTTTATGACCATTACAGGGTGTCAAACAGGAAGTAGCACTCATATATTGTATGCCATGTTTAACTCATGATCAGGCTGGTGTCCTTAGTGGATTAAATAATGTCAGGTAAGCAATCATGTCCAAATGCCCATTTACTGTAGAAATACTCACATCTAGCAATGCTGGCCCTTATTTGCTGAAGCTTGTCTGGCTCCCTGCGCCTCAGGTCAGACCACCGCCGCTCCAGCTGAGCGATGGTCCGCCGCACCTGGGTGCGTGCGAATATGCGGCGGCGGGCCACCGCATAGGCATTGCGTTTTTGCCTATTCGTAATAAATGGGCCCGCCCCAGCCTGGTCTCCATAATGGAGACCAGTGTTCTCAGCTCCGCTGGTGAGAATGGGGCTGCTCTCCCATAGGCCGCCATCTTAGCAATGGCACAAATCAAACAATCAGGTGCTGTCATTGGTTGATCAGAGTGATATTTGGTATTAACTTTATTGTTCATTTTTACACTAACAGCGTGTATGCGCCCGAACAGACGGCTAACCCATTGCATCGCACACCCATCCTAAACAGACAGTGTAAAATAAGATGGAAACACATTATATATAATCTATAACATTCACCAAACATGGGTATAAGCAACAGGTGAAATAGTCTGCATCACTAGACACTTACACCTAACTCAACAAGGTACTAAACAGCTATTTTATAATGAAAGCTATGCAGCAGAAACATAGCAAATAGTGGCAGACCTTTTCCCAAAATTAGGCCATGCTGCCATGTGTACACTTACCTTCTACTGGCCCATACTACAGAGGTGGAATGAAAAGTAGCTAGCATGCAGCCTGAATTTGGAGTGCTTTCACATGTGATTTGGATGCTAGCACTGATTACTTGTGGCTAAGTGGTGGACTGGATTTACATATGGAATGGGTAGTGTCAGTTGTACTACATACCAAACAAGTGCACAGTACAGATGTACAATCAAATATACATTTCATGTGTGACCTCAGTTTTATTTGGTCTTTGGTGTTGGAATCTGCATTTAGCTACTAAATCAGACTTACTCAGTTTGCCAGGTTTTTGAGAAATATTTATCCACACCAAGGGGCGTCCCGTATGCGCCGCACGGTTGACGATGACGTACGGAACGCGGCCGTACGGAACGCAGGTTGCAGCTGATTAACGCCAATTACAGAAATAGTATTTAAAGTTGTCCTAGAAAGGCAAACAGTTGTTGCAAACATGGCTGGCTCAGAGTCAGAGGAAGAACAGGTGGTGCAGAATCTCTTGTCCCGCATGGAGGCCAACACCACCTATGTCCCCCTCAACCCAGAGCAGCCAGATGGGCCATCAACATCAGGCCAATCAGCAGCTGGCCCATCCTCAGCATCAGCAGAATCATTGGCAACACAGCAGGTGGCTTCCCAACAGAGTAGCCAGCCCAGCACTTCAAGTACAGCAACCGGTGGCCGTGGCCGTGGCAGTGCCAGTGGCAGTGGCGGTGCCAGTGGCCGTGCCCGTGGCCGCAGTCGGGCAACAGAGGAACCAACCACAAGAAACATGGCATATGAACCGCAGGAGCTTGACATCCTGGTGACCCGGGCACGTGATTTGATAGAGTGCCCAGTGGTAAAGTTGACACACACAAGGAGATGGAAGATCTGGGAGGAGATAACGGCGGAGATTAATGCAGTGGCTTCACAAGTTCGTGAGGCGGAGCACGTTAAGAAGAGGCAAGTACATGTGTGTTACATTTGAGCAGTACAAGTCCAGTAATGTTTACATTCAATATTAGATGGAGTTGGTCAATGGGTGGTCACGTTGCTTGGAGGCACAGACATGTTTGCCATGACATTGAATTGATAGTTATTGGAGGGTGACTGTTGTTGTATCTTCTAAGGGTTGGGTTTAAAAATGAATATAATGTAAGTTTGGTGTCAGTAGGCACATGTTGTATTATGTTTCAGATTGCAATGGGTGCTACAGCAAACATGAGGAGTTACATGTATTAATATGTACACTTTGATTGCAGGTGGCATGACTTCAAAGGAAACCTCAAGAAGAAATTGACCCAGCGGTGGGAACACAGCCACACCTCTGGGGCTGGCCCCATGCCTGGCAAGCTGCAGCTCACCCCCCTGGAAGAGATGGCACAGTGCTGCATTGCAGTGGAGGAGGTCCGGGGGGTGAGCACCATAGACAGCGAGTCCCCAGCGGAAGTGATGGCTTCTACGCTTGAAGGTAATTATTTGCCAGGCCATAAGTAGATGTTTTGAATTTGGCATGGAATGTGTGGTAATTGGTATTTTCTCGTTCAACAGCATCCCCACCGCTTGGTCAAGAATCTCTTGAGGAGGTTGTGGAGTCTGTGCCACCTGGCCCCAGTAGCAGGCCCGTGCAGCAGCAGCCGGAAATGTCCGCGGCTGAATTGTCCACGTGGGGGCGTGTGCTAGAAAGTAATGTGCAGCAGGGAGACTCGGCATCAGAGCGGGTGCGTAGGGCCGAGGAGGTGCTGCAGGGTTTGACCACCAGCCAGCAGAGTGTTGCTGCCAGCATGCAGGCTATTGCTGCTAGCCTGCAGGTGCTGGCTGGTCAAGCCCTGCTGCAAAATTAACTCCTCCTCCGCCATAATGAACTTATGGTGGAGCTAGTTACCACCAATAGGGTCCTAATGTCACCCGCTTCTGGTGCATTACCACCATCATCACTCCCTGCTGCCAGAGGGGGAAGAACATCCACCCCCTCCCCAGCATGTGCTCCACATGACCCACCATCTGACTGTGGCCGTGGGCGAGGCCGAAGAGCTGCTGTTATGGTACCATTTATTTTGTGATGGTTTTGACATTTTTTGCAAAGTTGCTTTAATAAATGTTAGTTTGGCCCCCCAAATGTCTGTATTAATTGATACATGCAGAAGTGACATGTCTATTAGTATTATTAATATTAAGTTGTGTTCATTATTTGCAGTGTAAAAGTGTGTGACAAGTGCAGCATGTAATGTTCCCTTTAAGCTGCAATGCTTCCAATTGTAGCAGTGAGAAGCGTGTAATTAACAAGTAATGAGTAAAGTAGGTGATTGTATTGTGTTCAGCTGACATTGGTTGAGGTGCGTCCGTCCTGATTAGGCGTTCCGATTGCCTAGCGCATGACCGAGTGGTGTCCGCTAAGCAATACTAGCCTTTTGGACACCGCACATTTCTTGCCTTTTTGTTCGCGTGCATTCGGCGTGCTGTCCGAATGCACGCCTACCAAAATATGTGTACTACTCCCTCGTGTCCGCCCATGTTTCCGCCCAGTTTAGCCCACTTTGAAACTACGCCCCTGTGTCATTCCGCATGACGCCCATAACACACCCATATTGCCCGAGTGATTGCGGTGCACATTTCTGTACGGTATTAGTGAGAACAAGTACGGAGACCATGCGTGGCACATGCGCATGGCGTTCCCCACGCATGCGCAGACGGCTACAAAACGCCATCCGAAAGAATTCGGGAAAGTACGCACCGATCAGAATAAGGGCCAGTGAGAGGAAGCAGGAAACAGACAGCAGGGAAGGCTGCAGAGGTCCCGGAATGTCGTTCCTGATGATGTCATTTTGGAAAAGAGCTTCAGAAACGGTGTTCCATCCCAAAAAATAGCCCTGTGTATGGCCAGCCTTAGTATTGTGGGACAATCTCTACAATTTTGTCAATATTGTAGTTTGGTCACAGGCTCAATGCACTCTGTATTAATGATATTGGTATTACTGTACACTAATTATATTGCTCTTATTGCATTTTTATATTTCATTTGTTCATAATTCTAAAAATGAATATAATGATATTTAAAGGAGTCAATTATGTATGTGAGTGGCTGGGCCAGGGTGGGGGAGGGTGCAGTAAAGTGTAATTTTGCCTAGGGTGTCTAGAAGCCTAGCACCGCCCCTGCCTATGCCTGTTTATTTTCCGTTTTCAAATGCAATATAATAGTTATAGTCATTTATTCCAATTCAGATGTGTTCGGCGTCTGTTTTCTATGAAGACAAATAAAGATTTTCAGTTGCAAAAACAGAAACTGTCCTGGGAAAACTGGGACACATGGGAGTCCTGCTTAGAATGATTTAGATGCTCGCTGAACACCTGCAACTGGTGTAAGCGTCTGAAGCAATCCCAAAGTGTTTTTCATATGTGATCTTTTCTAAGCGTTTGACCTGGCACGTCTATGGTATGACACACATGTGGTGCCATGTGTCTACTGAACATGGAAGTGCTGTCTCTTCTATGAAAAATGCCAAAACGCAGTGCCTTAATATGTTATACTCCAGTGTTCTCTGCTTTGAAAGTATAATCCCAGGCTGGATTCTACAGGGAAATGGATTATGTGTGGCTGTAATGAGGTTAAGGAGAGATGTTGGAAAGAAGATGTATATGTTATACAGGTACGGAGATTCGGAGAGCATCACAGAGCATTTGGTTAGAAGGAGCTGATTAAGTGAACGCTTATGGCACAGCCGCTGTGTCTGCGTTTGTACACAGCAGCTGTGCAAAATTACGCAAAAGCTGCATGAGACGTCTTAAGCAAAAAGATGCCCGCTGTCACCTTCTGTGATCTGCACTGCATATGGTTAATGTCACAGATTTACACACACATACTCTATATGAACCCAAATTATAGCATAACTGCCTACCCTCCTGCATTCTACAGGAGACTCCCTGAAATAGCAGCAATCTCCCTCTCTCCCTCATTAGTCTAGCAATCTCCCTCATGTCACCTAGCCCACATTACACTGGAATGAGAGATAGATACATTTACATTGAAACATCAGCACCATTTCCCAGCACTTTACCAAGTATAGTATCTCTTACTGCTTTTGGGCTCATCTACATTTGGATATAAGTCATTTTACAAGATTCCTCTCAGATGTAGCAGTACACACCCACGCTTCTAGGTGCCACGTTCACAATGTCTTTTCACAATCTCTCCATATATGGAACTAGACACGCCCTTTGGGTGGTGCATGACACGCCCCCTCAATGGGGTGCTGTGCTCAATTCTACTACCAACTATAATCTCCCTGAAACTAGTTTTCAAAAGTAGGCAAGTATGAAATACCTTCTTTATATTATTGTAATAATTTTATTGTCAAAACTGGAATATACTGGAGTATAACATGTGAGGCTCTACCTAACTTGATCGCACCTCACTGAGGGTCAGCTGAAAATGCATCCAAGGACTTACCACTAACTTCAGTTGGCCCAGAATATGGGCCTGACACACCTCCACTTCCTGTTATTCTGCAGCTTTGTGGCACTGGAATGTGCAGGTATGCAGTGCAGCTTTTGTGCATGCACATATTTACAATACAAGCTATGTAAACAACACTAAACAACTTTTATAACCATACTTGCCTACTTTTAAATTCACCTCTCCGGGAGAAGCCCGGAGAGGCAACACATCAGGGGGAGCAAGTCCGACATCACTTGACCCCGCCCCCCCAAAAGCCGGAAAACTCTGTGATTCGCGGGCAGCAGAGAGGGTGTGGGGCTTAAATGCCGCAAAATGCCTAAATTGCGTCATTTTAGCCCCGCCCCCTCTCTGCGGACCCACGATTTCCGGTAATTACACCAGCGGGCAAGGGGGGAGCGGGGGACATTAGCAAAATCCGGGAGACTTGCCCACTTTCCTGGGGGGGGGGGGGGGGGAGGACCGATTTCCGGGAGGCTCCTGGCCATTCCGGGAGGGTAGGCAAGCCTGTTTATAACGATATGCATGACAACTGTCTCTGGCCGCCACACAGCTATCGGGTGCCAGATGGCCTCACGGCAGTTGGGATTCTGATGGTCAGTAGACCAATGTCAGAATCTCGACTGTTAAAAGCCTGACAGTGGGGATGCCGAGTTACAGGGGTTATGCTCCCCCGTGGGGGTCCACAACCCCCACAGAGGGAGAAAAGAATCTGTGGTGAGCACAGCGAGTCTGCAAGGGGCTTCATAGCGCTCGCCCCCCTGTAGTAGTCCAGGCAGCCGGGATTCTGATGTTGATCTAATGACCATCGGCATCCCACCTGTCAACAGCTCATGTCGCACCCCCTGTCACAGCCCCACCGTCAGGGAGTGTATTACAACAAATCAAAGGTCATAACCCTAAAAAACAAACCTTAAATAAGGGGTTATGCTAGCATGAGGAAAACCTTGGGAGTAACAGTTATCTAGGAGCAATGAAAATAAAGATTAATAAGATGGGTGGGAGTGAGGGGTGGGGTAGAGTGGTTAAAGTTGGTCTATATACAGTAGATCAGGGGTTCTCAAACTCGATCCTCAGGACCCCACACAGGTCACCCGGCAGGTGCACAGGTGCATTCATGACCAGAAGGTCAACAAGCAATAGGCCATCAGGGTTTAAAGGTTGACAACGTCAAAAGGTCAACGTCAAAAAGGGTTGATATAGTCAAATGGTAGACATGGTCAAAAGGTCAACATGAAAAGGGTAGACATTTTTTTTTTCACTATTTTTTTATTTTTATTTTTTGGGGACTTTTCATGGACTACAATTGAGAACGTTAAAGTGTGCCGAGCGAAGTACATTAGTCAACTTTCCATGTGCCCAGCTTTTTCATGTTGACCTGTTGACCCTGTCAGCCTCTTCACTCTGTCAACCTATTGCCTATTAACCTTTTGGTGTGGACCTATTGACTGTCTATCTGTCTATCTAATAATGCACACCCTGTAGAATGTAAGCTCTTACGAGCAGGGCCCTCTTTCCTGGAGTGCTTTCCTTCTCTTACTATAACCATCTTCAATGGCACCTGATGGAAGAACAATAGCTGCACCCTTGTTGGTGTAGGGTAGAGGCATGTAGGTACAAAGGGGCAGATGTATTAAGCCTGGAGAAGAGATAAACTGGAGATAAAGTGGAGATAACTTGGAAGAGTTAACGCACCAGCCAATCAGCTGTGTTTGAAATATGACAGTTGGGATCTGATTGGCTGGTGCGTTATCTCCTTCCACTTTATCTCCAGTTTATCTCTTCACCAGGCTTAATACATCTGCCCCATAGTTACGGATTCACATAAAAGCATGAAATGCAAAGATTACTGTACAGTGTTTATAGAAATGTCAAGCAGTGAAGAAGATCTACCAGGGTGTTCCCATTAGGCAGTGGGCTGCAGAGTATTTTTCTCATTGCATATCATGAAAAACAGTAGGAACCATCAGCCTATACCATACTTGCCGACTTTTGCAGTTGCCTCTCCGGGAGAAGCCTGGAGAGGAGACCCAGATCTGCACTTTGAGGGTGGGGACAAGGCTAGCGTCCCAAAGGTCCGTCGCCAATCCACACAAACTCCATCATTTGCTTATCTGCGAGGAAGGGGAAGGGCTAAAATGACACCATTTGCATTATTTTAATCCCGCCCTCTCTCATGGACCCCCGAATTCTGGAATTTGTTTCAGTGGGGAAGCGGGTCTTTGGCTAAAATGCGGGAGATTTGCCCACCTTCCCCAGGGGGCGGGAGGGGGACCTGATTTTCGGGAGCCTCGCGGCCATTCCGGGAAGGGTAGGCAAGTATGGTCTACTGTATACTGTACTTTCAATATCACAGTTTGGGCACACTCTAACCATTGTTATAGATAAAATGACTTTACTAAGCACTAAACATGATCAAATATTTTATTTTAACACAGATGATCCATTTATGGCATACATGAAGCAAGACTGAGCAGTACTATAGGGGGTACAAATGAAATGAGTAAAGGTGGTGGTCTCACACTACAGGCTACAGTATGCATTAGTACTTAAAGATTCTTATGTGAAATCCTATGATAGAGTCACTTTTCCTGGGGTCATAAGTGTCATCTGGTATGTCTGTCCCCTCTTGCTAACCTTTGGCTTTTTCCTGACCTGACTTCTTTCTGATTGTATTCTGTCTCACATGCTAAATGAGCCTGATCATCTGCTTCCTCTGACCCCTGATCTGTCGGACTGCCCTGCCTTCTTTCAGAATGGTACTCCTGGCATTCTCCCTACTGTAAGTGCAATGGATTGTTTTCACATTTGGTGTTCAAGAGATCTGAATAAAGTTATTATTATTATTATTATTATTATTATTATTATTATTATTATTATTATTATTTACAAGAATAGCAACTGAAATATTGTATTATCTTTGAATCCTTAATCAATACTGTACTATACAATTATTAATTCTATAAGAATGTATTTAATTATTTATTTATTAACTAGCTGACCCGCCCGGCGTTGCCCAGGAAAACCTTGGGGTTACAGTATGCTGTGCCAAAGACCTAAGATTGTAATTTGTTAAAGATTCCACCATAATGGTAGAATGTGTTTGCATTGCTACTCAATGATGGCAATGAAATCAGGTGTGGTGCTGTTGTTTGAAACACAACGCTCCTGAGTTGATAACTTGTATGTGTTGATGAATTCTACACCCACTCCTGAGATTTAGCACCTATGACATACAATCCAACATCTGAGGGTCAGAAATCGGTACAAAATCAGAAAGGGACGTGGCCACACCTCCATTTCTATACTCAATGGTACGGTTTCTAGGGTGTGTAATTACAGGCGCTGAGTGCGTGGAGACCGGGGTGGACGTTATTTTCCGCGCCATAATTAATTAAAAATTCACTGCTCCCTGCCACTGCCGCTCCCCTCACCGATCCTGCCTGCAGCAGTCTCTGAGGTCTGGAGATCTGTAAAGCACATGCACCGGGCATCTCTACCAAACAGTGGGGCAGCCCCTGAGTGGGGGAGCAGGTCCGCGGGCCTGGCCACATTACGTCATGACGCGATGCACGCTACCCGCACCACTGCAATGCACCACTGGGAATGGGTGCAATGGGCCAAATTCTTCCCTACACCCGCCGGGCCACTCCACCGATCCAGCCATCGCAATCATAAATGGGTGCATTGATAAGGTTTGGAGTGTAAGTAGTTGAAGAATAAGACTAAGATAAAGATTTGCCATGTTAAAGTGTACAATTTACGCAATAAATCATGAAAAAAAAAATATAGGTGTACATAGAAGTATAATCAAGAAATGAAAGTAGGATTAAAAAATAAGTTCTGATTCAAACTGATAATTGTTTGGATGGGGGTGGGTTGCGAAACAAATCTATAGGTGGGGGTGTATGGATATTGTGGGCATAATTGGTGTTTGGTACACATACAGGGGGTCCTCAATTGATGGGATTTTCACTACAGTGCCACGGTCACAGTGTCACCATAGTGGGATTCCCAATTGGGATCCAGGTGGTCTTTTAGGTACCCTTTACAATCCTGTAGGTCTCTTCTCCTTGAGCCTTCGGTCTCCCTTAATGATAGTCAATCACTGAGGGAGACCGTAGGCTCCAGGAGAAGCGAAAATGGGATTGTAAGGGGGTCCCTAAAAGACCACCTGAACCCCAATTGGAAATCCCCCTATGGTGACACTGTAGTGAAAATTTCTCATCAACTGGGGACCCCCTGTAGGTGTACCAAACACCAATTATGCCCACAATTTCCATACCACTCTTCACCTATAGATTTGTTTCGCAACCCACCGCCATCCAAAAAATTATCAGTTTGAATCAGAATTTATTTTTTAATCCTACTTTCATTTCCTGATTGTACTTCTATGTACATATATTTATTTCACGATTTATTGAGTAAATTGAACACTATAACGTGACAAATCTTCATCTCAGTCTTATTCTTCAACTTCTTACACTCATAACATTCAAACAAATAGATGCAGCGCTCATGCCCATCGACCAAACATTATCTGTGAACCAAATGAGTCTGGGAAACCCTTAAGGCAGAGCAGTGCCTAACATCCAACTGACTAACAGGGTGAGTGCAGTGTACCCACTTTGTATTGATCAACGGGTGCATTGGCCAGGACAAAGATTTCTCAGTGCAACTGGCCGGGGAGCGCAGAGACGGATATGGAAAAAAGGGTACTCTTTACCTAGCACGGCGCCCATCGTGGGGATCGCGGGCATCGCGGGCAGTACATTAACGGCCGCGACGCGATGCCCGCGATCCCCACGATTTCCCATAGGGTTCAATGTTAAATTTGGTGCTGGCCGCGATTTTACATTCAATGCTTCAATGGCCGTGATTTGGCAATAGGAATTAATGTTAAATGGGCCACAGAGCCCAAATAGGCACAATTAACACTTAAATGTCCCCCCATATTTGTAACGCCACCCCACGATCCACGCCAACCCGAAGCGTGGCGAGCGCAGCGAGCCCGCGAGGGGCGGCGGTACGCGTCCTCCGACCTTTTCATACCCCCACTATCCATGTCGGCGTGGAGTTGAGAATAGAATAGTGTGGCGAGCGCAGCGAGCCACCGAGCCCGAAGCGTGGCGAGCGCAGCGAGCCCCGCGAGGGGACGCGGATACCTGTGAAGCCCGCGTAGGGCCACGTTTACCTGTGAAGGTATCCGCGTCCCCTCGCGGGGCTCGCTGCGCTCGCCACGCTTCGGGCTCGGTGGCGAGCTGCGCTCGCCACACTATTCTATTCTCAACTCCACGCCGACGTGGATAGTGGGGGTATGAAAAGGTCGGATGGGCGGCGGTACGCGTCCTCCGACCTTTTCATACCCCCACTATCCATGTCGGCGTGGAGTTGAGAATAGAATAGTGTGGCGAGCGCAGCGAGCCACCGAGCCCGAAGCGTGGCGAGCGCAGCGAGCCCCGCGAGGGGACGCGGATACCTGTGAAGCCCGCGTAGGGCCACGTTTACCTGTGAAGGTATCCGCGTCCCCCCGCGGGGCTCGCTGCGCTCGCCACGCTTCGGGCTCGGTGGCGAGCTGCACTCGCCACACTATTCTATTCTCAACTCCACGCCGACGTAGATAGTGGGGGTATGAAAAGGTCGGAGGACGCGTACCGCCGCCCCTCGCGGGCTCGCTGCGCTCGCCACGCTTCGGGTTGGCGTGGATCGTGGGGTGGCGTTACAAATTTGGAGGGACATTTAAGTGTTAATTGTGGCTATTTGGGCTCTGTGGCCCATTTAACATTGATTCCTATGGCCAAATCGCGGCCATTGAAGCATTGAATCTAAAATCGCGGGCAGCACTAAATTTAACATTGAACCCTATGGGAAATCGTGGGGATCGCGGGCATCGCGTCGCGGCCGTTAATGTACTGACCGCGATGCCCGCGATCCCCACGATTTCTTTACCCACGACGCCCGCGATGGAGATCGTGGGCGCCGTGCTAGGTAAAGAGTACCGAAAAAAGAAAAAAGGGTACATTAGGTACCGTTTTTATTTGCCGGTACAGACTGTTAAATAAAAGGCAAATTCTTTTTTTTTTATGTGTTTGTACTGTTTTTGTGTGTGTGTTTTAGTGTATGTGGTTGTGTGTGTTGTGTTGTATGTATCTGTCCAATGCATAAGTGTGTGAGGTGTGCTATGTATATACAGTATGTGTATGTGTGTGTTGTGCCTTTGTGTATCTGTGCAATGTTTAAAGCCCCGCACACACGGGGAGATATATTGCTCAGCAATATATTGCTGAGCAATATATTGCTCAGTTTGTCCTTTTCATCAGCGACCAGAGATGGTCGCTGATGAAAAGGAACCTCTGCCGGGGGAGTCACAGAAGTAATCAGCTGGTTGCAGGAGCATGTTCCTGCGACCAACGATTAAAATGGGGCTGAAAACGGGAGCGCGCACCCGGTGATTTATCGCCAGGGCACACTCCCATCACTGGCAATATGGTCGCCAGCGACCATATTTCCAGCGATTTCAGCCCCCGTGTGTACACAGCTTATGTGTGTGTTTTGTACTGTTTTTTGGGTGTGTGTGGTGAATGTGGGTGTGTGTTGTGCTGTTACAGGTATGTTATGTGTGTGTGTTGTGTGATCTGCCCAATGTGTAAGTGTGTGAGGTGTGCTACATATAAATGTGTGTGTGTGTGTGTAATGTGCTGTGTGTATCTGTTCAATGTTTGTTTGTGTGTTCTATGTATTGTACTGTTTTTGGGTGCATGTTGTAGTGAATGTGGGTGTGTGTTGTACTGTGAGTGGTGTGTTATGTGTGTGTGTTGGGTTATGTGTACAGTATCTGCCAAATGTGAGGTGCGCTACATATATATGTGTGTGTAGTGTGCTGTGCGTATCCTTGAAATGTTTAAGTGTGTGTGTTTGTTGTACTGTTTTTGGGTGGTGTTGTAGTGTATATGGGTTTGTGTTTTACTGCATGTGGTGTGTTATGTGTGTGTTTTGTTGTGTGTATCTGTCCAATGTGTAAGTGTGTGAGGTGCGCTACCTACAGTATATATATGTGTGTTGTGTGCATATGTGGTGTACTGTGTGTGTGTGCGTGTACAATATGTACATGTGTGTGTGATGTGTGGTCTATGTTTATCCTCAGTAATTCCTAATTGTTTAAAGCCTTCACCATAATGTTAGAATGTGTCATTCATACTCAATGACAGCAATAAAATCAGGTGTGGAGTTGTTCATTCGACAACGGTTTCCCAGATCGTCAATCTTTTTCCCAGATCATCAATGAAGGCAAATTAAAACTTTGTGTTTTTTTTAAATTTCTAAGTGAAATTTCCCAAAAACGGCTTCGAGGTGCACACCACCGGGTATAGAGGTACCTTGTTGCCAAATTT
Source organism: Crinia signifera (assembly GCF_055691185.1). NCBI lineage: Eukaryota > Metazoa > Chordata > Amphibia > Anura > Myobatrachidae > Crinia > Crinia signifera. Next base: position 297,452,023 of record NC_139219.1, read on the forward strand.
GGGGGCTCTGAGTGCCACGGTGTGTCCGCAATGCAACGGACACGCACACACACACACGCACACAGACTCTTCAACTTATTATATAGACTAGCTGACCCGCCCGGCGTTGCCCGGGACCTTGGGGTTTCTTTATTTCCAAAATTGCTGAAAAATGTCATCTTACAGTATGCTGTGACAAAGACCTAAGATTGTAATTTGTTATAGATTCCACCATAATGTTAGAATGTGTTTGCATTGATACTTAATGATGGCAATGAAATCAGGTGTGGTGTTGTTTGAAACACAACGCTCCTGAGTTGAAAACTTGTATGTGTTGATGAATTCCACATCCACTCCTGAGATTTAGCACCTACTGTATGACATATCCTCCAACATCTGAGGGTCAGAAATCGGTACAAAACAGAAAGGGAAATGTCCGCACCTCAATTTCTATACTTTCAACGGTATAGTTTCTAGGGTGTGTAATTACAGGCGCTGAGTGCGTGGGGTCCGGGGTGGGCGTTACTTACCGCGCCATAATTAATTAAAAATTCACTGCTCCCTGCCACTGCCACTCCCCTCACCGAACCTGCCTGCAGCAGTCTCTGAGGTCTGGGGATCTGTAAAGCACATGCACCGAGCATCTCTACCAAACAGTGGGGCAGCCCCTGAGTGTGGGAGCAGGTCCGCGGGCCTAGCCACATGATGTCATGACGCGACGCACACTATCCGCACCACTGTAATGCACCACTGGGAATGGGTGCAATGGGCCAAATTCTTCCCTACACCCGCCGGGCCAATCCACTGATCCAGCCATCGCAATCATCAATGGATGCATTGATAAGGTTTGGAGTTTAAGAAGTTGAAGAATAAGACTGAGAAAAAGAATTGCCATGTTACAAAGTGTACAATTTACTTTTTTAAATCGTGAAAAAAATGTAAGTGTACAAAGAAGTACAATCAAGAAATGAAAGTAGGATTAAAAAATAAGTTCTGATTCAAACTGATAATTGTTTGGATGGGGTGGGTTGTGAAACAATTCTATAGGTGGGGGTATGGATATTGTGGGCATAATCGGTGTTTGTTACACCTACAGGGGGCCCTCAATTGATGGGATTTTCACTACAGTGTCACGGTCACAGTGTCACCATAGGGGGATTCCCAATTGGGGTCCAGGTGGTCTTTTAGGAACCCTTTACAATCCTGTAGGTCTCTTCTCCCTTAATGATAGTCAATCACTGAGGGAGACCGTAGGCTCCAGGAGAAGAGACCAACGGGATTGTAAAGGGGTCCCTAAGAGACCACCTGAACCCCAATTGGAAATCCCCCTACGGTGACACTGTAGTGAGAATTTCTCATCAACTGGGGACCACCTGTAGGTGTACCAAACACCAATTAAGCCCACAGTATCCATACCCCCTCCACCTATAGATTTGTTTCGCAACCCACCGCCATCCAAACAATTATCAGTTTGAATCAGAATTTATTTTTTAATCCTACTTTCATTTCTTGATTGTACTGTACTTCTATGTACACATATTTTTTTCACGATTTATTGAGTAAATTGTACACTATAAAGTGACAAATCTTCATCTCAGTCTTATTCTTCAACTTCTTATACTCATAACATTCAAACAAATGCATGCAGCGCTCATGCCCATCGACCAAACATTATCTATGAACCAAAAGAGTCTGGGAAACCCTTAAGGCAGAGCAGTGCCTAATATCCAACTGACTAACAGGGTGAGTGCAGTGTACCCACTTTGTATTGATCAATGGGTGCATTGGCCAGGACAAAGATTTCTCAGTGCAACTGGCCAGGGAGCGCAGTGACAGGCTGGAGGACTGGAGAGACGGATATGGGGAACAAAGTATAAACGGTACATTAGATACAGTTTTTATTTGCCGGTACAGACGGTTAAATAAACGGCAAATTATTTTTTATGTGTTCTGTGTGTTTGTGTGTGTTGTACTGTTTTTGTGTGTGTGTTGTAGTGTATGTGGTTGTGTGTGTTGTATTGTATGTATCTGTCCAATGCGTAAGTGTGTGAGGTGTGCTACGTATATACAGTATGTGTGTGTTGTGTCTTTGTGTATCTGTGCAATGTTTAAGTGTGTGTTTTGTGTGTGTCGTACTGTTTTTTGGGTGTGTGTGGTGAATGTGGGTGTGTGTTGTGCTGTTAGAGGTATGTTATGTGTGTGTGTTGTGTGTATCTGCACTATGTGTAAGTGCGTAAGGTGTGCTATGTATAAATCTGTGTGTGTGTAGTGTGCTGTGTGTATCTGTGCAATGTTTAAGTGTGTGTTTTGTGTATTGTACTGTTTTTGGGTGTGTGTTGTAGTGAATGTGGGTGTGTGTTGTACTGTGAGTGTTGTGTTGTGTGTATCTGCCGAATGTGTAAGTTTGTGATGTGTGCTACGTATAAATGTGTGTGTAGTGTGCTTTGCGTATCCTGGCAATGTTTAAGTGTGTGTGTTCTGTGTGTTTGTTGTACTGTTTTTGGGTGTGTGTTGTAGTGTGTATGGATTTGTATTGTACTGCATGTGGTGTGTTGTGTGTGTGTGTATCTGTACAATGTGTAAGTGTGTGAGGTGCTCTACGTATAAATGTGTGTGTTGTGTGCTATGTGTGCGTATGTGGCGTACTGTGTGTGTGTGTGTGTGTGTGTGTGTGTGTGCATGTACAATGTGTATGTGTGTGTGTGTGTTGTGTGGTCTATGTATATCCTCAATTATTTCCTAATTGTTTAAAGCCTTCACCATAATGTTAGAATGTGTCATTCATACTCAATGACAGCAATGAAATCAGGTGTGGAGTTGTTCCTTCACAAACGGTTTCCCAGATCATCGATCTTTTCCCCAGAACATCAATGAAGGAAAATTACAACTTGGTGTTTTTTAAATTTCTAAGTGAAATTTCCCAAAAACGGCTTCGAGGTGCACACCACCGGGTCCAGAGGTATCTTGTTGCTGAATTTGGTGTCTCTGAGTGCCACGGTGTGTCCGCAATGCGTCGGACACGCACACACACACACACGCACACAGACTCTTCAACTTATTATATAGATAGTTTCTTATATAGCGCAGCATACTGTATTCTGTTGCGCTTTACAAAAGGAGGTAGGAGGGCCCTGCTCTCAAGCTTACAATCTATAGGGAAATAGGCATTGATACATAAGGATAGATACTGTAATCTTTATTGCATTAATTCCACCAGAATGCAAAGGTTCCGGGTGTGCTGTATGATACGGTGACCCAGCAGTTTGGCCATGGGTCAGGAAGATGGAAAATGTGAAAAAGGAAGAGAGAGGATATGTGTGGACTGTACAGTGGGGATGTGATTAGATAGGAATGGTATATTAAGGTTAAGTGTCTGGTTCTGAAATTTGATTAGCTTGCCTGAAGATGTGAGTTTTCAAGGAATGCTTACAGGTTTGGAGACTGGAGGAGAGTCTTATTCGGAGGACATTCCACAGAGTGGGTGCAATCCGAAGAAAGTCCTGCAATCAGGAATGGGAGCGAGTAATGAGTGTAGATGAGAGATGCAGATCTTGTGAGGAGTGTAGAGGTCAGGTTGGAAGATATTCTGAGATAAGAGACGATATGTATGTTGGTGTAGTTTGGTCTATGGCTTTGAGTGTAAGTAAAATAATTTTGTATTGAATATGGTAGAATACAGGTAACCAATGAAGTGACTAACAGAGTAGCTTTGCAGATGATGAACGTCTGGCTAGGAAGATTAGCCTCGCAGCTGCATTCAAGATGGACTGTAGTGGTGAGAGTCTGTATTGGGGAAGGCCAATAAGAAGACTAGTGCAATAATCAATGCGTGAGATGATATGAGCATGCATTCGAGTTTTTGCAGTGTCTTTTGAAAGGTAAGGGTGAATTTTGAATATGTTTTTTAGGTGTATGTGGCATAATTTCAAGACAGATTGAATATGGGGAACAAAAGAAAGTTCAGAGTCAAGGATAACACCTAGGCACCTAGGCAGAGTTTGAGAGGTAGGAGTGATTGTCATATTCTCAACAGCAATATAGATATCAGGTTGGTAATAAGAATAAAGAATTAGATCATCCATACCAGTTCTATAACCTATATGTATATTATCTTAGGGCACCTGGAACCTTTAATCAGGCCCTGCACTACAGTGTCACTACCGGGTGGGTCCCTAACATACCTATTTATATAATATGTCAATATTAGGGATGCTAGGAACCCAACTTCAAAAGGTTGTTATGATGTGGTAGGTGGGACCACATTTGTGGGCAAAGTTGTGCTAAGAGTTTATTATTATTGTTTTGTTCTTAATGCTTTCATTTCTTTACCAACACAGTGCAGGAAGAGGACCACCCAGGCCCAAACCACTTCCAGTGCTCCCTTCATATTTTAGGTAAGTTTTGTGCTGATTTTTTTTCTGAATGGGTGGGGAAGGGAGGTTATTTGGGCAGTTCTGAAAGAGGTGACTTATCATGGAACACATAAAGATTTTTGAGTTTAGCGCAGTCTTATTGTGTGTGTTAGGTCATTCTGCAAATTAATTTCCATTACTTTGCACCCACAGTTCCAACACTGGCTGCGAAGGAGGAGGTGGAGATTTAGGAGGAGGCCCCCCAGCAGCAACAGCAGCAGCCGCCCCCACAGGCAGAGGAGGATGAGGCCCTGCAGGCACCTGGTAAGGAGACACACAATAGACTATATTCTCTTACTTAACTGTGCTGTACATGGCATCTGTGATGTCATTCCATCATCACTGCTAAACTGAGTCACTATAAGGAGCTATAAGGCTCTGCGCATGCTGAACACAAGGTCCTTCTTGTCCTTTAAGTCACTCTTTAATTGTTTTTGTCATTTGTATATTAAGTTTGTTTGTTTGGTAATGTGAAACCCTTTTAGCACCATACTGTATACTGCTAATAAATAATAAAGTTAAATAATAACATAGAGTTCTACAGTATAGAAAAGCACTGGCCCCGACCAAGAAGAGGTAAAGAACAGCAGTACTTACTAATAGTTTACACTACTGTTCTACTATATTTGCAGTTCTGACAGTACAGTACATAGTGGATGTTAACAATTTAATAAACAGTATGTACAGTACAGTACATACAGTACAGTAAACAGTATATTCAGTACTTTAAAGGCCCACACACACTGGGCTGTGAGTTGAAAGTTGCTCAAAACAGCAGGTGTGAGTGGCTTTCAGCTCAAAGCCACCCAGTGTGTATGGTCCGGCGATGAACGGTGAGCGCTGCGGCGCGCTCCCACAACATTGCCGGGAAAGCCATTCATCTGCTGGTTATACCAGCAGATGAGTGGCTTTGAGGACGGCTTTGCAAAGCGCTTTGCTATGCAATGCCGTCCTCCCCCCTCCGTCGGCGCCGGGCAGGGGGAAAGCCACTCAGTGTGTCTGAGTGGCTTTCCCCGCAGCAATGATTGACATCATTCCTGTCCATACACGCTGGGCATAGTCCCCCAGTGTGTATGGACCTTTATACTTTTTTCTTTTCCCCTCACATAACAGCTTATCAGCAAAGTGGATCGCTATAGGCAGACACAGCACATGATTATTGATCGGTTTGGTAATTTTGATTTAAGTTTGATTTTATAATTTTTCGGTTTTTGTCAATACAGTAAACATTGTTCTTTACTTTTTGTTTTATATTTTTATTGTTACAGAATTTCATGAGGCAGTATGATATGATAGTCTCAGACATATAAAGTACAGTACTGTACTGTGAAGTATACAGTACTATATGCATTACTTTATGAAGTTAATGGAGAAAAATACATACAGTACTGTAGAGTACAGTATTGCACATTGTAGAATCTTAAAACCAGAATTCATTGTTACTGTAAAAACACATTTTATAGAGGGAAACATTTTAAAGAAGTTTAAAGTCTGGGTGCAGGAGCTGAGCTAGTGTAGTGGGTGCAGGTGCTAGCTAGGAAAAACTGACCGGGTATTGTTTTCGCAAACCACACTATATGAAAGTACAGCCTACTGTAAATAGGTAAGTGCAAATGAGTCGCTGTATAGACAAAAGCACTGCTTTTTACTGTATTCACCATAAGCATTGTGGCCGTGAAATTGGCACCTACAGTGAGAGACGGCGGCTGACTGATGGACAGGAGGAGGTGCAATGTGCTTCACGTGGTGTAGGGCGATTGAAGTCAGCAAGGCTGATCGGGAGGGGCAATAATGCGCTGGACTACAGCAAGTCACTGTCCACTGTGTCAACGGCTTTGCTATACGGTAGCGTCTCTTCAGCTGAAATTCTTGACCACAATTGGATGCCTGCTGCTGGGAGTGCCAAAACATAGAGTTAAAGTCTTGGGGCAGGAGCAGAGCTAGTTTATGGGAGATCCTGACCGGGCGTTTTATTTGCAAACCAAAATATGTGAAAACACAGCCTACTGTAAATGTGGGAGGTTCAAATATAAAACAATAAAACAATGGAATAAAATACAAAAAAAAACCCCACCAACCAGGGAATCAAACTTGAGTCTTTGCCCGTGGCACGATGTGGACTTAACCACTCGGCCATCAGGGCTTCTGTTATACAAGCCGGTCAGATCAGCGACACCTGATAAAAATGAGTAGTAATACAGTAGTACAGTAGTACTGTTTTTGATTCAAAGATTATTCTGGTCTGCTTAGAATAGTTTAGTTTATCATGTAATATTTTTATTAAAACCGTTATATAATAAAACATCTACAATACCATTGGTCATAGAAAATTAAATAAAAAGCCAGTTTCAGTTTATACAGTAAAATATTAATTGTAAGTAGCCTTTGACCGGCGAGGACTCTGTCACCTGTGTTTTGGCTCAAAGCCTGGATGACTGGTAGAGATTAGTTTTAATTGACTAAAGATTTAAACTGATCCTTGGGTAAAAGGAATTCTTTTCAAAATTGTGGCTGAAAATTAAACTTGGTTGAATGATTAAAGAAGCTGAAGGAATTAGCATTGGAGAATGACTTGGTGTAATGTTTTTGATGTTGCATACTTTCATTAAAGCCAGGCAAAAGATGAGTTAATTTTTTCAGCTACAGCACAGATACTGATAATTAAATACCTACAGAAATGTCAGATCTCTGTAAGTAGCTTCCAACATAGACTTTTAAGAATAGACAATTGTCCTACTTCCATTCATCTCAACGTGTTCTATCATTGTAAATAAAATTGAGGAAGATATAGGATTACTCAGATATGATAATCCATTTTACTGGCTAATATTTTTTATTTACACAAAACACTCAGAAATAAAAAAAAATCATGATTGAATTAAGTTAAGAACAGTTTTTCAAAATATATCCAAAATCATGATTTTTTTTAACATTAATGGCTGATGTATCATTCCACAGATAATAGGAACAGTGTACCATCGCAACATTTTTTATCAAGGCTATTCCTCTCTGTAGCTGTTGGGTGAACACAGCCAAGGTGAAAGCTGTTCCTTTAATTTCCCTGGTGGCTGCTTCTCTCTGCTACTGTTGGGTGGAGAGTGCAATCGGGCTGCCCAATCAGCAGGGAACAGAAGCACACCAGGCCCTGTGGGAAGAAACCAGGAAGCAGAGGTGCTGGGAGGTCTCTCTGAGATTGACTGGTTGCTTGAGACCTTATCAGGGAAAGCCCGGCCTGGTGTGGTCACACCGAAATTTTAACTTTTCTTGCACTACAGTATATACACAGTATGTAGAGAAAAATGGTATAAAGTTGTAAGTAATATAAATTTTCACTTCAGCATATCTATATTGTTTGTAAAAGTGTTTTGTCATTATTGCATAGCAGAATTGGGGGTTATATTTATTATAAATAAAAAAACTATGGCTTTTCTCCAGCATATTAGCTGTCCTTTTAGCAGAATATGGGGAAACAACTGATTTCTCCACCTTTCCATTTCTCTTATCTCATCACTGCAGCCTCCAATGGAAATAATGGGGGCAAACAGGGATGGTGTCACTTCTTTCATCTTTTTTAAGAAAAGTATTATTGTCTCTAAAGCAAGGTAGAGATGTTCTCTTACTACTTTGCTCCACTGACTACCTGCCTTGTCTTTGGTCCCTTGTCAGCTCCAGCTCCCGTTCCTCTACTCTGCTCCAGGGCAGCCGAGTATGTTGGGCCCTGGTAACATTTTTGGGGTGTGGCCTAATTACGAGAGGCGTGGTCACATCCCACTATTAGGCCATGCCCCCAAAATGGTTGGGGGGGGGGTGTTTGAAAAAAACATTCCAAAATGCACCACAGCGGCAGCAGCAGCACACATCCACAGATGTAGGTGTGTGCTGCTGCTGTCTGGGAGGGACGGAGGGGAAAGGGGGGAGGGGTCCGACCAGGGCCCCTCCAGCAAGCCCAGGAGGAGCAGAGCAGGGCCCCTCACTTGGCGGCCCTGCTTTGCTCCTCCTGGGCATCTTTTCCTATCAGCATTAAGCTGACAGCACTGATGCTGATTTGCACATGTGCATACAATGCTAACGTCTTTCACAGCACTTATTTTATAAGTGCTGGGATAGCCCTTGTAGTAAAGGGTTGTTCTAGAACCTAAACAAATATAAATAAAGCAAAAGTTACAAAGATAGAATAGGTGATTGTTTTGGTTCCTTTGGTCTGCTAGTGTGAGTCATTATTATTATTATTATTATTATTATTATCTTTTATTTATATGGCACCACAAGGGTTCCGCAGCACCCAATTACAAAGTACACATAATCAAAACAGGAGAACAGGAAAACAGTGACTTACAGTTGAGGACAAATACAGGGTAAATGAGTATAGGAACATCAGCCGATTACTGCAACATAAGTATCCAGGTGGCAGCACACAGCATGCTTTGGTGCACTCGAAGACAACTGAAGTAAGAAAGGATAAGCACATGAGGTCCCTTTCTTCTGTCATTTGTATATCTATCTGTAGGAGTGTTCCGGGAGAGAAGATGAAAAGTGGACACTGGTTGACAGGGCCATCCTTATGGACCTGGCCATTGTAGCAAAATGTTGTGTATCACACAGCATCTTACAAAGGAGTCAGAGCTATGATGATGATCACACCCTTATCCATACTATTTACAAGGAAGAGGTAACAATTGGGAAGTGTGATCTACTGGAGATCTGAGGGACCAATCAAAAATGTGTGAGCCTTCCAGATCCTGTGGAGTAAGAAGTTGTTGTATGACGCAAGGCTAACATGTTGTTTTCCTTTGAACATGCCAATGAGTGCCTCCAAAAGAATTAAGTCACTATGGGGGGCTGTTGATGGACCTTATAACTCTGTTTAGTGGGTACACTGTCTGCAGCTGCTCAACCCCTCTTCTCTACCACATGCTGGCACAGAGTGTACCCATGCTTGGACTCTACTTCACTTCCAGTCTATTTTCATATCTGCTTCTTCAGCTTGCAGTGCAGTCCTGATCTGCATTGTAACTAGTGGGGCCCCGGAGAGAGGGGAGTCCATTAAATCCAGCTCTGCTTTATGTAACACAGATATTGTCACATTGGCAAATTGCCAAAGTGTTTTTTGTTGTTTCTTACACCTTCCTATAAATTAGAGGTGGCCATAATGAAGAAGAATTTTAGATTTGCATTTGGGGACAAACTGACCGAGTTTCTTCAACACGACACATTGTGGAATAATTAAGTTGATGCTCAAATACTCACTTATCCTGTGCTTGCATCCCATCTGTCAAAGAAAACCATCAAAATTGCAGGTGGAGACAAAACTAAGTCTATTAAACAACAGGGAATTGTGTGCTGGAGTAAAATTGTAGCTAAAGTGGTTAAAAATGAACTCCATTGGGAACTACTGTATAAGCATCCTCTTGCTCCTTCATCTCTTTCAGGTTCAGCCACCTCTCTTGGATATTCTTGCTCTTCGAGACTCAGTGGCCGATCCTGAACAAGTACCAGATTGAGTAAGCGACTTGTTGGAGTCAAACTCAAATCATCAACAGGTTGAATTGGTATGAGGTTGACTGAGTCTTGTTTGCCACCTATACTGAACTCCTAGTGCTTGTAGTGATACTCAACAGTTTTAAACTTTTACTAATGAAAGTAAACCAAGCTAAATTCATGTAATGTTTGCTATCCAATACCCCAAATTCCTATTTAATATCTAAAATCTAAGCCATAGGAAGCTCCATACCGGTACTTGGCTAGAATCTGATCCTCAAAATTCGAGTAGATTAGGGTTTCTGGAAAACTGTACTAGAACATTAACAGCAAGACCTGCCATCCAGTACCACAAAAGCGCTGAACTTATTTATTATTTTTTATTTACAGTTTCTTATGTAACGCAGCAGATTCCTTTGCGCTATACAACTGGGGACAACACTGAAAGAATAAACTGGGTAAAACAGACAGGCATACTGTAGAGGTAGGAGAGCTCTGCAGCCAAGCCTACAATCTATAGTGAAATAGGAGGGAAACACAAGGACAGGCACCAGTGATAGCATAGCAGTCCCACCAAGTTGCAAGTCCAGAGGGGAAGCCATATAATACATAAGTGCCTCAGAGGGTTATGTGGGTGGTACTTAAATTTCATAGGCTTGCCTGAAGAGGTGAGTTTTTAGGGAACGCTTGAATGTTTGGAGGCTTGATCATTTTAATATCATTTTAATATAGCTGCATTGTATAGTAGTATATTATCAGTTGGGCTGAAAACAATGTTAGCAGCAATTGAGTGAATCACTATCAGAAAACCCCTAGTGTGAAAACAGATTTGCAGATATAGAGACCTGTGATTTGTACTGACATAGGGTCTAATCCAGAATTAATCACAGGATAAATTTGTTCTCAAAACCAGGCAAAACCATGTGCACGGCAGGTGGGGCAGATGTAACGTGCAGAGAGAGTTAGATTTGGGCAAGTTATTTTTTTCTGTGCAAGGTAAACATAGTCTGCTTTATTTTTACATTGCAATTTAGATTTCAGTTTGAACACACCAAACTCAAATCTAACCAGTGGCGTTTTTTACCTATGGGCTGCAGGGCTACAGCCCACCCCAGGTAATATCTGCCACTGTATGAAACCAGATGCAGTCTGTGAGATTGAACTGGCTTCACTGTGACTGTCAGTGGCTTCTTATTGGAAGTCCGACCTACCAGTCACCAAGGTAGTCCCATTGGGAGGTGTTCCCTCCCACCTCGGATGCCTCTACGGGCTGCTGCGGTGGCAGCCATAAAAAAAGGGTTCTTCGCACGCGCAGTACTAGGGAGGCCAATCCCGGGATCGGGATCGGCGGAATCCCGGGATTTTGGCCTAAAATTGCCGGGATTTGAATCCCGGGATTGAAGCTTCCAATCCCGGGATTCCGGGATTAGTAACCCCATTAGTTTTGGTTTAAAGCAGGGCAGCACTGAGCACCAGAATATGGCTCAGACACTGCCCGGCTGACTGTTTCTTATCCCCCGTTGCTGTCTGTCAGGAGTTGGGAGGGACTGAGTGCAGTGCTGTCAAGCATGGCGGCGCCCAGGCTGCGCAGCGTGAACCCTGACATCACGTCACGCTGTGCAGCCCGGCCGCTGCTCTGCCTGTCAGCACAGCACACTGTCCCAAAGCCGGAAAGACGCCCGATGTGCAAACCCCAGCCTTCCGCCCACCCGCCGGAGATAGCCGTCCTGCTGCTGCCCTGTCACCACAACCCGCGCAGCCGTAAGTGACAGTGCGAGGTGCAGCTTTAGGAGAAATTTATATTGTCATCTGGGGGAGGGGCCGTTTTTTTTTTTATTAGGGAGGCCAATCCCGGGATCCCGGGAATCCCGGGATTGAGCATTTTTCAATCCCGAATCCCGGGATTGAAAAAATGCCCTGGGATTGGCATCCTTACGCAGTACCAAGGATGATGCTGTGCATGCATTAGACCCATGATTATACTTTAATAGACTGCTGCTGAAGCAATTCATAGAGGCTGGGGCCAGCGCATGCACAGTTCCAAAGAAGCTACTGCACTTGCACTGGTCACGCAACAGTAATGTGAGCTAGGGCCATCAACGAGCACCAGCGGGCATCGGTGATGGGGTCCAGCAGGGGAGGTGGACTGGCTGGCATTGCAGCAGCCCACCTTCTCTACAGAGGTAAGACCCGCCACTGAATCTCTCTCTGCACATAACTAGCAAAAGAATTTTAGTGACCCTAAAGCCACTCAGTAGCGCTGGTCGTACTATATCTATAGTGCCCAAAAATAATTATTATGTGTGCTTCCTACCAGAAAAAAAAAAAATTTTTTTGTCTATTTCTAGAACATGAGCAATAATCGATCAATTAATAATTTATTTATTTATTTATTTATTTATTTAACTGGGCAGATTAATTGCAGCTTCTTCATACAGGGAGTGTCAATCCCTTGGATAGTACAAGAATGTAGAAAGTAAGTGGCAGACACACAGACAGTGTCTGTCACTTTAAGAAGCGCGAATCTGCTCAGTAATTAAATGACCAATTGATAATGGTAAAAAATAAACAATTTTTATTAAAATAACATAAAGAATAAGAATTCATAATAATTCATAATCCCCCCCCCTTTCACAATACATGTGCACAATGACAATAGACAAACAGAACAAACAACAAGAAACATAGAATAAAAGCTAAGTTAGCTGGGAATGCCGTTTGTTAAAGTCACTTGGATTGTGGCAATGGAAAGGCAAATGAATGAGGCTTTTTGTGCAAAATAGCAAGAGGCTTATAAGGTGCTTGATATAGTTACCAGTCCTGTAAACTTGATATGCGCTGTTTCAACACAGTTGTGGAAACCAGGTCAGTCTCTCCAAGTTACCAGAGGTGTACTCCGGAAATAGCAGCGTAGGGGACCTCTCCTGCTGGACCAGCCAGCAGTGTGGGTATGTGTAATCCAAAAGGTTGCGCTTCTGCAAAGTAAATACAGGACCAGTAGATAGTGTGGGCTCAAATACGCGTTTCTCCACCTGTCGCTGGAATCGGCGGCTTCCTCAGTCTGAGCCCAAAGGTTCAACATATGCATTTTTATAGTAGCGCTGTTCGCGCCTTTCATTCTACCCATACTTCCGGGTTTGCACTCCAAGCCTCACTTTCGTTTACATGTATTTATAGGCTCCCGCGGCCATTTTGTCCCTTGCGTTTCAAGCCTCATTTGCGCTCCGGGATCATACTTATTATTAGCCTACAGATACATGCCTCATTTAGATATATCGAAAATTAATTTCATATTTTAACCACAATCACAGTCCATAATGCCCATCAAGAATCCACCATGCCTCGATCTTATACTGATTTTTTGTGTATTTGCCTCTTTATTCATTTATTTCATTGATAATGCCACAGCAATTGTCATATCCAGCCGGCATCCTTAAAGGGACATACTCACATACAACACAAAATGACATAACATCAAAAAAATCGAAAAAATCCCCAAAAATCTTATTACATAAATATAAATAATAATATTAAATAATATATTTTTAATCAGAAATTCATAATAATTATTAGAAAGCACCTGCATATGCGTATAATGATCATAGAAAGTTCTCATAAAGAAATAATGATAAGGTGACTATTTTTGGTACATTAGGACTTATGCACCAATATTTACATACTAGGACAGAGATCTAACCGTCCAGAGGAGTGTATTTTCATAGGACGACATATATAGAATCAACTTATAAACTGAAAGGACACACCCACACATAAAAATATATGTGTGTATACAGAATCCAAATATTAAATAAATTAATAACATCAAAAATATTACATAATGATAAAAATAATGATAATAATAGAGGTGAAATATAGACCCGCATATATATATATACACATTTGTTTAATCCCTTCTACCTATATAATGTATTTTGATCAATTCATTAATCGATCAATCTATTAATGCACCCTAGAATAAATTTATATTTATTAAATTAAATTAATAGACAAACCTTTTCCCGCCCCATACCCCCTATCCCACCCATAGTTCCCTCTAAATGTATATGAATAATAATGAAATGATATAATAAAGAATGTATTGATCTCTTACACCTAACTAGTCCCTAATCTTAAGAGGTTGTTATTAATAATATTAATTTACCTTTAGCTAAATACATCAACTTGACCCCATATCAACTTAACAATTAAAAATAAATTATAATCTAAAATATATGTATTATAATTCATGGGAATCCCCATCTATATAACCAAGCATGTAGAACCAATATGTAACCACTAGGTGATTCATCGCGCCCTACGGGCGCTCTTCACACCGTCGTAAGGGGCTGCGCCCCCTTAATTTGCGAACGTTTGTATATGAGAAATATGGTTAGAATTGTATGAAAGATGCCCTGTATTGCAACTTAGGTGTCCGCGAATCGCGGGAGGGGGGGGGTCGCGGAGGGTGCTGCGAATTGCAGGAGGGGGGGTCGCGGGGGGTGCCGCGAATTGCAGGAGGGGGGGTTGTGGGGGGTGGATGCTGCGAATCGCGGGAGGGGAGGGATTGCAGAGAATCGCGGGAGGGGGGTCGCGGGGTGAGTTGCCACAAATCGCGGGAGGGGGGTTACGGGGGCGGGGGTTGCGGCGAATCATGGTAGGGGGGGTCGCGGGGGGTGTGCCGTGAATCACGGGAGGGGGGGTCACGGGGTGGGGTGCCGAGAATCGCGGGGGGTGTGTGTGTGCCGTGAATCGCGGGAGTGGGGGTTGCGGGGGGGGGGGTGTGACGCGAATCGCCACAAGAAAAAATCAACACAGAAAGGTCAACACATGTAAATGTTGACATAAGTGTGGCACTTCATTGGTGTCCATGTCGACACATGAGAATGAATATGAAAACATTCAAAAAATGAAAAAAAAAATTCAAAAACTCATGTCAACCTTTTTCATTGTCGACCATAGCCATGTCAGTGTTTTCCATGTGCAATTTAATTCTGGAGCTGCCGCGAATCGCGGGGGGGTGCCGCGAATTGTGGGAGGGGGGGTCGCGGGGGTGGGTGCCGCGAATCGCGGGAGGGGGGGTTACGGCGAATCATGGGAGGGGGGGTCGCGGGGGTGTGCCGTGAATCACGGGAGGGGGGGTCACGGGGTGGGGTGCCGAGAATCGCGGGGGAGGTGTGTGTGTGTGTGCCGTGAATCGCGGGAGTGGGGGTGGGGGGTGGGGGGGTGTGACGCAAATCGCTACAAGAAAAAATCAACACAGAAAGGTCAACACATGTAAATGTTGACATAAGTGTGGCACTTCATTGGTGTCCATGTCGACACATGAGAATGAATATGAAAATATTAAAAAAATGAAAAAAAAAACTTCAAAAACTCATGTCAACCTTTTTCATTGTCGACCATAGCCATGTCAGTGTTTTCCATGTGCCATTTAATCCTGGGGCTGCCGCGAATCGCGGGGGGTGCCGCGATTTGCGGGAGGGGGGGGTTGCGGGGGGTGGGTGCTGCGAATCGCGGGAGAGCGGGGTTCATGGGGGTTCCGGTGGGGGGTTGCCGCGAATTGCGGGAGGGGGGGGTCGCGGGGGGGTGCCGCGAATCGCTGGAGGGGGGGTTGCGGGGGGTGTGACGCGAATCGCCAAAAGAAAAAAATCAACACAGAAAGGTCAACACATGTAAATGTTGACATAAGTGTGGCACTTCATTGGTGTCCATGTCGACACATGAGAATGAATATGAAAATATTCAAAAAATGACAAAAAAACTTCAAAAACTCATGTCAACCTTTTTCATTGTCGACCATAGCCATGTTTGTGTTTTCCATGTGCAATTTAATTCTGGAGCTGCCGCGAATCACGGGGGGGGGGGGGGTGCCGCGAATTGCGGGAGGGGGGGTCGCGGGGGGGTGCCGCGAATCGCGGGAGGGTGGGGTTCACAGGGGTTCCGGTGGGGGGTTGCCGCGAATTGCGGGAGGTGGGGGGTCACGGGGGGTGCCGCGAATCGCGGGAGGGGGGGTTGCGGGGGGGTGTGACGCGAATCGCCACAAGAAAAAATCAACACAGAAAGGTCAACACATGTAAATGTTGACATAAGTGTGCCACTTCATTGGTGTTCATGTCGACACATGACAATGAATATGGAAAAATTTAAAAAATTAAAAATAAATCTTCAAAAACTCATGTCAACCTTTTTCATTGTCGACCATAGCCATGTCAGTGTTTTGCATGTGCCATTTAATCCTGGGGCTGCTGCGAATTGCAGGGGGGGGGGGGTTCCGCGAATCGCGGGAGGGGGGTCGCAGGGGGGGTGCCGCCAATCGTGCAAGGGGGGGTCGCGGGGGGTTCTTTTTGCCGCGAATCGCGGGAGGGAGGTCGCGGGGGGGGGGGGGGTGTTTTGTGTTTTTGCCGCAGGGGGGGAGGTTTTGCCGCAAATCGCGGGAGGGGGGCGCTCACCTGGTGGCTGTGGAGTAGCAGTGCTGGGCAACATGGGAAGGCTGTGGGCTCACTGGGCTGGTTCTCTTTCACATACCTCCCAACATGACCCTCTCCAGGAGGGACACAATGCTCTGTTTCTAGACTTCCCCTTAATGTATGATTGCCATCACCTGTTTTAAACAGGTTAATTTCTCAGAAAGGTGTTCAGCACAGATGAAGGCAATCACACATTAAGAGGAAAGTCCAGGAACAGAGCGTTATAGACACAGACACCCACTTTGAGTGACAGATGTAGCCAAATATATAGGAGATAGGTCATGAAACGCATATTCACATGACCCATGGCACATAGTGATGATGACACACCCACCCTAACCCTACCAGACCCTCCAACTAATAAATTTCTTCACATTTTGCTGACGGCATAACACCCACAATGTGGATTTATATACCGTTCAGCTCTATTGTATCGTTCAATCCCATTGGATTCAGGGTTTTCAGACAAAAGATCCAATATGCCTCCCTCCTGCATAGATGAACATATCTATCCCCACCTCGGGGTGTACTCTTGATGTGTTCAATCCCTATCATATGGACCCCCTTCATGGTTCCTTTTTGGCAGCCGGCCATATGTCTATACAGGCTATTGGTCCTGCTCATTTTCATAATGTTCCTTTTATGTTCCATGAATCTAATGTGAAGATTTCTAATGGTGCGGCCAACATACTGCAGGCCGCACCCACAAGTTAAAAGGTAAATTATGTATTTTGTCTTACAGTTAACAAAAGTTTTTATAGGGAAGGTTTCTCCGGAGACAAAAGATGAAAAACTGGTGTATTTTTTCTCTGAATTTATGCAGGAACTACATGTCCCCCCCACCCCTCCCTCCCCACAGCGATGGTAACCCTCCGGTTTTGGTGGGAGCCAGGTTGTTCCTACCTTATCCTGTTTTTCTTTCTTCTTTTTGAAAAAACTAGGGGCCAGTTTCTCTTTTAAATTGCGAGCTCTTCTAAATACCACTGTATTTTCAAAATCAATTTCTTTATTTAAAATTTCATCTGACTTTAACAAATAAAGATTCTTTTTAAGTATCTTTTTTATCTCAAGCGCTTTAGTGTTATATTGTGTAACAAACACCGCCTTCTTCTCCCTAGTATTCTTCTGTTTCCCTTCCCCAATTTCACGTGTATCTACATCTGGGCCCAATAATTTAGCTCTGTCCATCTTGTCTACTGACTCCATGGACTCCTGCAGTAATTTGGGGGGGTAGCCCTGCTCAAGGAAAGACTGACGAATATTCTCACTTTGTCTTTTAAATGCCCCAGTTGTTGAGCAATTTCGCTTTATCCGCATGAATTGACTCTTCGGAATATTTGTTTTCCATTTTTTATAGTGATTGCTCTGAAAATTGAGGTACCTATTTTGATCTACACTTTTAATATAGGTCTCAGTTTGTACTTTGTCACCTTCTATCGTGAGGGCGATATCCAGGAAATTCACACTACTGGGGTGAAAATTACTCGTAAACTTTAAACCATAACCGTTGTTATTAAGACTATTGGTGAACTGTGTAACTGAATCTAAATCCCAGTTCACCAATAGTCTTAATAACAACGGTTATGGTTTAAAGTTTACGAGTAATTTTCACCCCAGTAGTGTGAATTTCCTGGATATCGCCCTCACGATAGAAGGTGACAAAGTACAAACTGAGACCTATATTAAAAGTGTAGATCAAAATAGGTACCTCAATTTTCAGAGCAATCACTATAAAAAATGGAAAACAAATATTCCGAAGAGTCAATTCATGCGGATAAAGCGAAATTGCTCAACAACTGGGGCATTTAAAAGACAAAGTGAGAATATTCGTCAGTCTTTCCTTGAGCAGGGCTACCCCCCCAAATTACTGCAGGAGTCCATGGAGTCAGTAGACAAGATGGACAGAGCTAAATTATTGGGCCCAGATGTAGATACACGTGAAATTGGGGAAGGGAAACAGAAGAATACTAGGGAGAAGAAGGCGGTGTTTGTTACACAATATAACACTAAAGCGCTTGAGATAAAAAAGATACTTAAAAAGAATCTTTATTTGTTAAAGTCAGATGAAATTTTAAATAAAGAAATTGATTTTGAAAATACAGTGGTATTTAGAAGAGCTCGCAATTTAAAAGAGAAACTGGCCCCTAGTTTTTTCAAAAAGAAGAAAGAAAAACAGGATAAGGTAGGAACAACCTGGCTCCCACCAAAACCGGAGGGTTACCATCGCTGTGGGGAGGGAGGGGTGGGGGGGACATGTAGTTCCTGCATAAATTCAGAGAAAAAATACACCAGTTTTTCATCTTTTGTCTCCGGAGAAACCTTCCCTATAAAAACTTTTGTTAACTGTAAGACAAAATACATAATTTACCTTTTAACTTGTGGGTGCGGCCTGCAGTATGTTGGCCGCACCATTAGAAATCTTCACATTAGATTCATGGAACATAAAAGGAACATTATGAAAATGAGCAGGACCAATAGCCTGTATAGACATATGGCCGGCTGCCAAAAAGGAACCATGAAGGGGGTCCATATGATAGGGATTGAACACATCAAGAGTACACCCCGAGGTGGGGATAGATATGTTCATCTATGCAGGAGGGAGGCATATTGGATCTTTTGTCTGAAAACCCTGAATCCAATGGGATTGAACGATACAATAGAGCTGAACGGTATATAAATCCACATTGTGGATGTTATGCCGTCAGCAAAATGTGAAGAAATTTATTAGTTGGAGGGTCTGGTAGGGTTAGGGTGGGTGTGTCATCATCACTATGGCCCTTATTCTGATCTCGGCGGTACGGCCCGCGTGCGGCCGTACCGCCGATGTTTTCACTCTGCACATGCGCAGAGGTCACTCTGCGCATGTGCAGGCGAAATCGCCGCACAAAAAATGTATACGCCGCAAAGGGGGCGTATAGGGGCGTGAGGGGCTTAATAGCCTCATTACCCTATGCATACGCCCAGCGTTTCATGGGCGTTCCCATGCAAACGCGGGGCGTATGCATGGTAATGAGGCTATGACGCCAGTGATGGGGGCGGAAAGCTGACATCGCCGGATGTCAGCTCTCCGCCCCCATACAAGCTTTCACACGGACGATTGTCCGTGTGGTCTAAGCTTGCGGGAGCTGGTGGAGCGTGCGGCCCTGCCTTCGATGGTCGCCGACCATCGAATGCAGGGGGCAGCTCCCACCATGGTGGAGGCGTACGCCCCACCATTTTCATGCGGATCGCCAGCCGTCCGCGTACGGACGGCCGTGGCGATCCGTATTGTAGGCGGGGATTGGTTTGTGCGGCCGGAGCAACGTATGCGGCTCCGGCCGCACAGATCAGAATAAGGGCCTATGTGCCATGGGTCATGTGAATATGCGTTTCATGACCTATGGTTACATATTGGTTCTACATGCTTGGTTATATAGATGGGGATTCCCATGAATTATAATACATATATTTTAGATTATAATTTATTTTTAATTGTTAAGTTGATATGGGGTCAAGTTGATGTATTTAGCTAAAGGTAAATTAATATTATTAATAACAACCTCTTAAGATTAGGGACTAGTTAGGTGTAAGAGATCAATACATTCTTTATTATATCATTTCATTATTATTCATATACATTTAGAGGGAACTATGGGTGGGATAGGGGGTATGGGGCGGGAAAAGGTTTGTCTATTAATTTAATTTAATAAATATAAATTTATTCTAGGGTGCATTAATAGATTGATCGATTAATGAATTGATCAAAATACATTATATAGGTAGAAGGGATTAAACAAATGTGTATATATATATATATGCGGGTCTATATTTCACCTCTATTATTATCATTATTTTTATCATTATGTAATATTTTTGATGTTATTAATTTATTTAATATTTGGATTCTGTATACACACATATATTTTTATGTGTGGGTGTGTCCTTTCAGTTTATAAGTTGATTCTATATATGTCGTCCTATGAAAATACACTCCTCTGGACGGTTAGATCTCTGTCCTAGTATGTAAATATTGGTGCATAAGTCCTAATGTACCAAAAATAGTCACCTTATCATTATTTCTTTATGAGAACTTTCTATGATCATTATACGCATATGCAGGTGCTTTCTAATAATTATTATGAATTTCTGATTAAAAATATATTATTTAATATTATTATTTATATTTATGTAATAAGATTTTTGGGGATTTTTTCGATTTTTTTGATGTTATGTCATTTTGTGTTGTATGTGAGTATGTCCCTTTAAGGATGCCGGCTGGATATGACAATTGCTGTGGCATTATCAATGAAATAAATGAATAAAGAGGCAAATACACAAAAAATCAGTATAAGATCGAGGCATGGTGGATTCTTGATGGGCATTATGGACTGTGATTGTGGTTAAAATATGAAATTAATTTTCGATATATCTAAATGAGGCATGTATCTGTAGGCTAATAATAAGTATGATCCCGGAGCGCAAATGAGGCTTGAAACGCAAGGGACAAAATGGCCGCGGGAGCCTATAAATACATGTAAACGAAAGTGAGGCTTGGAGTGCAAACCCGGAAGTATGGGTAGAATGAAAGGCGCGAACAGCGCTACTATAAAAATGCATATGTTGAACCTTTGGGCTCAGACTGAGGAAGCCGCCGATTCCAGCGACAGGCGGAGAAACGCGTATTTGAGCCCACACTATCTACTGGTCCTGTATTTACTTTGCAGAAGCGCAACCTTTTGGATTACAAATACCCACACTGCTGGCTGGTCCAGCAGGAGAGGTCCCCTACGCTGCTATTTCCGGAGTACACCTCTGGTAACTTGGAGAGACTGACCTGGGTTCCACAACTGTGTTGAAACAGCGCATATCAAGTTTACAGGACTGGTAACTATATCAAGCACCTTATAAGCCTCTTGCTATTTTGCACAAAAAGCCTCATTCATTTGCCTTTCCATTGCCACAATCCAAGTGACTTTAACAAACGGCATTCCCAGCTAACTTAGCTTTTATTCTATGTTTCTTGTTGTTTGTTCTGTTTGTCTATTGTCATTGTGCACATGTATTGTGAAAGGGGGGGGGGATTATGAATTATTATGAATTCTTATTCTTTATGTTATTTTAATAAAAATTGTTTATTTTTTACCATTATCAATTGGTCATTTAATTACTGAGCAGATTCGCGCTTCTTAAAGTGACAGACACTGTCTGTGTGTCTGCCACTTACTTTCTACATTCTCTCTGCACATAGTACATCTGCCCCACCTGCAGTTCACATGATTTTGCCCATTTTTAGAACAAATTTACCCTTCCACCAGGTCTGATTTAGGCCCATTGCGTATAATTGTAGTGTAGAAATAAAAGTGACAATACCCTTAAGTAGAATAACTATGTTACCTATAAGCTAGCAATGCTTTATACTATTTACAATATAATACAGGTTGAGTATCCCGTATCCGAGTATCCGTTATCCGAATTATTCCGAAAACCATACATTCCAGAAAGTGAAAAAAAAATATTTTTTTTGCTAAAAACTCACTGGGGACATTTGTAACAGCACTACTGGTGACATGATATGTAACTGGCACTATATATGTGCAAGAAAATGATTGCTTGGCATTCAAATTCAATATCTGAGATAGTACACAAATTTTGTTTCATGTTTTGAAACCTTGTTTTTTGAACAAATAAAATATATTTGTGTGTATTTTATGTGGTAATAAAATATATTTGTGTGTATCTTATGTGTTTATACAGCATACATGCAAGATACTTCAAAATACATAATTGAAATATTAAAATATTTCGAAATACGGAATAATCCGTTATCCAAAATTCTCCTGGTCCCGAGCAATGTTCCCTCTAATTTTACGAAGGCTGTGTGCGGCTAAAGATTTTGGCTGTGCAACTTTGGAATTAAATTTACATTTTGATGCGTCACTTATATATAACTGGGAAATTACGTTCAGCATTTGTGTTAACTAAACTTCAAAATGATATTAAACATTTAAACATTCAAAATACAGTACACAATGTAGTTAATGGGTAAAACACACATTAATTGAGTCCACAATTGCAAAAAGGGACCACTGCTGCTTTGTGCGCTCAGTTGTAATGTCTGTGCGCATGCTCGTCAAGGTGTGTGCGCGCGCACGTGCGCACGGCTTAGAGGGAACACTGGTCCCGAGCATTTTGGATACGGGATACTCAACCTGTATTTATAAAAATTAATTCCAGTCATCTTATAATCACTAAAGTCAATTACATTTTAAATCTGCATCGACGTAAGCTCTGAATATACTGTATTGATTGCCGAATTTTATATGACTAATTAGCTTGATGAAAAAGCCCTCAAAATAAAACAAAAGAAGAGGAGATGCACAGTGCTGAAAGTTCATATAAATGTCTCATAAATGCACCAATAGTTACAAATGGTCTAAGTCTATCTATAGCAGACAGAAAGCCTCTGAAGTATATAGATACTGTTTATAATAACAAATCAGTCTTGGAAGTAGGATTAAACTGAATATTAAGTGCTTTGACTAGTGTGATTCCATTAAATGGATTAATTGCATCATTTTAACTCATTTGTAAGATTAGTGCCATTTGCTGTGTCTAGTGTTCAGCTGGACTTAAAGATAATAATAATTGTAACCAAATGCATAAAGGACCAGGGCCATTTTCATAATTTCCTATAATACCCCTTTCACACCGGCCACCTGGCGATTACCCGGCATTTTTGAGTGCCGGGACATTTTTCCGGGTGCAGCCTGACCCCAATTAACACCACCCGCAAATTACTGGGTTTAAGCTTTTGAACTCAGGAATTTGCTGAAAAACCTGGGTTTTTCTTTGGTGTGAAAAGGGTCAACATGGGTCTTAAATCCCGGCTCACCGACCCTGGTCACGAGCAGGGTCGGAGCGCCGGGTTTTAAGACCCATGTTGAGCCTTTCGCACCAAAGAAAAACACGGGTCTTTCAGCGAATTCCCGGGTTGAAAAGCTTTAACCCGGTAATATGCTTCTGGTGTGAAAGGGGTATTAGTGAAATACGTTGTAGGATCTAAACTTCCTTTCTTCCACTCATATATACTGTATGCGCATGCTCATAAATCAAACTATGGCATATTCTTCTTTCCACCCGCTGACCACCCCTAAGGGCCTGGCTGAACGATCCCCGCCACACAAATCCCCTCTCTAACATGCGAGGGGATGTGTATGCTATTGACTTTTATAACGCCCGCTGTCCCCTCCGCTGGGGAATGCCCAACGTTTTCTTGGGGATGCCCATAAAACACTTGGCGTTCCCCTGCTCCAGCCCCTGCTGCCCCCTTATCTCCCACTATGGAGTGAATGGCTCAGCGAGTGTGAAACTCTCTAAGGACGTTCCCCTTTCCTCTGGGGTTTTCTCATGCACTTATTCGCGCACGCGCAATCCCCGGCCATTGGGGTCTGAACTGGCCTATAATTTCTTTGTATAGAAGCATTGTCCCCTTAAATATCATTGCTTAAAATACAGGGGAAATACTAGCTTATAAATGGTAATTCATGATTGACTTTAACACACTTGTACTAGAAATTGTTAAGTATCTTTAGTTTTCTATATAAGAGACAGCATACTGTAGCAAGCACCTTTGATCACTTAATTCTGTGCATGCTTCCCAATCATTACAGCATTACCTTTTAGAATTGATTGGAGAGTCTTGAAGTTTCGAAGGGCCTTCCTGGCCAGTGAGGAAGAGGTTACTATTGGCAGCAGGAGTGTTTGTGCCAGGGACTGAATTGAAAGAAGGAGTTCCATTGGGTCTAGTGGCCAAATACTGGCAGTCATCTGAGCAGCTATAGGGCAACTTGTGGCATAGCCCGACATGCATGTATGCTTTCATAGAGAAATGCCATGCACTGTAATGGGAACTGGCATACACAAGCAAAATGTTGACATTGGAATGGTCAACACAAGGTTTCACGGTTTATGTCTATGTTGACATATGTCGACATGGACACCATATAAGTGTACAGCGTCCCCTTGCATGGCTCGCTAAATAAATTAGAGCTTTATTACATATAGTACACAATACATACATACATACTTACCTATCTTTTCCATGTAGGTCCAGTCCTCTTCTCCAGTAGAAAACCTGTAAAAAAAATATACTTCTTCTTTCCACGTAGGCTTCAATGGGGTTAAATATAAGGCTGGCCCATAACCAGGCAGACTGAAAAGCCTCCCAGAGAATGAGGGGAATCCCAGTGATGTGAGCCACTGAGACTCCCCTCAGCCTATCAGGAGTGATAGGCTGTTCCGCATCTCAATAGATAGTGCATGTTAAGAATTTACCTGTGTGTCTATGGCCAGTTCTCACAATAGGACTCTATGATTAAAGTTTAACATGGAGTCCTATGATGGGACCCGGCAAATGAGGCTGACCGCAAAGTTGAGGTCACCCTGTGGATGATCGCAACTGACTTTGCAGTCAGCTTAATTTGCCGGTTCCCACCATAGGACTCCATGTTAAACTTTTAACATAGAGTCCTCAGACATGGAAATCCTCTGGAGCTCACTCCTGAGGGGAGTCCGAGTTACTGATGTCACTGGGATTTCCCTCATTCTTGGGGAGTAGCCGCATATGTAAACACACACAGGGCTCCTCAGTCTACTTGGTTACGGGTCAGCGGTTTGCCTACATGGAAAGAAGAGGACCGATCTACACTGGAGATGGTAAGAATAATTATTTTTCACAGGTCTGTTTTGATTTTCTACTGGAGAAGAGGCCCGAACCTGCATGGTAAAGATAGACAAGTATGTATGTATGTATGTATGTATGTATGTATGTATGTATGGTGTATGTAATAAAGTTCTGCTTTATTTTTTTTGTGTGTTTATTTGGGAATTGGTTCTGTTGTGCAACTAAAAGTCCCAGTGGGCCCATTAATGCCCCCATGTATTGACTTTCGGTTCACCAAATCCCTGCAGAGGAGGCTTGCTGAGACTTGTTGTTCCACAACGAAACCTATTACTTTATTTGGAAAAATATTTTTTACACTTACAGTATTCTATCAAACCGGCACCCACCACCCAGGGAAGCTGGGGATAACCGGGTATAGCCCCACTACCCCACGGTCTTGGCCAGGGCTGACCTGCCAGGGTGAGAATGCTTTGGCCGGGGGAGCTTATGTAAAAAGTCTCCCATGGGTGTGGCATTACACCCCTGTCTGTTGTAGGTCTGTGTTGGTTATAAAAATATAGGGGGCCCCTATTCTTTTTGTCCCCCATACAGTATTTGTATAACCAGGACCAGTCCAAGAGCCCAAAGCTGGTTTGGGAAATACAGGGGGACCCCAGGTCTTTTTCCCCCTGTATTTCTGGAACCAGCACCAGCTGGTTATACTCATGGGGAGGACACCACACCATTTTTTAATTATTTATTTATTTTAGTAAATAAGTTTAATTTATATAGCAATTTTTGATTTCCGATCATCCGCCAGGAAACTTGGTATCCAAATATGAATGCGTTCACCCTTTGAAATTATGAATCCTGAGATCTCGGCGGTTTAGTAAATTTGCCGAGTTCTCAGGCCGTATTTTCAGCCCATTGCGGGCTTCTTAGTAAATTTCCCCTAAATGAAAGTTAAACGGTTACATTATTATTGCTATCAACTTGCATTGTACAATAAACACTGTTTTCAGAAGACAAAGATGTCTGCCAGAGAAATGTGCTCTAGTTCCTAAGCCGAATGGCTAGGAATTATCTTAACCAAGAATCCCTGCAGATCCAACATGTCAACTGTGTCCCATCAATCACGTTGATTTGCACTTGACTTCGAAAGCACCAAATCAATACTTGCTTGGTGACAAACTATGTTTTGAGAATTACGTGTACAATTCCTGTGACTGATTTATTTTACAAAGCAATATACTGACGTGTTCAGCAATGAAAGCCCTGGGACAGCATAACGTATGTTATATTTTTATTATTGCAGTACAAAATAGATTTTTTTTTTCCTGTCCAGACTTTTTATTTCCTTTTTTCTATAGTTAATTTAACATTAAAACCTCATTAACTCAACCACACAAACAGCTGTTACATCTAGAGAGGTCAAGCCATGTTTAATCACTAGCATTTTGATGCATGCAGCCCACTGTGTTCCTAACAATGATCCAGTGTCCAAATATCAATGCTTCAGCGTGGGGTCATGTTATAATCAGCCAAACATCAGCTCCTGTAGAATTATAATAACAGGTAAAAATAAAAACAGATTGGTTTGGCTTAGTACATCCATTTATTTTCATTAATTTTGTTTTCTGCTCTACAGAACATATTAGCATCATAAATAAGTAAAATTATTAGAGAGAGATGTTCGAAATATCCACAAAAAATGCCCCAGCGTCGTTCAGGTTTGTTATATAAAATGAAAAAAAAATGTGTAAAAAAAAAATTATATTTCCTATTTAAGGTAAACATAACAGGTCATTATGATGAATAAAAATTATGGGTGAGATTTAATAGGATTAGAGATTCAGAAAGTGAGAGATTTGAGAAGAAATCTCCAGTTTTTTTAAAGCGGCAATCATTTACACTGCAAATTCAAACTGGTTTTGCAGTGTAAATGTCACGCTAGCAGTAGCACCAGCTGGAGTGTAATGGAGGCTAGGTGCCTTGATGTAAGTTTTTTGCATAAACGACAGAAGGGAGTGATGCAATTGGATAAAAGAAAACCAGTTTTAATAAAGATACTGTAATACAGGAGATGAATAGTGGCACAAAGGTAATACTGAAGATATGCGATAACCAAAGTCAATGATTTATAACAGTTATTGTGAAGTTCGTAGTGGGTGGAGCACGAGGTTGATATCTGAAGATGGCTTGAAGTGTAGATTGGATAATAAACGTAAACTTGAATAATCGAACTGAAGAATATACTTGGAAAGATGATTGGATTGATGATTGAAGAATTGAATGAAAGATTGGATGATTGGACGATTGGATGGTTGGACGATTGGATGATTGGACAGTTGGACGATTGGATGGTTGGACGATTGGAATCCAGAAGGAATAATAGCAGGCCTGAATGGCTGTGACCAGGAGGGTTGCAGGTGAAGTGACCGTCAGGTGAGTAAAAGGGTGATGCCCTTTGGGGGGCTAACCTTGTCCGTACCGTATAGGCGGCAGCAGGGTCCTACAGGTGGATGGTCGAGTACAGCAGGCAAGCAGAAGGATTCCTCTTGGAGATACCTGGCAGGCAGCAGTGCTGTCAGCAGGAGGGAGTCAGATGTCTAGGGAAGGACATCATTGTACTGACTGACTCCTAGACCTAGTCAGTCAGTATTTATCAGGAGGGCTGCACTGCATTTGGTTAGAGCTGATTGGCAGTGCAGTCCCATTGGAGAAACCAGATGGCCGGGCGACAGTTCCCAGCCTGCAGGAAGCATGTGCAGCAAACACCAGGCTGTGTGTCCAGCAAGGCCCAAACAGGCACAGAGCATCATGGAGCCTTAGAGGTAACCATAGTATGGGAGGCATGGGTAGCAGCCATGGTGGTCGTGACAGTAAATGATTGCCGCTTTAAAAAACCTGGAGATTTCTTCCCAAATCTCTCACTTTCTGAATCTCTCATCCTATTAAATCTCACCCGTTTTCTTGGCAATTTTCACACCTACTGTGACAAATTCATTTGGTACTCAAAGGGTTGAATATGCCCCTGGTTTAAGGGAAGGGGAAATGAAGGGCCCTGTTTGGCGATGGAGAGATAGGTGGTAAGAAATAAAATGACTGGTGGTTTCGAAATAAAACCTGTATTTATGTACTACTCTGTATTCTAACCTGTATAGCTTTAAATTGTGTAATGTTTTGAAGCTTTATAAGGATTACAGTAAATTGCTAGACTGTATATTATTGGGATAATAAAACATAAATACTGTAGCATGTAGCAGATTAGACGGTTTACGCTTTTGCTTGCTTCTAGTCTATACTTACAATAAGTCCATACTTATAAATACAATCATGGGCTCCCGCTATATGGCACAACTAATTTAATGATGGTAATCATAGTAAGGTAGCAGCATACGCAACCATGATATGTATGATATTTTGACTTACTGTAGAGAAATGAGATGTGGATACTGACACACTGTGGCTGTGTCTTCACAATGGCTCCAACATCTTACTTCCTACACCCATAGGCCTAGATTCTGGTTGGCTCGCAGCTTAAGTTCACTGCTTTGTGAACCATGTAACCCCACCCCCTCCCCCCAGCCATGTGAATGCCTGCAAGTCTACTACTCGCCGAATTTACCCGCAGCACTGCAAATGGATAATTTGCATAAATTGCATTCGGAAGCCTTGCGTGTGGGCCCGAAATCATTTCTGTGTCGCTCGCAAAGGTAAGTCAGTGTCTGTTGAAATAGATTAGCGGCACCCTGCCCTAAGAACAGGGCGGGCAGCAGACATCCGGTGTTGTCAGCCACCCACCCCATGAAGGCAGGTTGTCATCTCCGTTCGGAAGTGGCTGCCCAGTGTCTTCCTGCATTTTTGTAGGTATGCCAAAGAAATGCAGGGTGTCCCCATGCGAAGGGCCCCTGCACGCCTCCCCCCGCTGCGTGTGCCTCGGAGACTATGCAAGTCTCCGAGGGCTCCTGCAGTAAAGACCTGAACATGCGCATAATTCGCAAGAGGCCGCACAGACTAGAATAACCCTCCTAGTGCTTCTCAAAATTTCAATAATTGACTAATCTGCAGTGGATACAGCTTCTTTGTACGCAGCCGCTGGGATTTTTAAAGTTGGCGGAGTGCGCCTCAATACGCATCCAGATACAGCAGCATTTGCATATTTTTGCACAGCTGCTGCATCCAAATTTGAGCTGCAAATACATATACATAGATCTACAATATGAATCAGGCCCCAGGTTGTGAAGAATGAAAACCCGAGCAAGAATATAAAAAAAATTCTAAAATTTTGAAACAATTTCTAAACGTTATATTACTTAACCACATTGTGAGAAAAATGTAAGTTAGACATACACAAAGAACACACTGTAGCATTATGCACAACTTGAAAAAGCAAAGCTTAGTGACAGGTAACTTATGGCAGAAGCACAAAGTAACCCAGCGGACGTTTGAGGGTTTTTAAAACAATTACAAGGGGCAACATAGATTACTAAAGTAAAATACCTTAGAGAGTATTTAAGGTTCAAAGAGAAGTATGAGACAAGTTTCTGTATTCTGTCAAGTGCACATCAAAATACTGTTCCTGGGGGAATATTTGTGGTTTACTTAAGAATGCTGGTTTAATGCCTGTTAAGGGGCAGTCTGGAATGAATCACAGAAGTGGTACAGGATATCTCTTTTACGTTTAGGTTTCGTTTCAGTTTATTTTACCGTACTTTGTACTTAAACTGTTTTAATAGTCAATTTGCAGTGAGCTTATTTGTTCAAGACATAAGTGGCACGATTTGACATTTATCTTTTCGAGATGCGATTTCAAAGAAACTAAAGATATTAACCTTTTTTTTTTTCTGCGGAAAACTAATTTTCCAAGTCACACGTCTGTGGAGCTGTCAATCACCTAGGAACATATAAGATATGTATCATTCATCCGCTACCGTAGTTCACATGCTAGCTAGAAGATAAGGGACCCAACGATCTTGGTGATGTTATTACCAACACGTTATTATGTAGTAATTCGGCTGCTCTGTTTTGAAAGCCATTTATCTATAGCCAAACAACCTATTTTATATCTCTGCAAACTATCTTATGTAGCCAGGGCACAGCTATGTGGGCCATTAGTCTGCGTCCAAACACTTTTCTCTTTATGAGCTTGGTATCTATTTTCTTTCATGCACATCCCTTGAAGGATAATTCACTCTCATTTATCAGCGGGTATAGGGAATTGCTTTAAAAGAGCAGTACTGGGGTTACATCTGTCTTTTTAAGTATATGCTGTGCATCTGTACGTTTTAATCATTTTTCAGCAAGACACGAGGCTAGGCAGTGCAACAGATGGAGCAGAGGTTTTTACAGTGAAGAAAAGACAGGCATTATTGAGTTGATTCAGTTTGGCATGGTAAGCTGCGAAGCCCACCGCCCATGTGAACGGCCGCCCCCCCTCCCTGTTGCCGCCGATTTCCCTCATTAACATGCGTAACGAAGACACATTGTCACATTGACTTGCATGCCATTGACACATTGACTCAGTAACGAAGACACATTGACTCGCATGCCTCCACTGCAGGATAAATAATTTGATGGTCGTTGACCATCAAAAAGATTTCGACTGGCTTCACAAATAAAAGTCAGTGGGAACAGACTTTTATTTACAAGCACTAAGATGAAGACGGGGAGGCTGACATTCTATGATGTCAACCACCTGCCCCGGCAGTTATTGCCCTGCCTGCGTATCCATGGGTACGCCCAGCTTTTTTATAAGGACGCACATAAAACACTGGGCGTTTCCATGAGCAATCGGCCACTGCCGTACACCCCCCACCCCTCTCTCCCCATTGTGAATGGCCCATCTCACCGTGGTCAGTCGCTGTTGGGGTTTGCACATGTGCAGGAACGCACATGAGAAAACCCTGACCATCAGGGCAGGGGCATAATTCTGATCACTATGAGTGATCCATAATTGGCCCCTATGTCACAGATCAATTTTAGCAAGTACTGTATATATATATAATATGCATAAATATAGTTATTAGGGGATGTAGTTGTCATAAGGACAATGAGGATGCTGGTGGCCAGAAGACCAGTGCCGGAATTCCGACACCGCACCGCTGCCGACCCCTGCCTGCCCCCTTCCCTCACTACCCGGAACGAATGGCTCGGGAAGTGTGGAACTCGCCGATGCTATTCGCTCAGGGGGTTTGCCTATGTGCATATTCATGAATGCGCAGACCCAGACCATCGGAGAAGGGACCGATATCGGACCCATACTAATGGGTCAGATTGCCCCATGTCTGTTAATGTCCCTAGTGTTGCAGTATTACTGTATATATTACATTTACCCCATATAGTTTAACTCGGTTAATCACAATTTCTTGCACATTTCACTGAGGCTTCGTTCTTTAGGGGAATCACAGATCTGACTAGCCCTAACAACATCTGGAGCCTTAAGAGGTATGATTAAAGCTCTGTAGAAAATGTCAGTTTAGCATCTGTGCTAGTCATATTGCAGCCAATGGGCCGAGCTGAGGTGGTGAGAAGAAAGGGGGAAAGAAACTCTAGAATATTGTTCCTATTGATCAAACACTAAGCAATACTGTCAAACAATCATTTACCAAGTCCATCAACAAGCCACAACACGTGAAAGGTATGTGCTTCTTTATTTCCTCAAGAGCGCCTATTTGTCTGCCAAGCTCACTTCAAGATGCTCACCCATTACCCAGGCATAACACCTCATAAAAACAACCTGCATCTAGTTATGTGGATTTGCAAATTCATCTGAAAATGCGGAGGCTAGGAAGGCTGAAATGCCGCATCAAAGCCCAACTTGCTGCCGCTTTATGACCACCTCCTTCATTAATTCGTTTTACATTTTTCTAAATGATTCATGAGAGTTCGGGGACATCATGACTTTTACTGCATTGTTCACAGCGCTCCCAGCAATGCTCTGTTGTGGAAAGAACTAAGGTATTGTGGCTGCAGGACTAATCCTAATTCTCACAGGTAACAGAAACTCAGTTTGGAGGGAAAAAAAAACAAGTTTATCCACTGGGAGAAAAAGCCAGTACTTGTGTAGTTTCAAGGTGCCACGCTATGCTATGTTGTCAGCATAGGCCAACGGCAGTGTAGGCCGACGGCAGCTGACTACACTGGCTTTGGGAACACGATGCTGATGCTGACAGGGACACTACGCTGACTACGTAAGTGGCGCCGTGAAACTACACAAGTACCAAAATGCCTCTCCTGCTTCAGGAATATTAAGGCTTGCCTTTATTTGGTGTCAATAAAAGTTTGATTTTATACTAATTCTTTCTTCTACAAGTGTCATACTTGTAGTGTTGTCCATCAGCTGAACGTCAAGTGAGATAAATGATCATCCCACTAATATCCCCCTAGATTTAACTTCAACCCCCTCACTTATACAGATAGACATAAAAAAAATAAAAAACACATAAATATACCACACTCAAAACTTAAATGACACAACAATACCAAATCAATTTAAAATGTCCTCTAATTTGATTAGATCTGCCACTTGGCTATATGTTTATTCTGTATCCTTTATATTTTTTGCTATTTATAACCCCTCACAGGTACCCCACATTGAACAGTAATTGGGCCTACACATGGGGCGATTTCAGGGCATTTTCTAAGCGATCAGACTAGATCACTTAGAAAATGCCCCTGCATCGCTACATGTGTAGGGGCCATAGCGATGTGTGGCCCCACCCATCTCTATCGCCAAGCGATTAAGAACCAGCACACCGGCTAAATCTAGTTAATCACTTGTCAGGGCCAGTGTTCTCACCGGGGAACACTGGCCCTGACAGATCGCTCATCACACAGCACTGACACATCGCTGTGCAGCGCGGTGTGCTGAGCAATCTTGCTATGTAGATCTGAGCGATCCACATTGCTCAGATCACTAAGCAACATCTTCCCGTGTGTAGGCCCCTTAAGTCCAGAAAAGTACTGTGGGAAATTGTGTGCTGGACTAGCCTGATAACCTGCCACACATCATAACCTGACCTTAAACACAGTATACAGGTGATGCAACAAAGAACTTGACAAAGCAAGTGCATAGCCTGAAATAAGAGGCCCGCTGGTTACCGATCTCAGGTTATCACACCAGTACAGTATACAGTTGTTTTGCAAGCACTCACATCACACCTCCAGCACAACAACAAGAATTCAAGAATGAGCAGATTCTTTGCTAAACCTGGCTAAACCCATGAGGCGATGCATCATGCTCAAGTTTTCAGCAAAAGAACCATGGATTCAGCAGCAGGGATTGCACCTGACACATCATTAGCTTATTAGTAGTGCACAGAGCAATAAGAGCATATAACTTATTTAATATATCTTATGTAATGTGCAGAAGTCTATGTCAGACATGTCCAAGCTGTGGCCGTCCAGCTGTTGTGATACTACACATCCCAGCATGCCTTGCCATAGTTTTAGCATCCCTAATAGCAAAACTCTGTCAGGGCATGATGGGACTTGTAGTTTCACAACAGCTGGAGGACTATAGGCCCTTATTCTGGTCGGTGCGGATATATCCGCGTGCGTTCGGGCCACCAATGTTTTGTATCTGCGCATGTGCAGAGGCGTCTCTGCGCATGTGCGAGCTGGGCGTACGGCCAAATCCCGCATGATATGTGAACACTCCGAACAGGAGGTGGAGAGGGGCGTGAAGGGCTATTTGGGCTCATTACCATATGCATACGCTCCGCGTTTCATGGGCGTTCCCATGCAAACGCTGGGCGTACGTATGGTAATGCGGCCGTGACGCACGTGTAGGGGGCGGACATATGACATCGCCGGATGTCAGCTGCCCGCCCAGATCCCTGCTTTTGCACGGAAAAATGTCCGTGTGGTCTGAGGTTGCGGGAGCTGGTGGAGCACTCGGTCCTGCATTCGATGGTCTGCGACCATCGAATGATGGGGGAGGTTCCCTTAGATGGAGGAGGCGTATTCCGTAAAAAATACACATACGGTCCGTTCGGCCAGCTTCTTACCGCGTACGTACGGAGTTGGCGATCCGTATGAAAGGCCTGGCCGCATAATCGGATCTGGCCGCACCGATCAGAATAAGGCCCATAGTTTGGACATGCCTGATCTATGTTGACCAACATGGTGACACTGAAATGAACTTACACTGATACCAATGCTGTCCCTACTGTATGACGTCTAGCACCTTATTGTGAAATGCAGCAGGGTCACCCATGCTGCAGAAGTTCTCTGCACACACAGATATAAGCCTAGTTGTGCTGGATAGGGAACTATGTCCACCTTCTAGCATTTTTAGATCCATTGCAATTTCAGAAGTGATGTTGGTGGTCCTGAAATTTGTTCTGCATTTGAGCAGAACAAATTTCCTCTGTACAGATCAAGGACAAAGTGGGGCAGCATGAAAATATGGGGTATGACCTGGTCATGTAATCCACTCATGGCTGCAGTCCTATCCCATAATGTAGTGCCAGGTAAATGATGAATACACACAGAGCTGCAATGCTTGTATAGGATATCTAAATAAAGTACATTTAGGGGGTTATTCTGGTTGAAACGCAAGGCTGCGAATTAGGTGACTGCCACATCTTCGTCACTGATGCCAACAAATCTCTGAGACCCTGGCTTTGGCACTTCCACACATGGAGGCAACACGCCTCCATTTTGGAAACCTGAAGAATTTCCAGCACCTCCCAGCCTCCAAACAGCTACAGACGGTCAACCAACTGACGTCTTTAGCTGTACTACATCCAACAGTGCTAAACGATCATCAGGCGCATCCATATTGTATCACAAAATTGCATAATTCGGCCTGCGACTGGACCCGAATCACCCCTAAGGTCCTACTTGCAGATTTATCCATCAATACCCACTGTGCTCCCAATTTAGGAAATAGTTTTGTGAATTTGGCAGTCATTCCTCTCTAGCTTTAATATTCCAGGTTACATTACAATACAATTAAGTACTTGTTAATAAAATTAAACAAAAGTTAATTCACATTGGCTTAGTGAATTGGCTCAGTTCAATTTCAAAGTGTGGTCACGGAAACTTAACAGAATAATTGAGTGATTTTAAATTTGTTTTCCTTAATTCTATAGATTTACACAGTCTAACGAATAGAGAATTATGTTAATTTAAACCTGGCTATTCATTGATTCGTTAATAATAGGGCATATTTCAAGTATTACACATTAAAAGAACTTAATTAAATTCACAGATCATATATAAATCCATGAATCGTTTGTGGCCTTGAAAGGTGACAAAGAAATTACAATCTTTTGTATGCCCTTATTAAATTGTAATGTCACTGACATTCCAATAGACTCTTTCTACAGATGGCTCAGTGTAACACTTAACTGTACGTCAACAATGTAAAGTTTTTTCAAAGTGTTATTTCATTTATGAGCAAAAACATAATTAAATTAAGCTGCATCAAGGTAATCATTTCACTGCATTAAATGGCAGGAATTAAAGGAGTATCTTCATTAAAATATGATTATGCTGTGCCATGTATAATTAGATAAAACTGAAATGTGTAAGTTTTCATTAGGAAAAAAAATAGATCTCTTGACTTCATTTACCTTATTATAAGACCATAAGGCACACGTTTTAGCAAAATAAAAAATGCCCTGTGTATTATGATCATAAATCACCACCTCGGAACAAGTACTGTATGGTGGTGTAAAATTAAATGCTGCCTTACTTACTAGTGCACAATATGCTTCCTCTCATACCAGGAAGTATCCAATAGATTGCTGCTTTACCTGCAGGGCTGCCATTATAAATTGTGGAGCCCGGGACTGACAAACTCCTTTCTCCTTCTCCTTTCTCAAACCCCTTTCTCCTTCTCAATTGCCGAGTATGCCTGTTGAGACCTCCAGTGTCTGTAGCACTGGCTGCAGTTGTGTATTAATGACACTGCTGCCCAAGTAGTGGCTTGGGGGAGCTGACGCTGTGGAGGGAGCGTGGTCTCCAATGGGTCTGGTCGTCCGTATGGAATCTGCTGAAAATGTCACTCCAAAAGTGGAGGAGACAGATGCTAGAGGTCCTTCTGGACAGATGGATATTTGCTAGAGGTCCTACTGAGTAGAATATATTGCTAACCAGAAGTTACAGATTCCGGGTAGCGATATGTAGCCCCTGGAATATATATATATATATATATATATATATATATATTGCCCCTGGCAAGGAGCATGTATATCCCTGGCAATGGGCATGTAACCTACTGGTAACAAGCAAAAAAAAATGTGTAATAAATAAGAAACCCCTGGAAATGTGCATGAAATCCCAGGCAATGACCATGTAACTCCTGGCTACGAGCATGTAATACCAGGCAATGAGCATGTAAATCCTGCCAATGAGCATGAAACCCCTGGAAATGAGCATGTAAACCCTGGTAATGAGCATTTTGGTCACTTTTTTTTGGCAGAGGTGGCACAAAATCTCTAATTACACCACTGACTGGCTGCCCTACTCTAAATCTACATTACTTCAAGAGAAACTTTGATCATGACAAATTATACTTCATAGACTCTAGTCCTGGGCCCTCTTAATGTCATGGCCCAGGAATGGTATCCTGACAGTTACCTGCATTACTCAAATTACCTGCATTCCTTAACACACTTCCTATTAAGTTATTTGAAACAGGACGCTGTCTTGTCTGCAATGTACAATTGGTTTCCTAACAAGCACATATGTGTCTTGGAAAATGCTGCCTTACCCAGTGGACTGGCAAGTGATGTTTCAAAAGATGCTGCCTTACTTGCAATGCACAAGGCACTCCCTAACAAGTGCATCAATGTCAACGCAATGTTGGCTTACTTAGAGTGATCCCCTAACAAGTGACATAGGGGCTCATTAATCAATGATCACATTTGCAATGTGACCTGGGCACACGATAAGTACCCAGGCATCAGAGACAGTGCAAGGATTTTTTGGCACCCTAGACAAAACTTCACCTTACTGTTTCCACCACCACCCACACACCAACACCGCCTTTCGAGAACCACAACCACAATAAAAGTTTAACACCTGTCATTTGCGAGTTCATAAAGGATGCCTCTCTCATAGTTATCCTTAATTTTGTGATAAACTCAGGTCTGCCTCCAGATTCTGGAGCCCCTAGGCATCTGCCTAAAGCTGTAGACCCCTTTGACAGTTGGACCCTAAAATAACAACTTACCTGGTTCTAGTGTGGAGTTATTTGGGGGATTGAGCTACAGCAACAATGGGAGGATAAAGAGACAGTGTACCTGGGGGCTGTCAATTGATACAAACTGAACCTATATTCCCTAGCCACACACATTTCTGGTAAACCCAGACTGCTATCCACAGAAGGGACTGCTCATTCTGTGTCACCCACAGTGGGGAGTAATGTTACTCCTACTCTAATGTTCATGCATTTCTGTGGGAGGCATCTGTGTGCAATTGGTTGGTACTTTGAGGTCTATGTACTAAAGCTAGGAGAGATAAAGGGAATGGAGATAAAGTAATTCAGCTCCTACCAGCCATGCTACAGGCTGTGTTTGAAAAATTGAACATGGGGTATAGGAAAAGAAATAGAGCGCTTCACTTGGAGTTCTGCCTTTGGTGATACACTGTGGGGTTGACCCATCCCGACCGCTAAAAGCCTTCACATACACAAAACAAGGTAGTGAAGACCACTCAGGGCTCCCTCTCAGTGCTGGGAACTTGAAGAGACTGTGATTCAGATAAAAAAAAAAAAAAACTCTGTACGTTCCTGGGTGTATGGACCCTCATTGGATGGTGTCTGTGTGTGCGGCGATCTTTTAATTTAGACAGACTCCAAATCACATTCTCCATAACACGCAATGTTCTAATAAAAATACATATAATTGATCCAATGTGTAATAAAGTGAAAAACACATACTGTATGAGTGGTTCTGCAGTATGTATATGGTCAAATCTATGGTATACTGATCTCACGCAAAATAAGGTGGGTAAACACATATCAGGGTTTCTTTAACAGGGATCACGCCAAGCAGGGATCTACTTAAAGGTAAAGGTAACTTTCCTTTTGTGGTAGGTTGCGATTCCCTCATTAGGACGGACTCCATTACACGTGTGTATTACAAACAATATGTGAAAAGAGGTGAAGACCAATGTGTAGTACAATAACATGAGTGCGAGGGTTTAAGCAGACTCACCCAAATACCTGTACATATAAATGATCCTATGGTCAGAGGATATGGCATGCCAGGCTCACACAATAGGTGGTAATAGGCGTACCCATACTCATGTTAAATAGTAGATGCGTATAGACCTACCCTATTCTATGTGAGTACGGGTACACCTATTGCCACCTAAAAAACTTGATTGATATTGTGTCAGCTGGAATGCCATAACCTCTGACCATATGATCATTCAACCCTCCCACTCATATTATTTTACTATACCAAACATGGCGAAACTGTGGCCCTCCAGCTGTTGTGAAACAACACATCCCAGCATGCCTTGCCATAGTTTTAGCATTCCCTAATAACAAAACTGTGGCAGGGCATGTTGGGACTTGTAAGTTTCACAACAGCTGGAGGGCCGTAGTTTGGACATGCCTGTACCACACATTGGTTTTTGGGTGGCAGTGGTGTTGAGCTGATAGCATTTTGGTGGAAAAAGTTGAACTAATATTGTCCCAACAAGGTAATGTTTTCACACTATTTTAGAAAAAAATGACTGATAAAAATCCCCCTTTGACAATTTTACAAACCAGCTATTTTCTGAAGTTTTGCCACAGGATTTAAAATTTTCTTAAATTTTTTTTTAACTAAAAAAAAACCAGCCGTTATAAATAGAGATTTCAATCCACATAAAATATATTGCATTGTAAAATGTTATTTATTTAGAAAGGAGAGGAGAGGTGTATTTGTAACACTACCTATATTTGTGTCAATAATTAAGATAAACAGATGTAGGGTTAATCTTACTTGCTCTTTGCTGCAAATTACTAATGGGCAGTGAGTGATTGCTGGCTGAGGCAGAAAGGTGATGTGCGGGTTACTGCCAGGTATATCAGGATAAAGTATAGAGTATTTGTCACTCTCATGAGTGTAAATTACCTTATTCTCGGGCAGGCAAGCAAAGGAATGACCTTTTAGCTCCACCATTGTCAAGATAGCACACAGCCTTAGGCAGACAGGCAACCAAATGAACTAAGGTGAAGAGTTACGTTGCAAGAATGATAGGCAGTCAAGAAAAACCATGCGGGAACAAAAGTAAACAAACCTTGATTTGTACTCAAAATCTAAGATCTCGGCCTGTATAAACTATATACTGTACACTCTGTATAAAATATACAGTATATATATATATATATATATATATTTTTTTTTTATATATATACACACACACTGTATATCCTAAAACCAAAATATTCTGAAAATATATCTTTTTATTTCCACGAAGATTTTTTCATACTCTCCTCATCCCCAGTTGTCCATGGCGGCCAGCGGAGTCGCCTTCTGAGGCATTCCAGATCCCAAGGATGCATTGCCGTCGATGCCAAGGGACACCGTGGACATTGGGGGACCATAGCGCTTTTCTCCCATAGGACTCAAAGTTGCTTAAAATACATCAAAAACATGGTACATTGATCAAAGGCATTAGAATTGCAGATTACCTTGGGAGAAATAGGTCACACCAAGAAGAGATAACACAAAATGGGTGGTTTCAGCGTCCTAGTGCTAGTGTCCCACCGTAAACATCGGGTCCATGTGTTTTTCATCCTATCCGCAGGCTTACCAAATAAGGCAGCCATTTTGGACTCACTACAATGGTTATGCTGTAGGAGATAAGCCACACATGGACACAATGCACATATGGGAAAACTGATATGTATAATAGTATGATAAACTCTGTATTAATATAGCCACAAGTAGTACATTCTGGCACTCTAGCACCCTGCAAAACCCAGCGCCTCCCCCCCACTCAGGGTGCCGCTCTCCTCAATGGTGCCTCCATCACTGCCCGGCCTGCAAGTCAGTGCAGGGTGTGCAACCAGTGAAGGTACACCATACAGGCTTTGCATACAGTGGGGGCAGAGGTACATGATGAAGATCATGGTAAAGTAACAGATAGTAATACATATATATTACTATTTATTTAATCAAGTAGATATGTATATTTATTTATTTATTTATTTATTTATTTATTTAATCATGTAGAATGTGATCATCTGCCTAAAGCAAAATTAATATTAAACTGACATTTTCAGGAGTATAGACAAAAGCACCTCAAGCCCAGGGGAAAAAAATATTAGCTGGGACACCTTAAAACCAATTTCTACTGATAATAATGACCTTCCTCATCCATGTATGCCCCACCCAAGCTACTATGCCAGTGTAGCTTCCAAGAGTGTAAAGGCCCCCATACATTAGTCCAACTTGTCCTAGCGACAAGTCGGACCTGATTTCCCCTGCAGCTCCCCAGGAGGGGGGCACACGATTAGGCACTTGATGTGCCAAGTTTTGCATATGATAAATCGCATGGATTTATCATCTGCAGTCCTGGGGGAGCTGCAGGAGGTGGGAGCCTTGAGACTGGCTGAGCAGTCCTGGGGGAGCTGCAGGAGGTGGGAGCCTTGAGACTGGCTGAGCAGGAGGATCTGTTGTGGAGAGCCGGGCAGGGGAGGAAGCCATGCGGGGGACGGCAGAAGGTGGGGGATGCCGGCTAAAAGACAGCCAGGCAGAGGGAACAGGGGGAGGCGGCATAGGGAGCCGGGCAGGTGAGAAAGCTGTTGCCCTCTGACTAACAGTGCCATCGGGAGCAGGGCACCAGAGAAGACAGCAGACACTTGAAAAAAAAAATAGACCATACAGATGAATAGGATTTTTTTTTTCAAGTGCTCTGCTCTTCCCGCCGCTGCCCGGCAGCCAGCGTCTTCTCATGCGCGGCGCCGGGCACCCAGCTTCCACAGGCACTGTGAGTCTGAGGGCAACAGCTTCCTCACCTGCTCCCTATGCCGCCTCCCCCTGTTCCCTCCGCCCGGCTGTCTATTAGCCGGCATCCCCCGCCCGCTGCTGTCCCCCGCATGGCTCCGGGCTGCACATAAGATTTAGCAAATCTTATGTGCAGCCAGTCCGACCTCCCAACTCTGATCCGATGCGCACGGGACCGCGCATCGGGTCGGACGGGATGTCTACAGGTATGATTTGGCCCAATTTCATGGCCCGATTCCTCCGAATCGGGTGAAGTCGTGCCCAAATCGCATGGTGTATGGGGGCCTTTACATTGCTACCTTTACTGGGCCCATTTACAGTATATTACCCTGTGAGTTCCAGGAAGTGGTGTAATTATGACAATAGATCTATAAAGTGTATCTAACCAACTAATGGCTGCATGTAGTTTTTTTTTTTTAAATGTACCAAATGGGTCTAGTAATAAGTCACCATTAAAAAAAAAAAGTCAAAAAGGTATAATTATTGTACACAACGTTAAAATCTATGGGGGTTATTCAATCCCGGGTCACGACCCTGTCCTGTTCTCGGCTGGCTCGACTGGCAATCCGCAGGTGGGATTAAATGTCCCGTCTGCCAAACGCCAAAAGGGGGCTGTGGCTGGGAGCTCGACCATCCACATCCATTCTCGGCAGAACGGGCCCGACTGCTTCTAAAGTCAGGGCCATTCTGCAGAGATCCCTGTTCAATGCTGTCAGGAAAGACAGCATTGAATAGGGCCCCACCGCTATTTCCCCCATCGGGAATAGCGGCGGGAGATTGAATACCCCCCTATATCTCCAATTTCAAAACATTCTAATACAAATGGTGAGAACCAAGGTGGGATACAAAATGTATCCACCAAGTTTCTGCTCCAGTCTTGGTATAAACATTTAATCGTAACCCATAGCTGAGACAAATGGCTTATAAGCATGTATTCCCTTTGTATACTTGGAATTTTGAAGTTAATGCATTATATTGTCATACTGTACATTTTTTAACTAGTGTTCATTCATAAGCTCAATTGAAGCCAAACAGCCTTTACCTTGTTTTTTATGTATCCCATTCATATTCAAATATTCTGCCTTGGGTTATAAATGACTTTAAGCCATCTGGTTAAATAATTACAGAATAACTTATTATACTTCAGGGTAACATCAACCTGATCAATGACGTCAGCCTGTAGAGTTGGTAAAGGACATCTTTCTTGTTCTTTAATAATATTTTACCATGTCTGACATCTTGAGGTCATTGTGTAAATAAAAAGATTTTAGATTTCAAATTTTATATTTTCATTTTTATTTTTGCATATATTTTATATATTTAAAACTAGTTCTAAAGAAGGTAAGACATATGCATATTTAATTGAAACAAATTCCAAATTATACATCAGAATAAACATTTTTTGTTTGTTTGATTCACTGGAGTTCAGCGTCCTCGATATTGATGATATTGACAAATAATATACAGTATTGTCAATGTGTTCTCTAAATTAAATAAGCCAAGGTAAGTACAGTAGTATCAAGGTGCTTTCATCTCATTTAGAAAAGACAAGCGTTCTCAAGACTGGTTTTTCTCCAGCTTCCCTATTATTCAAATAATGACACATGCAGAACATGTAGGTATTTAGTGGCATACTTAGTCAGTGATTATGCAAATTACATATCATCTTAATTAAACTAGTTAAAACTACTGACTGAAAATAATGACATGATATTTTTTTAACTTGAAAGTCTTGCTTATTGAGCTGAATGGTCTTATAAATTCCAGACTTAACTCCGTAGCAACTAATGTGAAGATTAAATCTAGGTCTCCGGTCATTTATAAAGACAAAACCAGCAAAGTCATGTGACCTGAAGTTTGCTGTGGACACAAAAGCCCCCCATGCTTCCTTTTGGGTGCCAAATAATGTAAAACTGTTTTAGGAATGTACTGTCATTTATCATATTCCTTATGTGCATCAGGCGTCTGAATTCTGAGAAATTAAGCAATCCATTTTAAGGTATTTTCAGGAGCGTGATGTAGGATTATTGTGGGAAAAACAAGACACACTGTAGTCTTAATTATCCCCTTAAGCAGTATGCACAAAAATCTTCCGGGCTGAGCTGCACTGCTGGCGCTGGCAACCCCGGGCTACACCACTTTCTGATCCCCTGGGGACCACCAGCGCTGTTCGTGGTGGCCCAGAAATCAGCATAATGCATTACATGCTTAAGCCCGCTCTTGGACTCCTAGTGTAGAGATCAAGCTGCCGACATACACAGACTTGGTGAGCCAGTCCTGTTGCGGTAATCACCTAATCACCTAGATGTGTCCTCCTACATCTAGCCTCAATACGTCATGCAGTCTTAAAGGCCTGAGGTGAGCTGACAGATCCCATGCAACTCTGTTAGTGCCG
Source organism: Crinia signifera (assembly GCF_055691185.1). NCBI lineage: Eukaryota > Metazoa > Chordata > Amphibia > Anura > Myobatrachidae > Crinia > Crinia signifera. The sequence goes on from NC_139219.1 coordinate 297,495,354, forward strand.
AGCAACTTTTTTTTTTGGCAAATGTGCATCTTAGCCACAATGCAATGTGATTACAACCTACAGATGGAGCGCCTCTCTTGTTTACCCGGGGATCGCCAGCCTGTCTCTGCTGGCAATCGCCGGTGCAGAGGCGCTCCATCTGACTGGGACGCGCGTGCGTCTCACACGCACGAGCCTCCCAGTTTCAGGATGGCGCCACTGCGGGTCCCTGCCCGTTTCCACTTCAGGGAGATAGGCAGGGATAGGGGGACAAGGGGTCGGCGAGGGGCACCAGGGGAGGCGGTGGGGGAGGTGGCGGAGCCAGCTCCGTAGCCACGGGCACGCGCAAGCATCTCGTGTGCGCACGCCCCTGGCGAGAGCCAGCCACTGACAGCAAGGAAGAGGTCGACTCCATCTGTACCAGGAGATTTTATTGACATTTGAAATGCAACACTTGTACAGTATATCTGTGTGTGATGGAGCATGTACGCACAATAGAACTTGGCATAAATATCAATGATGTCCACCTCATTGTAGCACTTCATGAGCAGTTTCATAGACTCCGGGGTAAATTTACTAAGATGCAAGTTCTGTGGAGGATGGGATGTTGCCCATAGTAACCAATCAGATTCTACTTATTTATTTAGCATCTTGTGGAAGATAATAGATAATAGATCATTTTTTTAAACACAGACTAAATGTGACAGTAACTAGCTGATTGGCTGATACTTTATCCACTATATAATTTTCCAAAGCTTAGTACTGTACTTCTTGCTCTTCTGTACAACAGGAAAATGTGCCAGAGCTGCATTATGTACCCATACCTCCCAACATTTAAAGTGTGATGATTGGACTGCTCGCACAGCAGAGCCTGAAAAAGGGTCATGGCCTCTGTCAAATGGGCATGGCCCTGTGGGGATGCTACGGCGGAAAGCCACAATCCCATTTTTCATCACTATAGGGGCATGGCCAGTGCTGTGTAAGCTGCTGGCCATGCCCCAGCCACTCTGTTTCAGGCACAGCATCTATTCCCTGCTTCTAAACCTTGTATGTTTTCCCTGTTTCAGAAACAACGACTATTCCCTGCAGAGTAACGGTAGGCAGAGTGGAGTCACAACTGCACCTCCCCCCACACCACGGGACACTGCCGGCCCTGGGTGGGACCTGGGACAGTCCCCAAAAAATGAGACTCTCCCACGAAAAGCAGGGACAGTTGGGAGGTGTGTGTATCAATGACCACTGTCAGAAGAAAAACACAGTCACAGCCCATTTGAGTAAACTTCTCTAAGGCCCTTATTCTGGTTCACTTGCAAAGGCAAATTCCTTTTCGAATGGACCAAACCATGTGCACTGCAGGGGTCGGGAGTGCAGATGTAACTTGAGCATAGAGAATTAGATTTGGGTTATGTTATTATGTTTCTGTGCAGGATCTGCCCCCCTCCCCCTTCAGTGCACATGGTTTTGTCCATTTGAGAAGGAATTTGCCTTTGCGAGTGAACCAGTATAACCCCCTAAAGACCACACACTGTAAGTCAAAAGGAAAACAAAGCACCATTTCTTATCTGATAGCCTTAGGGCTATTTCACACACTCCGGCTCCTGCCCGGGCGGCGAAAACCCGTACGGCCAGGAAGCCGTGCAGCACACAGTAGTTTATTATGGAGGGGATGGCCACAGCCCGGCAGCCGTCCCTTCAAGTGGCGGGATCCGGCTGCAACCGTGCGGCCGGGCCGTGGCCGTCCCATGTGAATGGACACAATAGTGTCCATTCACAACTAATGTGTGCGGCACGGCTCCCTGGCCGTGCGGGATTTCACCGTCCGGCAGGAGCCGGAGTGTGTGAAACCGGCCTTAGGGCTATTTCACACTGTCCGGCTCCTGCCAGACGGCGAAATCCCACACGGCTTAAAAGCCGTGCCATCCCTACAGTGTGTAATGGACTGCTATGTGTCCATTCACACGGGACGGTCACGGCATGGCTGCCGGATAGCAGCCGGATCTTACCACTGCAGTGTCCGGCTGCTGTGCCGTGGCCGTCCCGTCCTCACAGGTCAATGTGTGCTGAGGGCGATGGGGGCCTTTCACACACACCGGTCATTTGGTGTCCGGTTTTAGCTCTCCACCGCCACCAAACTGACGTCACTTCAGTTTCTACCCTCAAATTTATACAGCACTGGCTCACGGAGCATGTGAAACAGACAACTGTCAGGCAAAAATCCGGACAAAGTGTGTCCGGCTTTTTGCCGACCGGTCAAAACCGGAGTGTGTGAAACTAGCCTTATTGCTATTGAGTTAAATAAAAGTCTAAAAGCTTTTTTTTTTTTTTTTATACAGCAATAAGATGTCTCCCACTGTACTGCAGAAATTATAGCACAAAACAATGGTAAAAGGATTAACGGAGAGACTGAAGTGTGAGAGAACGGGCTGGTACAGCAGATTACTGCTGTGTTCTCACTGTAAAGGCATTTCACCTCTGTGAATATGGATGCCTAGAGCTAATGTCATGCTGTTTACATCTGAATCCAATAAAGCAATTTTTACTTATGATCAGTAGTTTGTGCTGCAATTATGTGTCTTTTCATGCCATGTCTCGACATTATAGATCCATTCTAGTCTAATAATATATGTGCACATTAAGCCTATCCGAATAATTGGGCTGCACAAAAAAATACGCAAGGCCGTTTAAATGTGTATCGTTTGAAGATTAACAGTAATGATCATGAAAGAAGGATACCAACTAACAGTCAGGCATTTTTTAACTTGTTTGAGAGATGTATAGATAAGGCGACCAGCTTTATATAGGGTCAACTCGCGAGACCATAAAACAAAAAAGGTTAAAATTTACAAAAATGTATTCCTTTATTTTATTTTTATAGTCCTGATATTGAGATTTACTTCAATGAATTCCAAAAATGTATACATTTTAAAAACTTGATGAATTAGTAAATTACTAGGTCCTTATACTGCATGAAATGACCCATGTTATTGGTCAATTATTGAGCCATTACTTCAATTTGTGTAAGAGGCATAGAAAGAGTTTTTTTGCACCTGCAAATAAGAGATGAGTAGACCACCAATTCTCCCTGTTACCGGTCATTGACCCATGGTACTCCTAATTTCTCCTAATTTTTAAGTAGACATGATGCAACACTGTATAATCTATTACACAGGTTCTCAAAGTTGGTCCTCAGGACCCCACACGGTGCATGTTTTGCAGGTCTCCTCACAGAAACAAATGAAAGCTCAACCTGTGGATTTTTTAAAATGTGTTAGCCAGTAATGAGTGACCTGGAAAATGTGACCTGTGTGGGGTCCTGAGGACCGAGTTTGAGAACCACTGATCTATTAAATAGTAAAGAGGTCATTGCTTAATCCTCTTAGGAGAAAAGTGCTACATACAATAACATTTTACATATTTATATTTATTATTGTTTTATAAGGGGTTTCAGAATCCTCACCATTGGCATTACTGTGGGGGTGTATACAATGTGGTTCACCAGGGTTTGATGCATATTGTGGGAGGGGCGGTGAAGCAGGTGTTGCAGGAGTCCAGTGGGTGTTGAACTGAATGGTCTGGTGGGTGTTGCTGCAGAGTCCAGCTCCACCAATCAATGGCTGCTGACACTAGATGATGTCAGGTCATGTCATGACATCACGGCTACCCAAAATATTCCACTTTTTCTAAATATTCAGTTTTAAGAATTAAGGTTATGGAAGACCCAACCTGTAGTATTTTTTAGGCTTCTGTGATGAAACCCGATCAACCAGATGAAACACACGCAAACATAGAGCCTTGGTCGGAATCTAACCAAAATTCTCATTTTTAGCAGTAATTGTTATACTGTATTATTATTATTATTAATATTATACTTTTCGGTACTCTTTACCTAGCACGGCGCCCACGATTTTGATCGTGGGCATCGCAGGTAAAAAAATCGCGGGCATCGCGGGCATTGAATGCACTAAAAATCGGCCGCAACGCGACCGACGCGATGCCCGCGATTTCCCATAGGGATCAATGTTAAATTTCTCAATTGACCCGATTTTACAGTTCAATGCCTCAATTGACACGATTTTTCCATAGGAAACAATGTTAAATGGCCCACAGAGGCCAAATAGGCACCCTAAAGTGTGAAATGGCCCCCACATTTTTTAACGCCACCCCACGATCAACGTGAACCCGAAGCGTGGCGAGCGCAGCGAGCCCGCGAGGGGCGGCGGTACGCGTCCTATGACCTTTTCATACCCCCACTATCCACGTCGGCGTGGAGTTGAGAATAGAATAGTGTGGCGAGCGCAGCGAGCCACCGAGCCCGAAGCGTGGCGAGCGCAGCGGATACCTGTGAAGCCCGCGAAGGGACGCGTTTACCTGTAAAGGTATCCGCTGCGCTCGCCACGCTTCGGGCTCGGTGGCTCGCTGCGCTCACCACACTATTCTATTCTCAACTCCACGCCGACGTGGATAGTGGGGGTATGAAAAGGTTGTAGGACGTGTACCGCCGCCCCTCGCGGGCTCGCTGCGCTCACCACGCTTCGGGTTCACGTTGATCGTGGGGTGGCGTTAAAAATTGTGGGGGCCATTTCACACTTTAGGGTGCCTATTTGGCCTCTGTGGGCCATTTAACATTGTTTCCTATGGAAAAATCGTGTCAATTGAGGCATTGAACAGAAAAATCGGGTCAATTGAGAAATTTAACATTGGTCCCTATAGGAAATCGTGGGCATCGCGTCGGTCGCGTCGCACCCGATTTTTTAGTGCACTCAATGCCCGCGATGGCCGCGATGGGCGCCGTGCTAGGTAAAGAGTACCTACTTTTCTTTATTGTTTTTTTACACTCACATTTAAAAAAATAAAGAGTAATCCCATTGAACATTTCCGACATTTTTTGTTTATTTCTGTAATTTGTGAAAGTAATTGAAACCAATGCAAAAAATAAAAAAGACAACATTTTTTATTCTACAACGTTCTCTCTGACTTTGTGACGTTGTTGTGCGCTACAAGCATTTGCACCATTGGCAAGACAGCTATTGTATTATAGACTACCATCTTAATGGCAAAGGTTTGGTTCTCCAGTGACCAAATGATTGTCTGCACATTTAGAGAGAAGTAGATCATCAGCAATTGGAAAAGCAAAGGTTCTCTATTTCTGTTTTCTATGCTGCACATGTGATGCATGGACTTCTCTCTTATTCCTGAAGGATTATGTATCAAGAGACTCTTATGTTAGCCAATTAGTTTAACTGGTAGAGTCCCAAATGCCCCAAATGCTAGCAACGACAACTGATTAGAAAGAATTACTTCCAAGGGCATCTTCAGTTACATTACATCACCTTTCATTCTGGTCTACACGAGGCTAAGTGCAGCGCGGTTATCTCATTACTTTGCAGTAAGATCAGAGTGCTTCTAGCAGTCAGAGTTAAATCATATTCACTCCAGTTGAAAGGTCACTGTTTCCCATCAAGGTACTCACAGAGCATCAATGATGTTTTCAAAACCTACAATTTTTATGAGCGTCACTAAATTCTCAGCTACCGAATTATCTAATGTCTATTACTTCAAAGTCAGTTATGAAGATAACTTTATTATTGTACAAAGCCTTGCACTAGACAAAAAAAGCTTACTTATAAAAGTGTGAAAGTGCAAATCCCCCGCAGTGATACATGTATTTCAGTTTGTGCAAATGACTACTATTGTAGCAAGAAGTGCATGGATTTGTGGGGAAAACGGAAGTAGCTATGAAGATTCCAGGGCTAATCTGGGCCTGCGATGAGTTGTGGCCAGTGTCAAAATAATTCCATGGCGAGCCTGTTACGATGTGTTTAGGACATATTTGCACAGCTGCAAATAGATGTATTGCGGTACACAACCACGTGCATAACTTGCACACTGATTTGCAAGGCGGGATTTCACTCTAGCTGTGCGGCGTGGGATCAGGTCTGAATTGGAACCTAAGGACAATCTCAGTCTAGCGGGCATAAGATTAGCACAGATTCCGAATAAAAAAAATAGGAGAATTAATGATAGTAGCTGTAAAGATCTAGTAGATTGGATGTTGACCTAATACTTCACACTTTCCTGTATGTTCGTTTCTGGGTGGCTTTGAAAATACTGACAGCGATTATCTCTTATAGGGGGCGATTCTCTAAGACAGAAAATGCGGTAAAAACCCCGTTATCGGGTTTTTACCGCATTTCTGTATGCTCTGTGCCAAAAGCTGGTGATTCCCTGCAGAAGCCTATGGGCTTCTTACCGCAGCGCTGTGTGAGCGATCCCTCCCAGCATGACCTGTGGCCGGCACATCACTCTGCACATGCACAGATGGACTCCCGGGTCACAGACCCGGAAGTCCAGCGCCGGCACTGCATCGCAAGGGACAGCAATTATCGCAAGAGCTGTCCCTTGCGTTAATAACCGCATGTTAGAACATATGCTGTTATTAATAATGTGGTAGCCAGCAAAGGGGGGGCGAACAGGGCTGCGGATGTTGCAACATCCCACCCAAGAGCAGGTCCGGTGTTCTGGGGGCGGGCATGTATCTTGCAATGTGCTTAATTTTTTTTTCCTAGTAACCTAACACTTGAAAATACTGTATGTATATATATATATATATATAAATATATATATATATATATGACAGTTTAAAAATTTATCCAGAATTCGTACTCTTCCCAGTGACCTACAGTATAACATTTGTTCATGTGTTATTGAATAGTTTGTCAAATATAATATATAAATTAAATTAGCGACAGGATTTGTGGAACTTAATAATATTCTTAACATGCTCATATCATTTGAAGCCATTTAGACTTTAATATGACCATTATCATACAAGGTTGAAGGCACGGCAGGGTGATTATGTTAATGCCTCGGGGTTATACTACATTTTACACCAAAAACCCTTTAATTTCATATAAGGGATGTTTCACTGATTAATGCTTAATTCCCCAAATGACTCATTAATAAAAGAAATGGCATTTCAAAGAAAATGTGGATTTGTTTTTTTGGTTTTTTTTGCAAGCTAAAGTGTCTTCTGTGAGATTTTTGAACAGTAAATTGTTTCATATTTTATTTTTATTATGTTTTATATTATATTGTGATCATTTCAGTAGTTTAACTTTTGTGTTTTGTTTACATGGCAGATGTATTGTTTATATAAAACCACCATTCGCAGCCAGAACGAAGGAACAAGCCTTGTGAATGGTGGGCCGGCGAGGATGTAAGGATTATTTATTTATTTATTCATTAACAGTTTCTTATATAGCGCAGCATATTCCTTTGCGCTTTACAAGGGGACAGTGATACAACAAAACAGGGTATTTACAGACAGTCAAAATGTAGGAGGGCCCTGCTCGCAAGCTTACAATCTATAGATGCAAATACACATGCAAGATAATCATCCAAAATAACCCCCTATGCCAGTAAATGTATAATACTGTTCTCTACTGAGTTGGTCTATTCCTAAAATAGATCAGGGCTGGGATCCCGAAAATTGGGTCTCCCTCCCGACCCCCCAGAAAGGACGGACCCCACATTTACCCGGTGGCTTAAATTGCTGCGACTTGTGGTTTTCCGACAGAGGCAGCGGTGCTTAATATGCAGTTGTGCTAAATTGTGCCAATTTGGCAAGGGGTGGGGCGGTCCTAAATTGTGCCAATTTGGCCCCACCCCCTACTCGGAGACCTGCAAATTGCAGGATTTGCATTACTGGGGGCAGGGACTAATAATGTCTCCATCAGGCCCCGCCCCCAGAAGTGCTGCTGACAGTCTCCTCTCAGGAGAGGAGATTGTAAAAGTCGTCAACCCTGTAATAGATATCCATAAAGAATCCAGTTGAAACTGTTCATACTCATTATGCATTAGCATTCTGACCCTCCACTGATTGCTCCTTCGACCTCCCACCCCCATGACTACTGCAGTACCACACTTGTGCTTCCATGCTCCATATTGCACTTTACCTATTTAACATTTAACAACACCTTAATAACTCACTTGTTATTTGTAACAGCAGGTGATTGTATTTTATATAGTATATACAAATATATATATATATATATATATATATATATATATACGCAGGTATGTTGTGGCACTCTCGGTCTTAATCAGAATAAACACACTGTTACAGTGTTTCTTTCAACGTTTCGGTCTCTTTAATTATAAGACCATCAGGAATACAGATAAGTTACAAAGTCACCATTTTTATACTAAACCAAACTAACAAAAAAAGTGTCTATCAGAAGCGGCCGCCCACTTCCGGCTGGAACGTGACGCAGGGATAGGGAGGTCCTCCCTGTGCTGTGACGTCCATTGCCTAGGAGCCCGGCTCGCAAAAGAAAAGTGTATATGTGCGTGGTTACCATCACCAAGGCAACCATAAAAAATGAGACAGAGTCCTGCAAAAACAATATAGAAATAATCACAATTTCATCATAGTAACGTTAATGCATACACTTACAATCATATAGCATATTAATTGCCCATTTAACGGGTCAGAAACATATCATATAAAAAAATGACAGAACCCTATTAACAAACAACACTTTAGTTCAGAGGAAGCTAGTGAAGGATAGGTACTCATTTAGCCCATACGGTTGAACCGTATTGAGCTGCGCTATCCACTTAGCCTCAATCCGTAGAAGTTGTAGATCCCTGTCACCCCCTCTTGTGTTGGGGGGAACATGATCTATCATTTTATATTTAAGCTGGGCTAAACTGTGACCCATTTGCTTAAAATGTTTAGCCACCGGCTGATCTATTTGTTTGCCAGCTAAGATTTGTCTGATTGCACTCCTGTGCTGGCCCATTCTTTCTTTAAAAAGGCGGCTCGTTTTGCCGACATAGAATTTGGAGCAAGGGCATCTAATAAAATAGATCACATATTGGCTATTGCACGTGAGTACATGTTTTATGTTAATTTTTTTGCCGCTGGGGTGGGGCGGTCCTAAATTGTGCCAATTTGGCCCCACCCCCTACTCGGAGACCTGCAAATTGCAGGATTTGCATTACTGGGGGCAGGGACTAATAATGTCTCCATCAGGCCCCGCCCCCAGAAGTGCTGCTGACAGTCTCCTCTCAGGAGAGGAGATTGTAAAAGTCGTCAACCCTGTAATAGATATCCATAAAGAATCCAGTTGAAACTGTTCATACTCATTATGCATTAGCATTCTGACCCTCCACTGATTGCTTCTTTGACCTCCCACCCCCATGACTACTGCAGTACCACACTTGTGCTTCCATGCTCCATATTGCACTTTACCTATTTAACATTTAACAACACCTTAATAACTCACTTGTTATTTGTAACAGCAGGTGATTGTATTTTATATAGTATATACAAATATATATATATATATATATATATATATATATATATATATATATATATATATATATATATATATATATATACAGTACATACTGTAGCCCTCTCTCAACAAGTAGAATCTGATTGGTTGCCCATAGCAACATCCCATATTCAATAGAACGCTCATCTTAGTAAATGTGCCCCTTAGAGCAGGCATGTCCAAACGGTGGCCCTCCAGCTGTTTTAAAACTACACATCCCAGCCTGCCTTGCTATATTTTTAGCATTGCCTAATAGTAAAACTGTGGCAAGGCATGATGGGACTTGTAGTTTTATAAACAGCTGGAGGGCCACAGTTTGGACATGCCTGCCTTAGAGGGATAAAAATCATAACTTGGAGAAATATAAACAAGAGAGAGAGATAAAGCATTAACCAATCAGCTCCCATCCGCTGCCTAGCCTAGGAAAACCGCAGAACACATCCACTCGCATGCAGCCAGAGCGAGGTCGCACACCATTGAATGATTTTTTCATCCCTTCATGGATAAAATTAAGTCCATACTTACTTTTATCCTGATGGGCGAAATGCGGGCAGGCGCTAACATCATGTGACATCATCATCCAGCCCACAGCAGGTACTGACACACCTGCATTCACAGGGGTACGCCCAGCATTTCTATAGGCGCTTCCATAAAATGCTGGACGGAACCCTCTGTCCACCCCCTACTCGCCCATCAGTGAGCGAATGTGTGAAACTCGATGACGTTGGTCGTTCATGGGGTTTGCACATGTGCATATTCACACATGCACAAGCGCAAACCCCAACAATCAGTCGGGATAGCAAATCCGGCCTGCTCTGCGCTGGTCTGAATCGCCCCCACAGTCTGTAAAATAATGGTTCCAGATTAAAAGGTCTACAACATCTACATAGACTTTTAAGAAGTCCACAAATGTTGACACGCACTAGTTCGACAGTGTTAAAGGTCAACATGCACAAGGTCGACACTGACAAATGGTTGACATTGATAAGAAAAGGTGAACACATGAAAAAGTTGAAATAAGTTTTCCTAATTTTTTTGGGGTGTCAATGTTGAAACCTGAGCATGTGGATCTTGCATGGCTCACAATGCTTCGGGCCAGCTGCCTAGCTTACCCTTCCTAATCGAAGTCCATGTGGATGTTATAGTATGAAAAAGTCCCCCCCCCAAAATGATCATGTTTTCACGTGTTGACCATTGTCATGGCGACCCTTCTGCTTGTGTCAAACTTTTGTAGATGTCAACTTTGCACCTGTCAGCCATGTTTATGTCAACCTTTTGGTGTCACCCTATGGACTGTTGAACCATCATCTGGATAACAAAATAACAGGTAGAAGTTGATTGGTTAGGACTTTATCTCTCTTATTATATAACGTGGTATGTCTATACCCAAATTCTCACTCCAGTTTGCTCTCCTGTCTAAGGGGCAGATTTATTAAGCTTGGAGAAGAGATAAACTGGAGATTAAGCGGAGAAAAGGTAAACGGAGATAAAGCACCAGCCAATCAGCTGTGTTTGAAAAAGACAGTTGGGAGCTGATTGGCTGGTGCTTTATCTCCTTTTACCTTTTCTCCGCTTTATCTCCAGTTTATCTCTTCTCCAAGCTTAATAAATCTGCCCCTTAGTCTGACTCCTACGTATTAGATTGAAAGCTGTCATGATCAGAACTGAGTAATATCTAGATACTTAAGTGCCCTGGGGCAAGGAGAGAACACTGGTGCATCCCATTCCATCATGGCAGGAGTAGATTCTGCTACCAATTAACAGCTGCAGGTTCCCTGGCACCGTCCCCGGTTAGAGTGGTTCTCAGGAGGCTGTTCCCATTATGACTAATTCTCTGCTTTGGCATAAATTAATCGAGGCGTACCAAGATATTTGTGGGCCCCATAGCAAAAGTTTGTAAGGGGCCCCCTATTTAGCAATTGATGGTGATACATGTATGTAAACATATTACTTAGACAGCAAAGATGGGCCCCCTTCAGCTCTGGCCCCATAGCATCTGCACTCCTTGCACCTATGGTAGTTACGCCCTTGAATTAGAAGGGTATTCAATGCCGGCCGCTTATTCCAACAGGGGAATAGCAGCCACCACCCATTCAATGCTGCCGTTTATGACAACATTGAAGGCAGATTCCGACAACTTTAAAACAAGTCAGATCTGTTTTGTCGGTAACGGCTGTGGATTGTCTGATTCACAACCGTTTCTCGGCAATCTGTGGATGTTTTCACCAACACGCACACTTTCCGACAAATGACAGCCGGAACATTGAATTCTGGCTGTCGAGGTTCAGTTGAGCTGGGCAAACACAGCCCGGGATTCCGACTGTCGGTGCGTTCCAACAGTTGGAATCCCAGATCGAATATTGCCTTAATGCTCAGGAGCAGCTCAGTTCTGTTTCATTCTCTGCGCAACACATTGAGGTCATGCAGCAGAACCAATCAGAGGGGTATCAGGGAGTTTGTGGGCTCAGCTGTAAAGATAAGGAGAAAAGGTGGATAAGCATGTGAGGGAGGTAGGATGGGCATGCTCATTTGTGGAGGATTGATAGGCAAGGTCAGTCTGATGGCATGCCAATAGGTTGAGCTCTAAGTCTAAGGGGAGGTCTGATTGATGCACATGTGCCATGCTCTGTCATTAACAAAGTGTTGAGGTCCGTAGGGCATGCGTGAGGTGTGATGGGATTGTAAAGAGCACTTTACGGAGGCTTCCAACCAAATGTAAAGCACATTAATGGGCATGCAATTGGCATCAAGGGAGGATTGGGGGGATGTGGGGGCTGGCTTCGGAGGAAATCTGATGAACGGGTGGAATGATGAGTATGTGAGGAGAGGTCAGTTATCGTACCAATACTAAAAGTTTATGAAATGTTTTAGTATGCTATTGTACTAATATTTTAATATCTTAAACAGTAAAATTCATCAAATAAAACAAAATCATGATAACACAAGATATAAAGTGAATAAAAAGCAGATGACTATTAGGCAATATAAACATTTTAGTTTGTTGGAATACCTGGATGATATACAGTAGATTGTTGTGAACGATGAAAGTTATGCATGGTTACTATTTGTGGGATCATATATCATGAGTTCAGTAAGCAAACATTTAATTAATTATGGAACGTTCCTCTCCTAGGCCCTTATTCTGATCGGTGCGGCCGGATCCGATTATGCGGCCAGGACCGTGCGTGCGAAACCCCGCCTTCCATACGGATCGCCAACTCCATCCGTATGCGGTAAGAAGCTGGCCGAACGGACCGCACGTGTATTTTTCACTGAATACGCCTCCTCCATCTAAGGGAACCTCCCCCATCATTCGATGGTCGCAGACCATCGAATGCAGGACCGAGTGCTCCACCAGCTCCCGCAACCTCAGACCACACGGACATTTCTCCGTGCAAAAGCAGGGATCTGGGCGGGCAGCTGACATCCGGCGATGTCATATGTCCGCCCCCTACACGTGCGTCACGGCAGCATTTGCATGGGAACGCCCATGAAACGCGGGGCGTATGCATATGGTAATGAGTAATGGTAATGAGCCCAAATAGCCCTTCACGCTCCTCTCCACCCCCTGTTCGGAGTGTTCACATATCATGCGGGATTTGGCCGTACACCCCGCTCGCACATGCACAGAGACGCATCTGCACATGCGCAGACACAAAACATCGGCGGCACGAACGCACGCGGATATTACCGCACCAACCAGAATAAGGGCCCTAATGAGGAACAAACCATCTTATTGAAAAGTATTAGTTGAATCCTCCACTGCTCAACATATTTATTTATTGATATATTATTTATGTGCAGATTCCATAAATGTAATGCTTGATGTGAATGTTGGGAGTCAAGTATTCTCTTACAGACGAAATACCCTTCCTGAATGATCTGATCCTAATGATTCCTGGGCTGTTCTTCTCCACTTAATCACTTATCTGTATGTGTGATCATTGACCTGATACTCAGTAAACGTAGACCAAACTCTGAACTCAATTCAAAGGATAAATGTATGTACCCGGCATTATTATTATCACTTATATGCGGATTGGTTCCTATATAGCTTCTTTATGTGATATACAGTAGATTGCCTTGACCATAGGTGTGTGCAGCACATTTTATTAGGGGGTGCATGTGCCTAGCACCAACTATTGGGTGTGTCTAACACTGACAGGCGTGTCTACTGTACCATCATCTATTGGCACTCGCTACAATATAAAACGTCTCTCAGCCACAACATAATAACCTGCCTATTTCAGCTTTAATCTTCTAATTACTCTGTGTAACAGTAAATGCAAATAAAGTCAAAACGTATATGGATGATGCAGGTACAGTATGTAGTGATATGACAATAGTCTAGTACAAATACAAATTCAAAACACACATAATTGATTGATGGGCGCTTCTATTAATGGAATACAGTTCTAAAAAGCAAAAGTCTTTGGTAAAAGGTAGCGGCAGGGAGGTGTTCATAAGGGTGGGCAAAAGCATTTGGGGGTGCCTGTGCACCCCTAACACTCAATGTGCGCACACCTATGGCCTTGACCTATTTTTGCAATTTCTCTTATAAGTACTGTATTAAAGGAACTTTCCTCTTTTGTTAAGTGCAAAAACAATAATAATAATAATAATAATAATAATCATAATAATAATAACAATAATAATTATTATTTTATTTATATAGCGCTCTTTCTCCAGTAGGACTCAAGGCACTTAACAGATATAATTAATGTAATACAGTATAGAAACAATGAAGTACAGAAAAGCTTTTCATAAACTATACTGTGCGGGGAAGTGAGTTCCATAGAGATGGAGCCACATGGCTAAAAGCTCGACCCCCAGATGAATTATGGGAGATTCTAAGTACTGCTAAAGTCCTTCATCTACAGATCCCAATACTCGGGTGGGACAGTATGGAATCAGAAGCTGCTTCAGGTACCTTGGGCCTTGGTCATGTACCGCTTTGAAACTCAGTAAGTTAATCTTTAAGATGATTTGCCGTTTTATGGATAGCCAGTAGAGGGAGTAGAGATTTGGAGTTGTGTGGCTAGAACGGGGCTGGTTGGTTAACTGTGTGGTACAGTAGCTGTGTTTTGTACCAGCTGTAATCGGTGCAATTATTTTGCTGGGAAACCATGGTAGAGGGCATTGCAGTAATCTAATCGAGATGATACAAATGCATGTATGACTTTTGGCAGATCTTCTGTGGGAATTAAGTGTTTGATTCTTGCTATATTCCTCAGATCAGAGAATGAGAATTTGATTGTGGCTGATATCTGATGTTTAAGTGTCAGGCCACTATCCAGTACCACGCCAAGATTCCGCATATGAAAAGACATTTTTGTACTTCTGTACTCCCAAGTGTCAGTCCAGTTGGGTGGCTATGCTGCAGTCTTGTCCTTTGATGTTGAGGCCCTATCATAAAATACTCTTTTTTATCAGGTTTCAGTCTCCTGGAGCTCGAATGTGGGCTAGAATGGGTGGAAATGAACCATAGGTGAATATATTATGCTGTGATGGACTATGTTATGTTGTAACCTCTAATGAGTTTTTCATAATGTTTTTTCCAAAATAGATTCCTATTATAATTGTTTTTCCATACAGCAACTACATTTTCACTTTGGGGCCTATTTAGACCTATTTGTTCGGGTCCATATTCGGCCACTTCCCCGATGTTTGGGTCTGCTTATGCGCATGCCCAAACCCCTAAAATACCTGCCAGTCAGCTCCTAACTTTCATGTCACAGGCTGTGTTTGAAAATGACAGTTGTGAGCTGCTCAGCTGGTTGTTTATCACTCTCTACTTTATCACTTTTTGAAGCTTGGTGCTTCTGGCCCATAGTGAGTACGGTATACTTTATTTCCAACTCTATTATAATCTGTTGATCATTTGAATTTAAATAAACATAGATCGGCATTGTGTTTACAGGAAGGTGAATACAAAGCTGTAGACTATTGATCATTATATGGAATGCTTTTGCATTAAACATTGGCAGATCAAACATAGAACAAGCTGCATATGGGATCTGTCCATGCTAATTATTACAAGTACAACCATTGATGGTGGGAACAATCTCAACCTCATAACAAGCTTAAGTATGGTATTACCTTTGTGGTCCAGTGCTTCGCAGTGTTTTTATCTATACATTGTATGCATTGTTTGCGTTCCACGGGCGCCCAAAATGGCGTCCATATGGAACGCACACTGTGTAAAGCTTATTTAATTTATGAATATATTTTAGGTCCCTTATCCATTAAGTATTGTTTACCATAAATTTGTATAAAACTTTAAATACTATGTCTAGCATATAGCTTTAAGCTATCAGGGAGTACTCGTATATCTATTGACCCCGATACGTCACTTCCGCCCGGAATCGTTTTCAGTCATCGTAATTATAATCCTACTCTACATATTTAAGTTAGAATAATAATTCTGACCATCATGCCTAGACGCGGCCGGGAATAGCACCCTGTCTCCCAAAGAGGTATGAGTATACCGGGGATCACTTGCAGAAGTGGAGCGCATATGCGCTCCACACAATTAAAATGGCGTCCATTTGGAACGCACGGCGGGCTCGCCGAGCGTTCCTACACACTCCACTATGGTCTATACCCCCTATAATTACTCTCTCAGATCTATATTAGGATATAAGGGCTTACATCTTAGAATATAAAGTCACCTTTAGGAAGTATACTTTACTAAATAATGAAATATGAAGTTCCATTGAAGTTAGATACAGGAAGTGACGTTTTTTTCACTCTGGCCTATATATAGCTACCATTACATACCAGCTGTCATTCAGCATTTGGATACACAAGAGTGAACATCCGGTCACCCAGTCTTATGTGAGTATTTCACCCTGTACTTATCAGTATGGTCATTTACACTCCTGTTCTTAATCATTGTCATATTGGATTATTACTTATGTATATATATTGAATGGACTTTTCTTTGGCTTATTTCCAAAGTCTTTTTTGATTGAACCTTGATGTTGACACCGGTTAAAGGTGCAAGAAACAGAGTATAAAGGGACATACCCTTTGCCAGTTTAACAAATGCTCTGATAGTTGGCAACATGTAAGTCTTTATGATTTATAATAAACCTCTACACTTATCCGGTGATGGTGATGGCACAATGGAGTGGGAGAAAAAAAACTTAATCTTGACACTATATATGTCTTTTCATTTAGATATACATCTACAAAGTTCTTGTATGAGATACATATTTGTTCCATCAATTAGAGACACTACCCGTCTTTGAAAAACTATATTGTCCTATTAAGTTCTGTTAATATTCACTATATGTACATATGATTTTAATTCACTTTAGGCACTTGAGTAAGTGAGATATATGTGAGACCTTCCTTAAAATTGTTTAACAGTGAGGTGCAAAAAAAAAAAAAATTGTTATATGTGTATTAATATACTCCTCTAGAGGGGTTATATTTCACTCCCCCTACGTAAATGAAATTCATGTTTGTTTAGTTATTTCTCTCCGTTGTCCTCTCCTCCATTCTAATCCCTTTATCCGCTGAAATGTTGCACATACTTGTATTTTATTATACATATTATTGTTATTTACAGTGCTATCGTACTTTTTCAATCATGTCTTCAAACACCCCTGATGAAGTCACGTAGTTGACGAAACGCGTTGGGCCTGCCATTGTATTGGATTATTGTACATTTTGGGAAATGACTCTGTAAAATGACCGTGTAACTTTGTATCTTCGTTAAGCCTTATTGAAGGCTATTTTTATTAAATATTTGTATTTTATTATATAAAAAAGGAAAGTCGTGTATTTCACCTTAGCGCACTCTGATTTTCTCTGTATTTCTATCTGTTCTGGGTCCTGGCTAACAGGGGATCCCCAGAGGTGCTGCTTTCCGTTATTAGGGCGCAGTTTCAGGTACCTTTTGCCTTTCTTATATATATATATATATATATATATATATATATATATATATATATATATATATATATATATATATATATATATATATAGGAGTCCAAATCAGCCGGCATTCAGCTTGTTCTCAATGATTAATAAGCCCCGGTGCCCGGACAAAATACACAAATATGTTTCCAAGAAAGGCAGCACTCAGGAGGCGGTTGTTAGTGTAGAAAAACGTCTGTATTAAAATACAAGCTTTCGGGGTATGACCCCCTTCATCAGGTACAGACAACCTGATGAAGGGGGTCATACCCCGAAAGCTTGTATTTTAATACAGACGTTTTTCTACACTAACAACCGCCTCCTGAGTGCTGCCTTTCTTGGAAACATATATATATATATATATATATATATATATATATATATATATATATATATATATATATATATATATATATAGTAAGGATAAAAAATGGGACTCAATAAAATAAACTAAAAGCTTATTTTCAATCTACATTCAGGGTCCATAGAATAATAATATCAGCACTTACCCAACCTGGCAGGAGGAAAGGAACAGAGCCGCACTCAATTGTAGGTGAAAAAAATGGTTTGTAGTAGAAGTTACAGCGTGGTGAGCGGCACCCCTGACGAAAAATGGAAGGACTCCAGCTGAGTTGGATAAGTGCTGAGATATATATATATATATATATATATATATATATGTATATATATGCTGATATATATATAAAAAATATATGTATATACATAGAGTACACTTACCCCCCCCCCCCCCTGGTAGAAGGATGAAGACCAGCACTCAGACGGTTTTTAGATGAAGAAAAAAAGTGGTTTTATTCCATGTGCATGAAGAAGCAACAATGGCTGTCCCAGTTGTCATCTCCCCAGTTGAAACGGCTGTCGGGTCAACCTTGATGTTCTTACCGCTCACCACGCTGTAACTTCTAATACAAACTGTTTTTTTCACCTACAATTGAGTGCTGGGTTGTTCCTTTCCTGCTGCCAGGTTGGGTAAGTGCTGATATATATATATATATATATATATATATATATATATATATATATATATATATAGTAGCTGGGTTGGTTTGCTGCAGCACAAAACGGAGTCGAGTCAGCTATGTAGAAGTAATAATTTTACTGCATGACAACACAAATCTCTGTGCCGACGTTTCGGGGTCCCGTGTGCCCCGTTTTCTTTCCTTGAAAACGGGGCACACGGGACCCCGAAACGTCGGCACAGAGATTTGTGTTGTCATGCAGTAAAATTATTACTTCTACATAGCTGACTCGACTCCGTTTTGTGCTGCAGCAAACCAACCCAGCTACTACATCTATCTAGCTGCGAGCACCGGAGCACACACTGAACAGAGCGGAGTGCCGGGCCATCCCCCCAAGCTATATATATATATATATATATATATATTTATACAAAACAGCCAGTGTCCAGCACAATCCTCCAAAAACAAAATGATACTCGGGTGCCTCCAATCAGAAATAGACAGTCCAACAAAAGCAGAGTGGCACTCCAGAGATTTGATGCTGGTGAAATTTATTGAGCAATAACAGCAACGTTTCAATGCCTAGTAAGCCTTGATGAAAATTCCCTAGTAGGCATTGTAACGTTGCTGTTATTGCTCAATAAATTTCACCAGCATCAAATCTCTGGAGTGCCACTCTGCTTTTGTTGGACTATATATATATATATATATATATATATATATATATATATATATATATATATAGTACACTTACCCCCCCCCCCCCCCCCGTAGAAGGATGAAGACCAGCACTCAGACGATTTTTAGATGAAGAAAAAAAGTGGTTTTATTCCATGTGCACGAAGAAGCAACAATGGCTGTCCCGACAGCCGTTTCAACTGGGCTTTAGCCAGTTGTCATCTCCCCTGATGCCAGTTGCCATCTCCCCTGATGACAACTGGCTAAAGCCCAGTTGAAACGGTTGTCGGAACAGCCATTGTTGCTTCTTCATGCACATGGAATAAAACCACTTTTTTTCTTCATCTAAATATTGTCTGAGTGCTGGTCTTCATCCTTCTACGTTGGGGTAAGTGTACTGCATTTCTCTACTATAAACCTGGCACCGGCATCTATCTATCTTGTGGAGTGCCATCCTGCTACCCACAATTCTATATATATATTTTACAGAAACTGTAAAACTCCCTAGAAGAAGGCCAGCACCTTGCCGAAACGAGTTGGAGGACATCAAGCAGCAATTATTACCCCTAACAGCACAGAAAAGAGCACCGGCGAATGAGAGCACCCCACGAAGCAGCATCAGAGCGCGGGACCTGGTGTGGAGGAAGGCACCGCCCAGCAGCCAAGGCAGCAGAGTGAGACATCTGTGAAGCGGAGGGAGGATCACGTCGGGAACGGGAGGAGGTGAGTAGCCAGGGTCCATCGGCAAAGACTCGTAACGGGGGAGACGCTTACCAGCCTAACTTCCGCTCGCAACCTATGCCAGACGCTCCATGCCCCTGACCGCGGCATCCTACTAACAAGGCAGACGGCACACAGCCGAACACCAGACCTAGTCGAGCCGGCCTGGGGAAAGGGAGCACACGGAGCGCCCAGACCCAGACAGCCATGTCCCCCTACCCCAGCTACCTCCAAGCACTCCGCACCCACCACCGACCTCTGTGCAACAGCCGACCACCGTCGAGCACCCGCTACCTATGAAATGCCACCCAGCAGGACCCGAATACCATCACAGGGATGCTCTTAGATCAACGCACAGACAAGCGGGATGCCGCACCTGTGCCCACTGCCACCCTACCCCCCACCCCCCTACTGTTCCACCCAGGACCCCGTATCCAGACCAACTTCTGGGGACCCCGCGGACTGGAACATTTCCTTTGTCCCCCTGTATTGTTATCACTGTTATCATTTTATCCCACCATTATTATTCTGTATAATTGTACCCTTGTATATCTTTTGCATTACTACCAGATTGGCAGGGGGGGTGGCAACATTTCTAGTTAAGCCACTGCAGCCAATACCTACTTTAGACACAGAAGTAGAACATACGGTATGTACAGTATATCACCTTCAGTTGTAGTTGAACAGTACTAGGCGATTTAAATGGCTTGAGCACATGTGATTCAATCAGTAATTTATTTATAATGAACACCTTTGGTCGGTCAGATGCATTAAAATGATTACCCACGTCTCCTTGACAAGCCAGTGCAATCTTTGAAACATCGGCGTGTGTTATTTTAATGAGACCTATATGATCAATGCTGGATTGCAAAGCTTCTAGTATAGTCTTCTAAAGACTATAATTGAAGGCATTGATAGTAAATTAAAGATATACGGCAAGCACTTTCTTTTTCATTGTGCGCAGTGATAAATACACTACACTCACCTAGTCATATATCAATTCACACATTAAATAAAACATACATCCAAGCAAAAAGCAGCTCTTGTAAAAGAATAAAGAAAAGCAATAAATCATCGGGAGTTGAATCTGAATAAGATGCAGTATAAGATTGCTCTAGATTGACACAGGCTTACTTATTAAATCTAGCAATAACGGATGACTCTAAAAGGATCAAATATTATTTATGACAAATAATAATAATAAAAAAAAAAAAAATAATAATAATAATAATAATAATAATAATAATAATATGAATCTCCTGAAACAACTGCAAGGCTTTACTGTCTAAGAAATAAGAAGTACTGTGCATTCCAAGAGCATCATTTCCCTTTTTATATTATTTAACTGAAATGTGAAGTTAAAGTTCCCTTTATAGGTAGTTTATGTAGGGTGGAATTTTTTTTTATTTTTCACAGGCAATAGGGCTGGTCCAGACGTAGTAAGGGCCGATTCATATAGTTACATAGTTACATAGGGCCTTATTTTGGTTCACTCTTTCTGACAAAATCCTTCTTAGATGGACAAAACCATGTGCACTGCAGGGGGGCAGATGTAACATGTGCAGAGAGAATTAGATTTGGGTGAGTTATTTTGTTTCTGTGCAGGGTAAATACTGGCTGCTTTATTTTTACA
The DNA here is from genome assembly GCF_055691185.1 of Crinia signifera. NCBI lineage: Eukaryota > Metazoa > Chordata > Amphibia > Anura > Myobatrachidae > Crinia > Crinia signifera. Next base: position 297,516,611 of record NC_139219.1, read on the forward strand.
CTGCAATATAGATCTCACTTTGACGTAAACCCCACCCAAATCTAATTCTCTCTGCACAAGTAACATCTGCCCTACCTGCAGTGCACATGGTTTTGTCCATCTAAGAAGGATTTTGTCAGAAAGAGTGAACCAAAATAAGGCCCTTAGTTACATAGTAGGTAAGGCTGAAAAAAGACTTGCGTCCATCTAGTTCAACCTGGTATAGATATCCATTGCTGATTTGGTAGGTTCTGGTATTTTACAGACAATTTATATTTCTTATTTGTACCCATGGATGTTTTTCTCCAGTAAATGTTTGTCCAACTTTGCCTTGAACGCATTTAATGAGCCATCCGTTACCACCTCTCTGGGAAGAGAGTTCCAGAGTTTGACTGTTCTGACCGTAAAGAAATTCTTTCTACTAGCTGAATGAAATCTTTTTTCTTCTAATCTATACTCATGCCCTCGCGTCCTAGATTCCTTTCTAGTAGAAAAGAGGGTGTGTGACAGTTCCTTATATTGGCCCTTGATATACTTGTACATGTTGAGCATGTCCACCCTTAAACGTCTCTTTTCTAATGTAAATAGTCCCAAATTGCTTAATGTCTCCCCGTAGCTTAAATTCTCCATTCCCCTAATAAGCTTTGTTGCTCGCCTTTGGACTTTTTCTAATTCTATGATGTCTTTTTTATAGTCATTCCTGTTCGCACGGCCGTAGATTAGCGTTTACTCGACCAACCCACTCCATTGAAATCCCATTTTGCAAATTGATGTGCTCACCGTGCGAATGGATGTGTACAGGTGCACCTGAGCGAATATGTCCAAAGTTATTCAGAATAGGCTCACCATCAAAGGAATTTTACTAGGGATGTGCGCCGGCCATTTTTTCGGTTTTGGTGTTGGATCTGAATCTCTCTTTGTGTTTTGGATCTGAATTGGTTTTGGCAAAACCACCCTTGCGGTTTTGGTTTTGATTTTGGATCTGGATTTTTTTTTTAAATGCTAAATATGGCTAAAATAACAGAATGTGGGCCTGTTTTTGCTCCTTAAGTATTATTAACCTCAATAACATTAGTTTCCACTCATTTCTAGTCATTTTTTATCACTTCACAGCTCACAAAATTGTTTTCATTTAGTTAGGCCAAAAGGTTTTACTGAGGTAGCTGGATGACTAAGCCGTGGAGGCGCAGAGTCTCTGAAAGGATTAGAGATCCTTTGCCTCTCCAAATATGGTTGCCACCAAATATGAGACCGCCGCTAGAGGTCCTCCTGCACCTCTAGCATCAGTCAGACACTAGACACTAGAGGTTAAGGAGTACCTCAAGCGTGTCTTCTCTGTGGTGGCGGCCAGGCCCAGTGGTCGATTAAGGTCTGTGGGGGCCCTGGACAAAAGTGTGGGGCACCCACAGACAACCCCCCTGTCCCCTCCACCCCTGTTCCCCTCCAGGTGAGGCTGGTATGGTACCTGGTCAGGCGAATAGATGGTCACTGCAGCAGTCTGGGCAGTCAGCGGCAGCGCCGGGTAGGGGTCTCTGCAGTGTATGAGAAGTCAGTGTCCGGGTACCTGCAGCAGATGGGAACTAGTAGCGGTATTGACTACTAGTTTCCACCCGCCGCATGGACCCCGCCGCTGACTTTCCATTCACGGCAGGGACCCCGGCCGGCACTGACTGCCCAGACCGCTGCAAGGACCCCCTGCCCACCTACGCTGCCCAAGCACGGGGTGATAGGAGCCCCACACTGGCAGCAGTGCTGGTGTGGGGGACCCCAAATGTGTGGGGGCCCCGGGGCGACCGCCCCTGTCGCCCCGTGCTTAATCCACCACTGGCCAGGGCACATAGTCTCTGTAATGCTGTCAGAAACTCTGCGCCTCTGCAGTGGACGGGTGGTCGGCATCTGGAGGGTGAACCGGTGGGCACCGAGTATGGTGCCGGGTGCCCTGCTACTCTTCGGCGCACGGAGCTCGTGCTCCGCCGGCTCCACCCTACCTATACCCCCCTGCTGCCAGCAGCCAAACACTGCCGACCATGAATCATGCATGGATCAGTCAGATCAGGTCAGTGCTTCTGTGTATAAAATGTAAGAGAAAGTTTTGAATTAGGAGTGTCTCCTAAGAATAACCAGCTTCTATTGATTCGTACATGTATGTTCTACCATGGTTTTTATTTGTGTATGAGCAAACTCTTCCGGGAAAACACGTTAGTCCTTTTCAAATTTTTGAAAGCATATATGTCCATGATCAGTGGCGTCCTTACCTTTAATTACACCCAGTGCAAAGATACACATGCTGGTAAAATATGATGTGGTCTCATGGGATGGGGATGGGGGCATGAACCCCCGTTTTTGCCACTGTCGTGGTTTGGAGATGTGGGCTGCACTCAGGGACAAGCCAGTCTACAGTGCCAGCGCCTACACAGTAACAGGAACCGGGTGATGTACATAAGGTTAAAGTGCAGCACCCAGCTCCACTGAGCAGGAGTCAGCACCTTGGTAGTACCAGTCAGATGTGACACCCGGGTTTGGCTCGCACTTCTTTAGTGACACCACTGCCGCCCTTGGATCTACCTGTACTGCATATGGTACTAGTGTCATCGGTATACTTGATGGTTGGCTGCAAGCTTATATGTTTTGATCAAACTACGGACAAAGGCTCAGGTTCAATAAAGACAAAATAACTAATAATTTTGTGTCTGGAACAAACCATGTTGGTATTTAAGGGGAACAAATACACATACTCTTGCTAACTCTTTCAGAGCATGAGCAAACAAAATCATGCACGATACATTCCGTACTGTAAACTGGCTTAGTTCTCACTCTGTGTGAGTATTTGTGTTTGAGACAGCAATGTTTATTTTAGAACAGTAACTATTCTAAAGGGGTGTGGCCTCGAACCGCAACCCTTGGTTTATGCATTTTCGGGGGTGTGCCCAGTGCTCCCCTAGCCCCCATCCCCCACTCCGCACTCCCTCCCTCCCTTCACTGAAGAGATGGCGAGCAGAGCAGCAGTGATCTCCATCTCCCCGAGAACTGCCCCCTCTCCACATAGCAGGACTGAACCGCTGTTATTGGGACAGTTGGGAGGTATGCTCTGACTTTTATTTCACTCCTCCATCACAATACACAGATTAACACTCTTCTCCATGTACAGTAGTGCTAAAACACATTCCATCATTCCATAACACCTGAAGTGTTAAAACTGATTATTGCATAAAATAATAATGGTTGCTATAGCAACATGAGTTCAATGCATTTGCTTTGACTGTGTTTTTTCCCTTCTTGTATTGTGCTTACTTGTTGTTATTTTGTTTAGATGTAATATATACATATTGTGCTGTCAAATATAACCTTTGTATAATGAATATAGCTGTTTTTATTGAAAAATAAACTAAAATATTCTTAATCTGTTTGTATTTTTAAAGAGCCTTAATTTCGAGATGCTAACAAGTTACTCAGATTCAGAAAAAAAAAAGAAATCCATGATGGTATTCTCAAGGCTGTTTTCTAATAATCAACAGCTATATGAAGGGGATAGAGACTCTCCAAATGAGATACAGTAGGCAGAAAGTGCTTCATAGAGGTCTCCTAGATATTTGTCATTTGTATGTCATACATCCTTTATCCAGTTACTCATGGCTGCATAAAAATGATTAAAAATGCTGCATCATATAATAATCTGTTAATAAATAAATAAAAGTTGAGCAGATTTAGGGTCCATCCAGTTATGGACCCATTAAATATCACACTATTGCTGTGTACACACGGGTCTATATGATTGCTGGGGATATATGGCTAGCCATATATCCCCAGCAATCATATTGCTAGTGTCTCCTTTTCATCAGCGAGACACTGCTACGGGGCGGAGGCGGAGCGCAGCAGCAGGTGACGGGAGGAGGGAGGGAGCAGCGTCGCAGGGCATGGGAGAACAGCACTGATTTCTCCGGCGCTGACCTCCTGCCCGGCGATCGCTGGGGGAAGCCGCTGGTCGCAGGAGCATGCTCCTGCGACCAGCGACCATGAAGGGCTGGCCGCGGGAGCGCGCTCCCAGCCATCTATCGCCGGCTGCACATAAAATCACTAGCAATATGGTCGCTGAGCGACCATTTTGCCAGCGATTTCATACATAATTGCACCCGTGTGTACGCACCTTTAGGGGGGTGATTCGTGTTGACTCAGAAGGGGCTGAATTCGTATCAAACTCACCAAGGCGTTCACAGGAGTAGGGTAGGGGGGTGGCCAGGGGGTGGATGGAGAGGAATGGATAGCGCTTTATGGTCATCCACATGAAAACTCTCAAAACCCCCAATTGCCATAGGTAACAACCTACATACTGTACCATTCATTTCCACACAGAGTATGAACTAATTCATATGTTCTCTTCAAATGTGTCCATCAACCTCCCAAGGGATAGTTCATGCCGTTAAGGAGGAACTCATCTAAACCTTGGGGTACAGGTCGGGTCTCCTTTATCCATGTATTCCAAGAACCGAAATATTCTGACAGCCGTGGTTTTTCAGAATAATTCAGGATTCTTTTTTTTCATACGTACCTCATTCCCCAAGGTCCACGGCGACTATCGGGGCACCACCAGGGGACCAGATAAGTATGGAAAAAAATATTCCAAAATCCGGAAAAAAACGCTTATCCAAAATACTCATGGTCCCGAGCATTTCGAATAAGTGATACTCAACTTGTAATATAATAATAATAATAATAATAATAATAATAATAATAACAATGCCACTGGAGGGTAGATAATTCCAATAAGTGGGAACAGTTGGTACTGTGTAAGTGATGTGCCATAAATACAGTATGTATTTACCTGGGGCAAAGGGGCAGATGTATTAAGCCGGAAGCGGTACATCTGTCAGAATGAACTTAGGTCTACAGTCATTAGGTCGACCCCACTAGGTCGACTGGCAGGATGGTCGACCTGACTTAAGGTCGACATGGGCCAAGGTCGACATGACTTAAGGTCGAATTTGCATAAAGGTCGACATGAGGAAGGTCGACTGGTCATAAGGTCGACATGGGTTTTTCACTGTTTTTTATCCTAATGTCGACACAGTCGACATGGACACAGTTGGCAATGAGAATCGGACCCTCGCATCGCTCGCTTCGCTCGCAATGCTTCGGGCACGGTGCCTCGCTGCGCTCGGCACACTATTTTATTCTCCCACCACGCCCTAGTGGATGGTAGGGCATGAAATACCGCCTGTCGGCACATGTCGGCTCAAAAAACAGTGAAAAACCCATGTCGACCTTATGACCAGTCAACCTTCCTCATGTCGACCTTTATGCAAATTCGACCTTAAGTCATGTCGACCTTGGCCCATGTCGACCTTAAGTCAGGTCGACCTTCCTGCCAGTCGACCGAGTGGGGTCGACCTAATGACTGTAGACCTAAGTTCATTCTAATAGATGACCGCTTCCCATTAAGCCATAACAAGAGATAAATGCAAGGGTGATAAGGAGAGATAAACGTCCAGCCAATCAGCTCCTTACTGACTTTTTTCAAACACAGCCTGTAACATGGCAGTTAGCAGGTGATTGGCTGGATGTTTATCTCTCAATGGGGCAGATGTATTAAGCCTGGTGAAGAGATAAACTGGAGATAAAGTGGAAGGAGATAACGCACCAGCCAATCAGATCCCAACTGTCATATTTCAAACACAGCTGATTGGCTGGTGCGTTATCTCTTCCATGTTATCTCCACTTTATCTCCAGTTTATCTCTTCTCCAGGCTTAATACATCTGCCCCTTATCACCCTGGCATTTATCTCTTGTTAAGGCTTAATACATCTGCCCCAATGGGAGAAAATTCAATGGTAATATTACAAGTTAGGTGTTATAAACAAGTTACCAAAATGGGGATCTGTGGACACTGGGAGGAAGGTGATTTATTCAGTGGTTTAAGAAGATATTTGTACCCTGTTTATCATCCAATGGTAAAAAATGTATATAGCACATGTTACTTTAGCATGGAAGGTGGGCCCCTTTCAGCTGTGGGCCCCATAGCAGCTACACTTTTGGTAGTTACTCCCTTGGATCCATTACAATGAGGGGGTGGTGGGTGGGATGGTGGGTATTGATTGTACTTTAAATAACTTCTTTACATATAACACTTTCCCATTCAAATCATAAAGTTCTGCACTCTGCCATAAAATATATTTCCAATCTTTTATTTCTGCTCAAGCTTCTAATAGTTTATTACATTTATATCATGTCTTATCCATCCAACGCATAAGTTACTGTCAGTGCGGTAGATGTGGCTTCCTATTTCAGAGACAAGAGTGATAATAGGAAATTAAATGGTATGCCCTCACTCCAGTTCCATTACTGAATACTCCAGCACCTTTTCTTCATTTGATCCCATGAATGAAGATTACGTATCTACATTCTTCTCATCCTTCTTCTCTACTCCTTCTCTTAGAAACAGAGAGTGACAGCAGATAAGAACCTTTTGTCCCATCTAGTCTGCCCTCTTGATGTTATACCCTCAAAAATGAATAGCATTTAGTCTCCTATGTTCATCCCAATGATAAATAAATATTTATTTTTGTATTGGTATCTTTCCATCAGTAGGCAAGCATGCAGTGATCACTTATATTCAGAAGAAAAAAAAACAGTAAACTGAACATAACTCTCCTTCAAACTGTCAATCATCTCTCAGCTTCCATGCTCCACAACGCGTTCCTCTGCCTAATGCAGCTTTTTCAAAAAGGCAGTGAAACCCATTGGTTGGAGAAGTGTTTCCCCCCTGTCAACACCCCAATTTCAGCACCATTTGCAATATTGAATTGCTAACCGAACCAGCCGCAGAACTTGACATCATTTGTGGAACTACTGCTCCCAGGAGATTCCTCCTCTGGCACAATCACAAAGAGGACACACAGCTTATCTCTCCAAAGAGGAATGCCACCTCAACGAGCCACCATAAGAGGTATTAGGAGCCACCCCATCTGCTACTATCCATCTTTCAACCAGGGCGCTATAGGAACGGACACGGACACTTTACCAGTACTGGACTTAATGATATGGGTGACCATGCAATGACACCAAGGGTTAAGCACACAATGTTTTTTTTCAATGCTTCTAATTCTATTTAAACATATATTTCTTTTTTTTTATATATACTCTATTGATTATTAAATTTTACTAAATTTCAATTGTATAAAGTGCACATTTGTTTTCCCTTATATTGGGGGGATGCTCTAACATTTATCGCCCCCCTCCACCGGGCATCGCATTGCTAATAGAGATGTGCAGGCTCTGATTTACTCTGATTTCAATGCAGGATCTTATTGGCTATCAACAACTATCATGTGATTTGGGATTGCCCATAAGATCCTACTTTAAAGTGAGAGTAAATCAGAATAAATCAGAACCTGCACATCTCTAATTGCTAATGATTGCATACTGTATGCTGTAACATATGCGGTTATTAACACAAGGGACAGCTTATGCGATAAGAGCTGTCCCTCGCGACCCAGGAGACCCAGGAGTCTGTCTGCGCATGCGAAGAGTGACGGGGATGGCAGGGGGTATGCTAAATGAATAGCATTTAGTCTCCTATGTTCATCCCAATGATAAATAAATATTTATTTTTGTATTGGTATCTTTCCATCAGTAGGCAAGCATGCAGTGATCACTTATATTCAGAAGAAAAAAAAACAGTAAACTGAACATAACTCTCCTTCAAACTGTCAATCATCTCTCAGCTTCCATGCTCCACAACGCGTTCCTCTGCCTAATGCAGCTTTTTCAAAAAGGCAGTGAAACCCATTGGTTGGAGAAGTGTTTCCCCCCTGTCAACACCCCAATTTCAGCACCATTTGCAATATTGAATTGCTAACCGAACCAGCCGCAGAACTTGACATCATTTGTGGAACTACTGCTCCCAGGAGATTCCTCCTCTGGCACAATCACAAAGAGGACACACAGCTTATCTCTCCAAAGAGGAATGCCACCTCAACGAGCCACCATAAGAGGTATTAGGAGCCACCCCATCTGCTACTATCCATCTTTCAACCAGGGCGCTATAGGAACGGACACGGACACTTTACCAGTACTGGACTTAATGATATGGGTGACCATGCAATGACACCAAGGGTTAAGCACACAATGTTTTTTTTCAATGCTTCTAATTCTATTTAAACATATATTTCTTTTTTTTTATATATACTCTATTGATTATTAAATTTTACTAAATTTCAATTGTATAAAGTGCACATTTGTTTTCCCTTATATTGGGGGGATGCTCTAACATTTATCGCCCCCCTCCACCGGGCATCGCATTGCTAATAGAGATGTGCAGGCTCTGATTTACTCTGATTTCAATGCAGGATCTTATTGGCTATCAACAACTATCATGTGATTTGGGATTGCCCATAAGATCCTACTTTAAAGTGAGAGTAAATCAGAATAAATCAGAACCTGCACATCTCTAATTGCTAATGATTGCATACTGTATGCTGTAACATATGCGGTTATTAACACAAGGGACAGCTTATGCGATAAGAGCTGTCCCTCGCGACCCAGGAGACCCAGGAGTCTGTCTGCGCATGCGAAGAGTGACGGGGATGGCAGGGGGTATGCTGGGAGGGATCCGTGACGGATCCCTCAAACAGCACTGTGGTAAGAAGCCCATAGGCTTCTGCAGGTAATCGCCAGCTTTTGCTTTCAATTCCCTCCGCAATGTTGACACTGCGGAGGGGGGGTTAGAGAATACAGAAATGCAGTGAAACCCCAGTTTTTACCACATTTCTAGTTTAGAGCATCCCATCCACTGTGTTGAGGGGAGTGACATCCCCATTCTTGTAAACGCAGCTATACATCTCATTTGGGGCGCCCTCTACAATAACTTGTTATCAACCATTTTCCCCTAAGCACTTATACATACCAGCATTAATAAATTGTAGTATTCATGGGAATATACCTGAAGTTGAAAAAGTTAATCATAGATATTGACAGATTGTTGCCATTATTATAATAATGTTATTCATTGGCAAATGCGGAGGGGGGGGGGGCGCATACGGTTGACTGGAAACACCCCTCCTCTTACCAAGTGGCTCTAATTATGACAACAATAGCAATGATACAGATGGGGCTGGCTTGTGTGCCCCCTGGCATCGGATCCTGCCTGCGTTCCCCGCCACCTCCTCCGCCGTCCGTCGGTACAGGTACCCCTCGCGGCCTCGAGCGCCCCCCTAACCCTGCCCATCTCCCTGAAGCGGAGATGGGCAGGGACACGCAGCGTCCCCGCGAGAGGCTGTGACGCGCGTCCCAGTTCAGTATTGCCCCTGCCACCGGCGCTCGCCAGCGGGGAGGGTCTGGCGAGCCCCGGCCAAGGATGGCAGGGGCTTCATCTGTATATAATATGATTACTAGAGCTGCCATCACATCACTCAGTTTAACCATTCAGGTCCAATGTCTAGTCAGGCTCAACAGCCCTAGCGCTAGTAGCAGATCCAATGGTGAACCACTTTAAAATAAGAACATTAACATCGTTCAACATTCAATGTAGACCATTTTTGAATAATAAAAAAAAAAAATACAATTAATTTAAACATTTAAACCAGACTGTTTGATGGTATGTTAACCTTATTCTGACCCTTTATTTATATTTTTTAAATATTTGATACAGCCAGCCTATACTATAGATCATCTATATTGTTAAATATTTATACTGTATTCCATACAGTATCCAGTTTATAAAAAGACCAATGTGTCCATTAATGTCCATGGTCGTTACTAAGGACCTTATTTTGGTTCATTCTTTCTGACAAAATCCTTCTTAGATGGGCAAAACCATATGCACTGCAGGTGAGGCAGGTGTTACTTGTGCAGAGAGAATTAGATTTGGGTGGGGTTTTACTTCAAAGTGAGATCTATATTGCAGTGTAAAAATAAAGCAGTCAGTATTTTCCCTGCACAGAAACAAAATTACTCACCCAAATCTAATTCTCTCTGCACATGTTACATCTGCCCCCCCTGCAGTGCACATGGTTTTGTCCATCTAAGAAGGATTTTGTCAGAAAGAATGAACCAAAATAAGGCCCTAAGTCTTTCTACTGCTCTCCCGCAGATTATGAACAGAGTAGGAGATTTTGGGCCGTATTTGGAAATCCCCCTCTATAAATCCTGCATTTGCTACTGTTATTCATATGCTTTACGTGACAACTACTGTGTTTTAAAATGTTATATTTGTTAATCATTTTTTTTTTCAAGATATAGACGATAGGAAGCCAGAAAATGGCAGCTGACTATGCTGTGTAGGAGCGGATTATTGGTTTAGCTCTCGATAAAAACATATTATTTGACTTCAACATGCCTGGACAAATCTCCTAATAAGCTGCTGATAACAGGCAAACTGTCCTACATCCCAGCCGTACAATACTGCCACTGTGGAATACTGTGCAGGCAGGGATACTGTAATGTGTGTCATCAGATATCTGACAGGGACTGTCAATTAGAAATTCAAATGACAGTACCAGAAATTCCTGTGACAAAAAGTTAAGTAGTTATTTAGAAACAAACTGGGACTAGTGATACAAAAGAGCACAATTCAACACAATTATATTGATTTCACCTTGGGAATAGTACTATATGTTGTGTTTAGTTAGAAAACAAACAACTGTGAATATTATTCTGGCAGCACAAAGTTGCTAATAAGCAATCTGTCTGTGTTGACTGAATGCAGAGTTGAGGAAAGGAATGCTAAAACGAATCTCATCCTTGAAGACAATCAAGGGTTTTCAAGTTGTCATAAACAGGGAAATTGAATCCACAAACTAACTAGATTGGAGATCATTAACAAAGCTCAGTCAATGCACACAGGAAAATACCTAACACCTCTGTGCCTCTGTGCAGGGGTGCCAACAGGTCGTCTGGGACCTGGTAAAACAGAGGTTGCATGGCCGCTGAGGGGACATGACCACACCCCTCTAAAGCAGGCTTGCCTACCCTCCCTGAATGACCGGAATGCTCCCAAAAATTGAGTCTGCCTCCTGGCCCGCCTGGGAAAGTGGGCGAGTCTCCCGCTTGCTGGTCAGAGCCCCACATCCCCCCTTCCCTGCTGATGCAATTACCACAAACCGCATGTCCGCTGAGAAGGGGCAGGGCTAAAATGAGGGCATATTGCATCATTTAAGCCCCACCCCCACTCTGCGGCCCGTGAATCACTGAGTTTTATGGCATGGGGTGGGGCCAAATGATGTCAGCCTTGTCCCCACCCACACTCCTGATGTGTTGCATCTCCGGGCTTCTCCCGACGAATGAGATTTGTTGGCAGAGTATATAGTGGTGCTTGTGGTGTTGTTAGACAACACACATTTTTGGAAGCTAAACCAGGTGTGTGGTTTATTTGTAGTAATGAGCATAGAGTTAACAGTAGTACTGAAATGGTTAACATGCAGTTATACAGATGTACTGTAGCTGGTAATTGCATGCAAGTATACACAGGTGTATAGTACAGATGTATGGTACTACTACTGATACATATTCTATCCTTGTAGCTTGCAGTGGACACAGGAGGGTATTGGAGGTCACTTTTTCAGCAGAATAGGTCTGCACAGCATGCAGACTTTTAGCAGGTCTACAAAGGATGAACAGCAGGGCTGCGCTACAGCGCTATGTGCAGGGATGCTGTCGAAGATGATTGACAGCTCCCTGTTTCACTCTCTGTGGTAATAGCTGTACGGGGCTCAGGACACTTCTGCTGTGGGGCTCCGTCACTGGGTGTATTGTCTCCTCACAGTGGGGCTGCATACTCTCCTCACACTGAGGTAACTAATATACCCTCCAACATGATCCATTCCATTAGGTACAAAATGCTCTGTTCCTGGACTCCCCTGCCAGTGGCAGTTATAAAGGTGGGACTCCACTGCATACCCTCTAACATGACCCATTCCATTAGGTACAAAATGCTCTGTTCCTGGACTTCCCTTGCAGTGGCAGTTACAGAGGTTGGACTCCAGCACCAGGGCCGGTGCTAGGGTGTTCGGCGCCCCCCTGCAAACTATAAATTTGCGCCCTCCCATACTTTACAATAAGGCAGCGTGTGACAGACGCTGAGAATAAAAGGTGTATAATGCCCGTAGTAAAAGGGCCTCTTATACACATAGGCCCTTATTCTGCTTCACTCGCAAAGGCAAATTCCTTCTCAAATGGACAAAACCATGTGCACTGCAGGTGGGGCAGATGTAACATATGCAGAGAGAATTAGATTTGGGTGGGGTTTTTCTTCAAAGTGAGATTTATATTGCAGTGTAAAAATAAAGCAGTCAGTATTTTCCCTGCACAGAAACAAAATAACCCACCCAAATCTAAATCTCTCTGCACATGTTACATCTGCCCCCCTGCAGTGCACACGGTATTGTCCATTACAGAGTGAATGTGCCTTTGTGAGTGAACCAGAATAACCCCCATAATGTGCCCGATAGCAGAGCTGTAACTAGAAATTTTTGTGCCCTGTGCCAAAAAAGGAATTGGTGTCCGTCCTACCCCACCACACATTAATACGCCATTCCTCCCCAGCACACAAATACACCATTCCTCCGCCCTACCCCATCACACAAATAAGCCATTCCTCCGCCCCACCCCACCACACAAATACCCAATTCCTCTGCCCAACCCCAGCACACAAATATGCCATTGCTCTGCCCCACCCCAGCGCACATTCTTATGACGTTCCTTTGCTCCACCCCAGCACACATTACTTCCCCAATTCCTCCGCCCCAGCCCAGTGCACTTTAATACGCCATTCCTGCACCACACTGTAAAATAATACACCACTCCTCCGCCACACCCCACATTAATTCATCATTCCTCCACCCCAGCACATATTAATGTGCCATTTCTCCGCCCCACCAAAAAATAATACATTATTCCCCCACCCCACATTAATTCGCCATTCCTCCACTTTAGCACACCTTAATACACCATCCCTCCGCTCCACCCCAGCACACATTAATCCGCCATTCCTCTCAAGCACACATTAATACATCATTCCTTCCCCGCTCCCGGCACACATTGCTCAGGTACAGTATAAAGAATTCCCCAGGCACATATTGATCAGATAAATTGTCCTCCTCCTCCCTCCCCTCCCCCACAAGAAACATTGTTTAGGTACATTTTGTCTTCCCCTAGCCCTAGCACACATTACTTCTCCCAAACCCTTTTATAATTAGTAGAATTTACCAGAAACTTCTGTGTGGCTGGCAGTGGAGAAGGCTGCTTATCTTCATCTCCTGTGTCCTGGCCGTCCTGGGCTCCTCCGATGCACAGTCACATGTGCAGCAGCGTGTGACTGACTTCCTGCTTCTAGCAGGAAGCAAAGTACAGACTGAGAGCAGCAGCAGCTGAGCACTGTGACTGGTCTGATGCAGCCTCCCACTGAACGGAGGTGAGGGGGCGGTGCTGTTTGCAGCGCGGAGGAGCAGAGTGTGTGTGGGCTATGCGCAGGACTCGGAGATCATGTTGCTGCTGCTGCCTGTCAGATAATGTGACAGGAGCGGCAGCAGCAGCCGCCGATAGCAGCACACAGACAGCGGGGGATGCAGAGCAAGTGAGTGCACCTCTCTCGGCTGGCGCCTCCCTGCTTTGCATCCTTTGCTGAGCGGGTAGCGCCGGCCCTGTCCAGCACAGTCCAAAATTCAAAGAGGGGGAGTCACATCAACTGTCAGTGAGTCCAGGACAGGGATGCTTGGAGTGGCATTAGGTGTGGCTCCCTTTTTTGAATATTGGACTGTGCTGCAGCCCCACCTCTGCAACTGCCACTGGTAAAGAAGTCCAGGAACAGAGCATTTTGTACCTAATGGAATGGGCCATGTTGGAGGGTATATAAGCAGCGCGCGGACTGGGCAGACAAAGCGCACTGCCTACTGTTGGGCTAAATGGGCTGTCACTCTGAAATGTGACAGCGCATGTGGCCGCTGGGGACACCTACCACTAATAATGGTGGCATCAAGGGGACAAACAGCCTGCAGGCTGTAGCTGCTGTTGGGTTGCTATGGGGACAGGTGCAGAGCGCACCTTACTAACATAAATCAAAGTACGCAAGTATGCTTTGAAGTAAAAAAATATTCATGTGTCACTGCCTCTATGAACAACCCTGAGCAGACCATGCTGCAAACTTCTCTGAGTAAGCAATCAGATTCTACAAGGTTTATCTACTAAGATGGGGGTTCTATTGAAGAGCGGATGTTGCTATGGGCAACCATTAAGAATATACTTCCTATTTATTCAGCACCTTCTAGAAAATAATAGATACTATTTGATTGATTGCCTATAGCAACATCTCAGGACGGGGGGGTGCCGGGCCGGGCAGCACCATTAACATATGGGAACACCCAGCATATCATGGGCGTTCCCATGAGAACACTGGGCGTTCTCATGCTAGTGAGGCCATGACTTGGGTGCGGTGGGCGGGCAGCTGAAGTCAGCGGTTGTCAGCTGCCCATCCTGTCCTCACACAGGGCGCACACAGTTTAGAGACACCATATAGGTGTCTATGAACTGCGAGCGCTGGAGAGAAATGATTTCTCCCCGCCTGGGGTTAGGTCACACATGCGAGGGCCAGCACTGCGGGCCCCGGGCGATGTCTGATGGACCCACATGGCTGTGAATTTCACAGCCTTGCGAGTCAATCAGAATATGGTCCTTGGTTCCAAAACACTGGGAGACTCCTTGCAATGATTAATTGGGCATTTTTTATTTTTTATTTAGCTTCATTTGGCCTTTAGTGATGACAAAATGTGCAGCATAATGGGATTAAATATATGGGACAGGTATATGTGGGTGCTGTATGAATGGGAAATGTGTTTTAACTTGCAGTGGTGGGCAATAAGCGGCCCTCCAGCAATAAGCGGCCCTCCACACATACCAGCATGCCTTGCCTTAGTTTTGCTATTTGACCATGCTGAAACTGATGCAAGGCATACTTTCCTACTTTTGAAAATGAGTTTCAGGGAGATTATAGTTGGCAATAAAATTTTGCTAAGCGGCGTGTCATGCCCCACCTAAAGGGCGTGGCTAGTTCCATATATGTAGAGATTGTGAAAAGAGATTGTGAATGTGGCACCTAGCAGCGTGGGTGTGTAGTGCTACATCTGAGAGGAATCTTTTAAAATGACTTATATCCAAATGTATATGACCCCAAAGCAGTTAGTAAGAGCTACTACACTTGGTAAAGTGCTGGGAAATGGTGCTGATGATTTAATGTAAATGTATCTGTCTCTCATTCCTTTTCCCCCCAAAAATGTAACACTGTAATGTGGGCTAGGTGACATGAGGGAGATTGCTAGACTAATGCGGGAGAGAGGGAGGTTGCTGCTAATTCAGGGAATCTCCTGCAGAATTCAAGAGGGTAGGCAACTATGATGCAAGGCATTCTTGTAAATGTTGTTCATCAACAGCTGGATGGCTACTTATTGCCCATCCCAGGGTCACTATAGGCCTACTGGTAGGAATTATAGTCCCCTAAACAAAAACAAAAAGATAGAGTCATTGGCATTTTCTTGCATCCCTAATTCAATAAGTGCTTATCTTGCAGGAAAACACTTTCTTTTGGAAATGTTTTCTTTTTTTGCTGTTTTAGAATAATGCATATAACAGCTCTTTTACACATTTCAAGAACCTCAAATACTATTTTTATGGCCAATTATATACTTTTTCTTGTTATGCTATATTATTTTGCTTTTTTGAAGGTAGAGGCAAATTTCATGATTTTCACCAAGACTATGGGCCTTATTTTGGTTCATTCTTTCTGACAAAATCCTTCTTAGATGGACAAAACCATGTGCACTGCAGGTGGGCAGATGTAACATGTGCAGAGATAATTAGATTTGGGTGAGTAATTTTGTTTCTGTGCAGGGAAAATACTGACTGCTTTATTTTTACACTGCAATATAGATCTCACTTTGAAGTAAAACCCCACCCAAATCTAATTCTCTCTGCACAAGTAACACCTGCCCCACCTGCAGTGCACATGGTTTTGCCCATCTAAGAAGGATTTTGTCAGAAAGAATGAACCAAAATAAGGCCCTTAATACGGGCAAGAATTATCAGACGACTTCCATTTTCGCTTATTTCTAATTGAAATGCGAGATAAACAGGAGCGCATGTACAAGCAATGGAAATATTGTTTGCTATGTACAAGTAACAAGCATTAACGTTTTATCTTGGCTAATTGAATTCCCCCCTTAGAATCCCTCAATAGTGCAGAGATGTGGAAAACACTTTTTACAAGCATGGCTAATTCTGTTCCTCGAAGCTGAAAATGTAATTTATAAACTCAAAGCTGGTGTGGTTTTGAGAAATTAATTTGTGATTCAGGCAAATACTGGAACTGAGTTTAAAATGGAATTCTGAAGTCAACTCAAGATGTGCTGGACCTACCACAAATGCAGCTGATCTTTGATAGTCTTACATGTGCTTTCAGTGCATTTGATTTACGCATTACAAATTTGAAAAACTTGTTTGACACACGTCAAAAGTGATCAGCAAAGAAAAAAAAAATTCCAGGCTCAGCAGTCGCCACACAGGCTGTAAACCGTGTGAGTTTTTAACAGCTTCAAATTGGATGAAGAGGCTTAAATGTGGTTAAAATCTTTAGCAAAAGTGTAATGTTGTCTCAATATTTTTTTTAAAACCAGCACAAATCCAGTTCCTACTGTAGCTCGAAAATGTTGACTATTACAGTATTGACCTTGAACAGCAGTGGATGGTTAGTTTTAGGCTTCAGGATGGGAGGGAAGGTTAGAGATAGGCTGCTGGGGGAGGG
Organism: Crinia signifera; assembly: GCF_055691185.1. Classification (NCBI taxonomy): domain Eukaryota; kingdom Metazoa; phylum Chordata; class Amphibia; order Anura; family Myobatrachidae; genus Crinia; species Crinia signifera. The sequence goes on from NC_139219.1 coordinate 297,533,370, forward strand.
TTGGGGTTAGGAACTAGCGGAAGGGTTAGGCATACTCAGTTCTGCAAGTGCCACTTGCTCTTTTAGATGATCACTGGACCTGCTACAAATCTATAGAGCTGCCGGACCGGCTGTACCTGGTAATCCAGCACTAGACCACCATGGTGCATTTCGTTAATTGTGTCAACATTTAATCAGTGTCAACATTATGAATTTCAATCTGGTCAATGTTGATATTGCATGTCAACATAATGACCATTGCATTAATCTCATGTTGACTTTATGAATGTCTACATTATAAATGTCAACAATATCTACTACACCCAAAGTCAATGGGGAAGACGGGATGCAGTGTAAATCCTGGCGGTCGGGATCCCGGCGTTCAAAATCCCGACGCCGGAATCCTGACTGCCGAAATACCGACACTTTCGCCCTCCGGGGGTGTCCACAACACCCCCGGAGGGAGAATAAATTAGTGTGCCGAGCGTAGCGAGGCACCGGGCCCGCTGCGTGGCGAGCGCAGCGAGCTCGCAAGGGGGGGGGGGGGCGATCCACATCCCCCCCTTGTCGGGATTTCGGCGTTCGGGATTCCGGCGTCGGGATATTGAACGCCGGGATCCCGACCGCCGGGATCCCGACCGCCGGGATTTATTACTGAATCCGGGAAGACAGGGATAATTTGCTGTGAGGGGTATATTTACTAACCAGCATTTTCAAAGCCCAGATCATCAGTGAAGTTGAAACTTTAAAACAGCCAAAACAAATAAATGCTAAATTAAATAATTACATTTGGTTAGATTTTATTACTATTATTTATTTATTTATTTACAATTGCCGTTTGTAGATCTATCAGTCGATGCCAATGTCAAAAATAAGTGTATTTCTGGATACAAATACACCTATTTTTTTTACAAATTTCCTTTAGTAAATTTCCCCCATAATGTCATTTATTAAGGCCCCCCCAGTATCGACGTGATCCCGAAGCATGGCTAGCGGCGGCGGTACACGTCCGACCGACCTTTTCATACCTCCACTATCCACGTCGGCATGGAGTTGATTTTATATAGTGTGGCGAACGCAGAGAGCCACCTAGACCGAAGCAAGGCGAGCGCAGCGAGCCCCGTGAGGGGACGCTTAATGCATGTAACATAATACATGTCCCCTCGCGACCATGTCCATGTCAGGATTTTGACCATGTCGGGATTTTGACCTTGTCGGGATTTTGACCATTGGTCAATAGCTGTCGGGATTTTGACCGTCGGGATTTTGACCGTCTGGATTTCATACCGAATCCATAAGACAGGCTCTTGGCTCTGAGTGATCACTATGCAATTTGGGCACAATTTCACCCAATTTAGATGAATAGGGCCGTGAAATCAACCCAAATTGCACATGAAGACATTCCATCCGACCCGATGTGCGGTCCCGTGCGCATCGGATTGAAGTCGGGAGATCGGACGGGCTGCACATAACATTTGCTAAATAATAAAGACAGTTGCAACAGTGGACACTGGCAGAGATATATTCTAAAACAAGCACATGTGGAGAGAGGGCCCTGCTCGTTAGAGCTTACATTCTAAAAGGAAGGGGCAGGTCGCGAGGTTGACATGGGTTTTTTTCACTGTTTTTTAACCCGACATGTGCCGACAGGTGGTATTTCACGCCGATAGGGCGTGGTGAGAGAAAAAAATAGTTTGCCAAGCGCAGCAAGGCTCTGTGCCCGAAGCATCGCAAGTGAAGCGATTTGCTAAATCTTATGTGCAGCCTGGGGCCAAGCGGGGGACAGCAGCGAACGGGGGATGCCGGCTACCAGAGAGCTGGGTGGAGGGAGCAGGGGGCCGGGGGGCGCAGGGAATAAGGGAGCCGGGCAGCGCCAGTGGAGGGAGCAATTAAAAAAAATGAATAGGAAGCCAGTGAAGGAAGACATCAGTGATTGTCTGAGAGAGGTCTCAGCCAATCAATGGCTGCCCATTTATGTACAGTATCGGCTTTTTTTTAAGTGCTCCCACCACGGCTTCCCCTGCCTGGCTCCCTGGTTCCCTGCATTGCCCCCTGCTCCCTCCCCCAGCTCTCTGATCCCAGGCATCTCCCCCGCTTCTGTCCCTGGCTCCCTGGTCCCATCGCCGGCATCCTCTGTCCCCCTGCAGCACCCTGGGAGTTGCATGTGATAAATCGCACATGAAGTGCCTAATCGCATGTGATCCGGGGAGCTGCCGGGACATTCAGGTCCGACTTGTCCTTAGGACAAGTCAGACTAATGTATGGGGGCCTTTACAAGAGATCATTTTCATTATACAGTATTAGCTGGGTATCTGCACTGTGCTCTGTACACCTATGAAAAGGTAATGCATACCACCTAACTGGCCCAATTACAGTTGGGTGGTATGCATTGTCCCCATTTCAGACTGTATGCACCTTCGGCGTGACAGTTCCCAATTCCGGAGGTCTTAATGTTAGGAGGTATGGTAATGGCCATTAGTTAGGTTATAGTATAATACAGGTATTCTGCCTCCAACTACATTGCCGAGATGCAATTTAAATAGGTTTTTAGATTTTTTTAATGTGTGTTCAGTTCCTGACACTTTGTTTCAACAGTTCTGTTTGTTCCATGTTGGAAATGTTTTGTAATAGCAAGCCTACAAGAAGGACAAGAAAGATTTTTAATGTGATTCACACAACTAATAACTGTTATGTTCTAGAAATACACAGTGTATTTAGGTTCTCTACACAAAGCACAATAAGCATGCTGTCAACTTGAAACGTATGGGTATTGATCAGCCAGCCCACCATGGATAAGACACAGTTACACAGATTAGTGACCCTGTGGAATTGTAAACTTCAAACACAGGAATCAGGGAATCTTAACATCTGTATTGATCCAAGTTCTTTTTCTTGAAATATAGGATCTCCCAGGACCTTTGTGTTTACTGATGTGATGATCATATTAAGACATTTACTGTACACTTTATTTCATGTTCCCATTTTATCACGTTTTATTTATTTGTAAATCAGTAGAAAATTCATCACAGGTAAAAATTGCAGAACATATCTAAAAACATATATGTGACTGGAACATTTGGTAACCAGGAATCTGCTCATGAGACTGTAAAAATACAGGTCACTGGCTTTGAGACAGAATAATAGGAAATAAGGAAATATAGGAAATAAGCTAAACAAGGTGGAACGGAAAATTCAATCTAAGGTGCTATCAGCCTCATAAATGAATGCCCCTTTAAAGAACTTCCGGGATCCCTAGCGGCAGTTTGTGTTTTGTTATTTTTTTAGGCTTTTTTTATCATAGTAATTGATGTACACCTTGAAATGCATGTTGACCTATATACTATAAAGGTACCCAGAAGGTACAGTGGATAGCCTCATTAAATGACCCTAACATCACTAGCCTTAGTAAAAATTGTTGCCGGTGAAAGACTACATGCATGCTGGGTAGATGCACATCACTGAAAAGGGGTTGTGGCTTCACAAGAATGGGTGTGACTTTGTAGGCAGTGGGCATGGCTTCAAGGACCATTTATTTTTGTCACTCCGGCTGTCCCAGAGATGCTGGGCTGCCCTTGGACACGGTTTTATCTGCAGTCCCAACTAGGGATGCCAATCCCGGGGCATTTTTTCAATCCCGGGATTCGGGATTGAAAAATGCTCAATCCCGGGATTCCCAGGATCCCGGGATTGGCTTCCCTAATAATAAAAAACACCCTCGCCGCCCATATATTTACTTACATTTCGGAGCCAGGAGCCGGGTTGCTGAGCGGGTGGCTTGGAGCCTGGTCCCTGGTGCAGCCGGGAGCTGGGTTGCTGAGTGGGCGGGTAGGAAGGCTCATACGGCGGGGTGGCTTGGTGGCAGGGAGCGCTGGGTGGGAGGGCTTTGTGGCAGGGAGTGCTGGGTGGGTGGCCGTGAGCGCTGGGTGGGCATGCGGGTGGCCGGGAGAGCTGGGTGGTCGGGCGCTTGGCTGAGGCGGATGTGCAGCTGTGCCCTGCGCAGCGTGACCTCATCACGCTGCGCAGTGCTGCACTGCCGGGTATGGTAGAAGCCGGGCAGTGTCTGAGTGCTCAGACGCTGCCCAGCATTAGACTGCGTATGCGCAGTTTAATTCCGAAATTCCGGGATTGGAAACTCCAATTCCGGGATTAAAAGGCCGGCGTTTTGGGGGCCAAATCCCGGGATCCCGCCGATCCCGGAATTGGCCACCCTAATCCCATCTTCTACATTATGACAGGAGTCAGGTGCACCACAGTGCAGCACCTGGCTCCAACCACTAATCCCCATGTTTGCAAGTAGTACATTTCTGGCTGCTCTCAGCTTCTATCATTGGCAAGTGCTAAATATTGTACTCTTGCAAACACCACATTGTGCAAAAAAACAGAGTGGATGGCACTACCATTGTTACATTGGTCCTTATTCAGATCTGATCGCAGTACAAATTTGTTCTCAAAATGGGCAAAACCATGTGCAGTGCAGGTGGGGCAGATGTAACATGTGCAGAGAGAGTTAAATTTGGGTGGGCGTGGTAAAACTGAAATCTAAATTTCAGTGTAAACATAATGCAGCCAGTATTTACCCTGAACAGAAACAAAATAACTCACACACATCTAACTCTCTCTGCACATGTTACATCTGCCCCACCTGCACTGCACATGATTTTGCCCATTTTGAGAATAAATTTGTACTCCGATCAGATCTGAATAAGGGCCTTTGTTTGGAATTTTAGTGATATCTCTTATTGAGTATTTCTTCTTCTTTGAGAAGATCCACAAAACACACACACTATTTGCAAGGCCTAAAAACAAGTTTGAGAACCAGTGATCTTAATCATCATAGCCCGGGGCAATACAACTGGAAGCCTCCCAGGCCATTAATCACAAGCGTGTCAGTCGGGGAAGCAATCACTTTGATTAATTGGGGATGTTCAAAAATCTTGGTCTGTTATTGGCCCTCAAGGCCTGGAGTTGTGTAGTCCTGTTTAACTGGTAAATATAGCTATATGAGTAATAGAAATGTGCATTCGTCTAGTCAGATCTGAAATGATATGTCATTGCTCATTCTTATCTGATATGTTTATTATTACATTGCTAATTTTCCTTTCCTCTGACACAGAGGCGTACATAATAATAAGCAGGTTCCTGATTCCTCTTCCTATGTCTCTCCTTTGCACTTACAACATATGGGGGGAAATGTAATAGGATGAGAGATTCAGAAAGTGAGAGATTCGGTGAGAAATCTCCAGTATTTTTTTTAAAGCGGCAATCATTTAAACTGCAAAACCAGTTTGATTTTTAAAGTGTAAATGATTGCCGGTTTAAAAAAATTGGAGATTTCTTACCAAATCTCTCACTTTCTGATTCTCTCATCCAATTACATTTTACCCAAGGTACTAAGGGCCTTATTCAGATTGCATCGGTACTGCGCGCATTCGCACGCAGTACCGATGTTGTGCGTCTGCGCATGCGCAGGCGTGTTTCTGCACATGTGCAGGCGCATGGTGCGTGCACCCACGGCGACCTTTCGGGTCGTCGGGTGCACGCACCCATGGCAGCGAGGGGGGGGGCGGAGATGGCAGGGAGCGCCGGGCTGCCCCATTACCATATGGGAACGCCCAGCGTTCCATGGGCGTTTCCATGAGAACGCTGGGCATTCTCATGGTAACGAGGCAGTGACGCGGGTGTGTGGGCCGGGTAGCTGACATCACCGGATGTCTGCTGCCCGCCCATATCACGCCAGCGTGCACGCATATATACGCAACTGAAAAGTCACTTATATATGCGTGCACGCTAAACATCATTCGATGGTCGGTGACCATCAAATGATGTGGGCGGACACCCCAGCAAAGTGAATGGATGTTTATGCAAAACATCCATTCGCTGCTGTGCGGGCGAAGCCGCCCTTTGCTGGGGCAGCGGGGGGGGGGGGGGCCTGCGTTCGCTGGGCGGGGTTTGGTGGACTCGCAATCAACCTGAATAACCCCCTGAAACTCTTACTCTATTTTGTTAGTTTGAGCCGTAGTTGACATCACACTACAGCAAGCAGTATAAGAAAATATTATGATATGGTATACCCTATAATACTGTAGGAATAATATATTTTACAATAGAACTTTCTAAGGGCCAGATGTATCAAGCTTCAAAAGTGATAAAATGGAGAGTGATAAACAACCAGCCAATCAGCTCATACCTCTCATTTTTCAAACCCAGCCTGTGACAGCTGAGTGGCTGGTTGCTTATCACTCTCCATTTTATTACTTTTTGAAGCTTGATACATCCGGTCCTTAGAATGCAAACTTTATAAGTTTGACGTTGCATCGCTAGTTGTTTTTCCTGTTCCTTAAAAATATATTGTTTTAGTATTTTAGACCATAACTGCAATGAAATGATATATATCTATCAAATACCTTATTCTTCCACTGGCTTTAGTTCTGACTGCTGTAGGTGGAATTGGGCCATAAATCTCACTATTTGCATAAGAGTCCCCACAAGCAGTGGCCTCTATATATATGTACACAGTACAGACCGGAGCTGACACAGGGCACTAAACTCAGCAACATCCCCCGGTCTGGCAGCTAGTGCTTTACAGATTCTGTAGCAGTAGGCAGTAGCATTGTATTTATTAAAATGACCATCTGTCCATGTGACAATGGAAATAGAAGTTTATTGCAGGGTGTACGTGTCCATTGTGCAACATAGAGAACAGCGGGGAAGTTGGTTATTCTGGTTTAAAAAAAGAAAAAAAAAACGTAATAACCTGAAGGTAATGTTACTACAGTATCTAATATTATAAATAGGGCATATTACCAAAAGCGCAGGGCTCGAAAACATTTTTTTAAATCGAGGAGCCAGGGTGAAAAGTGAATGCTCCAGACACAAAAGTGTCCCTTACCTACATGCTCGTTGCTATGGATTACTTGCTCGATGCCAGGGGTTTCTTGCTCGGTCAGGTGTTTCTTGCTCGATGCTAGGGGTTGCATTCTCGATGCCAGGTGTTGCATGCTTAATGCCAGGAGTTGCATACTGAATGCCAGGTGTTGCATGCTCGATGACAGGGCTTGCATGCTCTTTGCCAGGGGTAGATGTTTGTTGCCAGGGGTATATTTATTTATTAACAGTTTCTTATATAGTGCACAAATATTACGCAGCGCTTTACAGAGCATAGTTATGGGAAAAAACACATACCAAATTAAAGCACAAGACAGTTTAGGACAAGTACATGGTTAATATGGATAGTTGCACCAGGGAACAGGACACTGAAGCAATCATCAGGGTGACAGAGTTTTATATATTCTAAGAAAGGCACATAAAGAGAGAGGGCCCTGCTCGTGAGAGCTTACATTCTAAAGGATACATGCTGATTGCCACGGGGGAATTACCCTTCCTCCTCATTCCTCCCTCCCCACTGTTACCATGCACGGTAACAGCAACAGACGGGCAAAGCGGTAGACAACCCAGCCATCTCCGGCTGTATCAGAGCAGGTCCACAGTGCAGATATTTCAAAACTAGAGGTGGCACACAAGCTTATCTGAACTTGCATTCCAATAGCCAATCAGGAGCTGCCACTCCTGATTGGCTGCCGAACCATATGCTCCGATTGGCTTGAGTTTTGAAATAGCCACGGACCTGCTCTGATACAGCTGGGTGTCCATCGCTCTGCCCGGCTTTTGCTATTAATGCACAGCTCTGTCCAGCGCTATCTGCTTCCTGGCAAATCTGGTCTCCAGGAAGCAGAATCTGGTCACCGTGGTCACCTGGCCTCTAGGTTTTTGTTGAGCCCTGCCATAGCAACCAATCAGATTCCATCTGTCATTTTCTACGATGCAATAGACAGAATCTGATTGGTTCCGATAAGCAACATCACCAACATAAATATTAGAAGCTTTAGCAATTTTACTGTTGATTTAAATCTGTTCCAATGTCTGAGCATATCGCTGTAATGAAGAAACACTTAAATGACATACACTATCCCACAAATGATTTCACTCATTCCCAAAACTCTGCTTGTCACTGCTCAAAATCATTCATGTAAGTTGTAATTCTCACCGGTATGAGATAGCATGCGGTGTAATTTAGGTTGTAATGTCAGTGAATGTATCTGCATTCTCAGCCTCTGTTCAATGTTCCATGACAACTAGGTGAGACAGCAGAGGTTATCAGAACAGCTGCTAACTAAACTGAAAATTCCAGGCACTGAGAACCATCTGTCTATACATTCACCAATGTATATAAGGTCAATCTATCAGGCTGCAGCACTCCAGCTGCCAGTCCATCAGGCAGGCTTTCTTTCTAGACTCTGAACAAAAAGAGCTAGCGCTTCACTTTGTGTCGCACAGAATGGCTGATTTGATTAAGTCCCCAACTCTCATTATGCTAGGTAGGGGTGTAGAATTTCAATGATAATCCATAATGCATGACCAGTTTCTCACCATAGCAACATAAATTCAAGGTTACCAGCTCAGACACATAATTGGTTGTGCACCGAGAGCTGGGCGAGGGCTGTTAAAATTCTTGTCATAGAAAGTAGCATCCATCATCTTGTCTGAACTGCACCAAACTGAACTAGTAATCAGTGGAGAAAAATGCAATAAAATATTAGTACAGTGGGTTTTACAGTCTCGCAAACCCTCCCTTTTGAAAGGATTCTTGATTTAAATGACAAATAATACACTTTTTCATTTTTTATATAAAAACAAGGTTGATTCAGTTTTTTCCTAGTATACATGACAGGTCCAGTTAGCCCTTAAAAAACTGGATTGGGGTGATCTTGAATAAAAAAAAAAATATTTTACTATTATTATAACTATAATATAACGCATCATGGGCCTCATTCTGGTGCATTCGCTCTCCCGCACGTTTGCACGTGGGAGCGATGTTTTTCTTCTGCACATACGCATTTCTGCACATCTCTCCCAGTATGTATGTTCTAAGCATTGATGGACCTTAGGTTGACTGTGTAATTCACCAACTAATATGACATCGCCCACTCTCCCCCCGACACACATGTTCTTGACTAATGAGAATACATTCCATAGTACATACCCTATGTATTAATCTAAGCAACATAGTAGTTGAGGTTGAAAAAAAGACGTACGTCCATCGAGCTCAACCATTGATTTAGATTTGTCATCTCCTATTTGAAATATATACTTTGTTTTAACATTGACAAAATAGTGGTTATAGGTTGTACCCCAGAATGTTTTCTTCCAATAAATGTTTGTCCAACGTTAATTTAAATGTGTTCAATGCTTCTGCCTTCACCATCTTTTCTGAAAGAGAGTTCCATAGCCTTACTGCCCTGACTGTAAAAAAGCCTTTCCTTTTAAGGGTACTGAATCTTCTCTCCTCTAGTCTAGTTAGTTTTATTGCACATAGGTATAACAGCTTTGTCTGCTTTATTCAGGGATCGGTCACTGCTTTATGCCCAGTACACATGCTGCAACTGCTTATAGGCAAAACCCTGCAATCTAAGCAGGGTAGACAGTGTGGGTGTGGTACAGGGGTCCAACAGTCGGTATCCTGACTGGCCGGACCCAGACAGCATGGTGATTGCAACTAAGCCCCTTGCAGGCTCGCTGCACTCGCCACACTGCGGGTATGGTGGCTAACTACGCTACACGAGCCACCTATTCTATTCTCCCTCTATGGGGTCGTGGACCCCCACAAAGGAAAATAGCTAGTGGCCGTCGGGAACCCGGCTGTCGGTGTTTTGACAGTTGGGATCCTAATGTCGGGATCCCGACAGTGCATGAACTGTCTATCTCTGCAGGCGATGGCTATGTGCAGGACCGCACATTGCTATAGGACATACACACCAAACAATCCGGGCTTTGTTTCTGAGCGATCTAGTCAGATCACTTAGAAATAGGGCTTACATCTCCCCCATGTGTATGTCCCATTAGGGTCCATGGTCCCAAATCAATAATTTATTTCTCAATGGTATCTTGCCCTGTATAAATATCCTCTCTTAAGGGGCAAACACATGGGGACATTTTTGGCTATTTCCAAAACGATCTGTCTAGAACACTAAAGCTGTGTACACACAGGCAAAAATCGCTGGCAATATGGTTGCTGAGCGACCATATTGCCAGCAATTGGAGTGTGCACCGGCGATAAATCGCCGGGTGCGCGCTCCCGTTTTCGGCCCCCTAATGCCTCGCCTCCCGGCAGTGTGTCATTTTCATCAGCGATCATCTCTGATCTCTGATGAATATGGGACACTGAGCAATATGATTGCTGAGCAATATATTGCCAGCGATCATATTGCTCTGTTTGTACACAACTTTAGACTTTAAGCACAAATTGCTAAATGTGTACACCCCATAGAGATGGCAATGCTCCACCCATCGCCATCGCTGGGTTAGATCTTGTGTGCATGCAGGCAAAATCTAGTTAGATCGCTTAGCAGGGTTTTTTTGGGTTTGGAAATAAAGCTTAGCACACATCGCTATGGGCCTTATTCTAGTTCTCTCTTAGAGGCAAATTCCTTCTTCGCTGGACAAAACCATAAGCACTGCAGGGGGGCAGATGTAACATGTGCAGATATAATTAGATTTGGTGATTTATTTTGAATAAATAACTGACTGCTTTATTTTTACACTGCAATTTAGATCTCACTTTGAAGAAAAACCCCACCCAAATCTAACACTCTATGCACATGTTACATCTGCCCCACCTGCAGTGCATATGGTTTTGCCTCTAAGAGTGGATTAGAATAAGGCCCTATGTGTGTATGAGCGATCTAGACACTGGGAAGTTCAAGGGCAATTACCTACCACCCTAATTTGCTCAGCAAACATAGCTAAGCACAATTCTCAAGTCCTTCACGAACATATTTACTAACATAATTTTGCAGGAAATCATCCAAAATTATGTCTGCGGCAGACTCCCTAATTTTGTTCTTAATAGCAGCCCTATAGGTTTCTATATGGGCTGCTAGGATTCGGCATGAAAAGCCGGCGGTCGGGATCCCGGCGTTCAAAATCCCGACGCCGGAATCCCGAGCGCCGAAATCCCGACAAGGGGGGGGACGTGGATCGCCCCCCCCCCCCCTTGCAGGCTCGCTGCGCTCGCCACGCAGCGGGCCCGGTGCCTCGCTACGCTCGGCATACTAATTTATTCTCCCTCCAAGGGTGTCGTGGACACCCACGGGGGGAGAAAGTGTCGGGATTCCGGCGTTCGGGATTCCGGCGTCGGGATTTTGAACGCCGGGATCCCGACCGCTGGGATTTAAACTGCATCCCGGGCTGCTGTATTGTGAGATTTAGCAAGTTCCATAATACTAAGCAAAGTATTCATTTTGTTAATTTTTATGTCGCTAATTTAGGAGTTATTGTTATAGCCAATGCAGTAAATGCTAAATAGGGTCATCAGTGTGGAACACTAAAAAAACATGTTGGATCTGATACTTCAGCTATACTCTCGCTGCTGCCGGGACCCAGGTCGTTGCTGCTCAAACAGCAAACTTGGAGATGACAACATTTCCAAGAGCCCCTGAGCCAGCCAATTAGCAGCCTTTTAGGCATGCCCCGGGTCTGCCTTTCATAATGCAGCCCACCCTGGTCATGCCCTGGTCACTCTCACTGCTGCCGGGACCCAGGGTGCTGCTACTCAAACAGCAAACTTGGAGATGATGACATCTCCAAGAGCTGCATCTTACAGTTATACTATTTGTGTGGGGTTTGCATGTTCCCTCATGTTTGTATAGGTTTATTCCAAGTTCCCTGCATACTTACTATACTTCGAAAACATATTAGTAGGGTCATAGGCTTCTGACAGGAATGTGAGTTTCCACATGAATTTTAGGTAAATAGTACTTGATAAAGAAACTCATTAGGCGCAAAGGTGTATTTATAATAGGTTCAGTGTGTACATTACTGCAGCATAAATCATTTGAAGAAAAAATGCTATAATTTTCCTGGTGATGTGTGCATGAGACACAGGGTGAGATTTAATAGGATGAGAGATTCAGAAAGTGAGAGATTTGGTAAGAAATCTCCATTTTTTTTAAAGCGGCAATCATTTACACTGCAAAATCAGTTTGATTTTGCAGTGTAAATGATTGCCGCTTTAAAAAAAACTGGAGATTTCTCACCAAATCTCTCATTTTCTGAATCTCTCATCCCATTAAATCTCACCCATCGAGATTTGGTACTGGGAATATGGCGAGTGCCATGTTTCTGGAGACCTGCACAAGTGCAATAGAGATTTTTCACCTGGGAACATGGTGAGTGCCATGTTTTCAGAGGCCTGCACATGTGCAATAGAGATTACACCACGGAACATAGCGGGTGCCAAGATTCCAAAGACCTGCACCTGCACATGGTCTACTGTGTCACCAAGAGGATGGAGCTTGCATTGAGTGTGCACACGGGCCCCCTCATCTCTTAAAATATCCCAGTCAGCAGGAGCTCGATCTAGAACTCACCACTGATGTGTGGAGACCTAAAACTCAAAACAGTTCACCATACAGGAAACCAGATTGTCACAGAGATCACAAGGCATAGAACAAAAGGTTAAAGAGGGGGGGGGGGGGGGGCAAAGCGGTCCTTGAGATCTACCAAAAGTTCATGTTTTCCAGGCCACCTGTAGAATGTGTCGGTTAGTATTGAATTAATCACATGTTTGAAAATGTGACAGTTTGTAATAACTGCACCTCTGCACCAGCTAGGTGGTCTGGAAAATGTTACCTCCTCAGAGCTCGAGCATAGGTTTGGCCACCATTGGTTAAAGACATATACAGTATCTACGGCATTGTATGTCTACTAAATGACCTACCCTAGGACTACAGTACATTGAAAAACATTCCCACCAATAATTTGGTCATTGACTCAATTTACTTCCATACAAAAGGCATTAATACAATGTTTGTTTTATAAAAACAGGACCAAAAAGTGTGTGATTAGTTCTTTCACTTGCCGGACGGGGATGACAGATAATAATCATTTGAACTAACCGAAGCAGGAATATCAGTCATTTTAGGTTCAACAGCAATTCCATTTTCTATTTTGCCATCCTCGCAGGGAAATGTATAATACAGTATACCATCAGCAAAGGTCATCTGGAAACATTAGAGCTTGGTGCATATTAATCTTTGTTGGCTTTTTCTTCAGAAACTTTATGTATATAAATGTATAAGTGCCCAGGTTCATAAATAATGTTTGTAAGGGTTATCGTTGGGTCACATATGGCATTACAAGTCTGAGAATTAAATGCTAGGCTTCAGTAGCTCTTACATATTACATGCTTCCCTCTCCAATTCTACTGCAAATAGGATTCACATCATCACCTTATCTATAATAGCAAATCATTTACCCCACATTTTACCTTCATGAGTATAAATCAAGAAGGCAAACTGATAATAACAGAAAGAGGGGGTGCAATCAAAATTAATGATGTCGTTTATAAAGCATTAGAAAAACATAATAAAAAAGATAACAAAATGTAAATAAATTGCTTCAGCTGTCTATCTTTTGTCTTCGGGTTTTTGAGATAAAGAGATTGCGGGTCATTCATGCATCGTGCCTGTCCTTCAGATTTACAGACATCTATGTCGCCCAAATGTTAGCTGCTGCACTTGACATTCTGTTTAGAGAATGCGTCCCTGTTGTTATCATCAATGGTCAATATTAATGCCACGTTAAAACCTTCTAAAAGTGGCCTGTGGAGTAGCAGTGATATCATTCTTGGATCCAACAGCAGATGATGTGTCACGAACTCCATCTTAAAAAAGTACATTAGTCTAAATAATGACCAATGCTAAAACTGATTTATTTGTGCATTGTAAAAATGATAATTGCAAACTAAAATAAATGTCTGTTGAAAAACTAATATCAATAAAGTAAAAGTAAACCATTTTTATAGATAGAGTGTTATCCCCCCCTAAAAATCGTTTAATACCAGCAGATGGAGACAGCATCAGGCTTGTATCACACATGTCTAGAAGAATTATAATGAGACACTGAGATCCAAATTCTGTGTTGAAATGCTGTAATCTAGGAAATTAAAGTCTGATTCATATGAAATGACTTGGTTTGGATGACTGAGATATTAACATGTCATTGCAATCTATGGAGAACTTTTTTATGGCATATGAAGTACAATTAAAGAAACACTCATTGCAGCTTATTAACTTCAATACCAGGGGTTAAAGTGTGTGTGTGTGTGTGTGTGTGACAGAGAGAGAGAGAGAGAGATATGACAACAGGGTGGTTCCACCACCTGCAATGGTAGGGGGAACTAGTTCCACCTCCATCATGGCCCAGCACAGAAATTTCAACAGAAAAGTCTGCCCCATCACCCACATCAGTAGATGTTTTCCGCACCTCTGTGTATAAATGGGCACTACACTGGGCATTATGTGTATAAAGGGCACTACTACTATGGGAATTATGCGTAAATGGCACTACTATGAATTTGGGTAAAGGGGTACTTCTGTGGGCATGATGTGAATAAGGGATACTACTGTGTGTTATAACATAAATAAGAGATACTATTTATTAGCATAATGTAAATGGATACTACGGATTGTAGAAATGTGAATAACTGCACTACTGTGTGTCGTAATGTGAAGAGGGGGAAGTACTATGTGGTGCTATATGAATCATGGTAACTCAATGCGGTGTTACGTGAATAGGATTGTGCTACTGTGTGGTATCATTTGAATTAGGGGAACTATTACTGGGGTAGTTCAGAAATATACAGTTTGCATGGGGGGGGGGCGCAAAAACCTTACCACTGACCCTTGTTCCACCTAATGGTTAGTAGGTGGCAGGATAAATGAGTTCCATCACCTCCTAAGGACTACTTTAAGCCCTTTATAATACGGATTTGTCTGCCACCACATTATCTACTGTCTTCCAGTTAGACCTCTAGTGTTTTGAACCAAACAAACACTTTGTGACTTCCATTTTATAGGTTGTGTTTGAAAAATGACAGTTAGACGCTGTTTGGTTGGTGCTCTGCCTTTGCCCACTTTATCTCTCTTTCACCAATGTCTTGTGAGATTATTATCACCTCCTATATAAATACTGTAGAGTTAAGAGAAAATGCTATTTGTAGAGTAGAGAACTGGCACCAGAACTAGAATGCTGACGCTGGAATTTTGTCTGCCCAGGGGGGGGGGGGGGTTAGGTACTTAGATGGGAGGGTTTGGGTTTGGCTGGGAGGGGGGACTTTAGCTTTAGACAGGGGGTTGGGGTCAGGAGGGAGTAGGGGTAAAGGGTTAGGGTACTTACAGCGCACTTGTCAGGATTCTCCATATTGGGATGCCAGGGACAATCTTAAGACTGCCCGAAACCTGACTGCTGGGATATCGTATGTATCCCCTTTAGAGAGTTACTTTGACAGGTTTGACCAGTAGAATTTGGAAGCATCTGACTTGAGATTGGTAGTGGGGTTGTCAGTAAATTACCTGTTCAATGAAAGCACATACTGTACAGTACAATCTTGACATTTTCATCTTAAATATATAAAATACAGTACTGTATACCGTATTTGTACAGTCTTAAATGAGTTGATTCTGTGGAGCGCAGTTTGACAAGTAATGTTCTCAATTTTAAATTACATTTCTAAATTAAATTTAAATTTTTAAGGTTTAAATTACTAAGTCTAACTCATATTTTAGGTGATATAACATTTAACTACATAAACTATTTTTATTAGTGGTAAAAAATGGATCACTCTTATTGAATTTTTATTAGTTGCTGGGCCATTTATATATTTCATTAACTTTTCCTATTTTCTTGAGTGTCACAGAACATTTTTGTAAACATTTCTGGAAATAAACTGTAGGCAGCAAATAGAGTATTAGAATTTTTTTTTTTTTAAGATCATTCATTAATTGAGATAGAGATCACCAGAGAGAACATGTTAGAAATAAACATGTTGAATATCTCTGTAATGCCGTACATACATAATGATGAATACCTTCATATTGTTATATCTATCATATACACATAACACTTGTTTAAGTGACTTATGTATGCTAATGTGTGCATAATTATCCTATATAATAATATAATGACATGCTGTAGCTGCTCCTCACTTCTATCAGGGAATTCAAGTGTAGTGCACATTGGTGCCCACAGATGGCGCACAACAGAGCAATTTAAGTGTTGTTTTGTTTGGGCTGGCACGTTTGACGATGCTGGTAACTAGTTGTCATGTGATTATTCTTCAGGAACCCTCTCTTTTATCCCTCTGTAATCCAATTAATATATGTTGGATAATATATAATAGCCTGGGATGTAAAAGCTGTTTGTAATTTGCCTTGTAAGTGATTGCTGCTTTAAAAAAATAGTACATTTGTCTTTGGATAGTGACATACTGTAGCAGAAATCAGATATTTGTGGCCTATCATAACATTCATGCACAGCCTTAAAAAGCAGCTAACAAGTCATTAAAATGGATGAAGTTTATACATTTGTTTAATGTGTGCTAAATGCAATTGTTTAATTAATATCAAAATCTTTGTTCATTGTCATTTCAGGTAGTTGAAGATATACCGTAGGTACCATTCTTAGCTTAGGAAACTTCTGAGTTGCACCCACAGACACTGGCTTCTTATGTTGACCTTTTGGGCTAGACCAGCGTTTTCAACCACTGTACCGTGGCACCACACCAGTGTGCCTTGAGATGTTCTCAAGTGTGCCCCCAGATCTAGAGATGTCCACACCAGGTTACAACCACCACCACCAGTTCAACTGTTATTCACTCTTATGTTCATGTGAGGGTCAATGTATTTTATTTTTGCTACCTGTGAGGAACATTGTTGATTGTTTTTTCATATGGGGGCCAATTAGTTTTTTTTTTTTTTTCCTGTAGGGGCGAATGTTATTTTCCCTGTGGGGGTCTGATGGTGTGCCTTGGCGATTTTAATATCTTGTTTGGTGTGCCACGAGTTGAGAAAGGGTGAAAATCTAGACACTGTAGATCTATCATCCGGAACCAGATTAAATACCAAGACTCATGTATCCACTGTGGGTGAGATTGAAGTCACCTTTGAACTTGTAAGGTAACTTGACATATTTTGTTGGGTGCCGTTCTATTCTGATAAGGTTGCAAATATTTGGCATGATCTAGACCTGATCGCTGCTGTGTGAATTCGCACGGGGACCGATTATCGATAGCTGTGCATGAATACAAATCGCAGTATGCATGCACGAAGCTGTCCTGCGATGAAAGCCTGCTCCTTTTTTTTATTACTGGTTGTTTGCACAGTGGTTCACAGGAAGTCAGTGTTTGGGAGTGGTAACCAATCATTTTATGGGAGCACCAGAAAAAATGCAGGCGTGGATGGGCCGACATATTTGCGCAAATGTGTGCTAAAAACTTCAATTATACTCCATGTTAATTGTTGGAGTTTATCAAAATTATTTTTACTATCAGTGCTCTTAGCACCTACAGTGTGCATCAGTATTGTTCTCTTTTTTCCTGTATGGTACTAGAAGCCTTAACTTGGTAGCTCCTCACATTATGTTTAAAAATATGGTGTGCAGTCCAGTCCCCCCCTCTTTCCCCAAAAATACGAATACGACAGGTTGTTACGGTCGTAAAATACAAAATACCAATGTAATTTCACATTAGTAAATTACAAAAATACGAATACGTGCCCGAATGTGAATATGAATATGCCAATGTCTACTGTATTTTGCTTAGTAAATTTCCCCCCTAATGTTATATTACAGGCTGTAGGAAAGATGTAAGAAGGGGTGGAAAGTGTCAAATGTTCTAACCAACACTAATTGACAAGTACAATATAAAAAGGCTTGTACAATATAAAAAGCAGAAAATGTAGAGGAAAATCACAGTATCTGCAAAAACATCTATTGATTTTACAGAATTATTCTTTGGCGATGGAAAATGTTTTAGATGTATTAAAAAACGCTACTTGCCAATATATATTGTTACCTGTCACGGTTGCTGGGGTCTGTGTTAGATACAGGACTCAAGGTTGCTTGGGCTCACACATGTGCAATAGAGCTGGCCTGGAGGTGAGACACAGTACATGAGCACCAGAGTGGGGGGTGTTCCTTCCCTTACAAACTTGACTTAGATGTTAACTGATCTCAATGGTGTAGTGTCCTACTTCGCCTCGGTAATAGGTGAAGCAAGAAGAGCAACAGCAATATGGTAAGTGGTACTGTCTATAATACATCTCCGTCTATGTTTAAACAATTGCGATTGGTAGTTACTTTATCTCCCGCCACTTTGTTACATATTAATCATCCACGCCTTAACTTGTGAAACAGTATAACTCAATATTTTTTTTATTGATAAAAAAATATTATGTACTAAGGGAGTGCAAATAATGTTATGTACAATTATACAGTCCAAATATATACACATCTACTGTATTTATTCTTTCTTTCCTTTCATCCTCCTGATCTCTGGCTAACATTGCTAGATGACCTTATAAATAATGCAGCCCATCAAGAACCTGTGCTTGTGTATCAATGCCTATTTCCTGTTTTATATATTGTGAGCAGGGCTTACCTACCTCTATGGCGGTCTGTTATTGCCCAGTTTTGTATTATCACTGTGGTTTTAATTGTAAAGCAGAATTTGCTGCATAATATAAAAAGCTATTAATACGGTAATATAATACAGTAGATGTACAGCTTAGAAATCTTTGTTTCCAATGTGACAGCAACATACATTCCTCGGTAATATTGTTGAGAATTAAAAAAATTACAAAAGATGTGTAAAACAAACCTTTAGCTGGACCTTCCCCAGTTTCTGAGCCTACTGGGACTCTTACCTGTGCATACACTCTGCTTGGTGGTGGGTAGTTTATTTTGTGGATTTTATTAAACATTGTTCATATCTACAAATCATTCCAAACCAAGGGTGACATTCTATGGATTGAGATAAATGCGCATGTTTTTATATCGCACCACATCGCCGCTATTCGCCCTTTTTCAAATAGCATTTTTTTGTAATAATTCGCATATTTAATGGGATGCGCTTTGGAGGCTGAAAAGTGCGAAGTGGTGCGATTTACGGCGAAGTGGTGCAAATTTAAGTAAAAAAAAAGTGTGATTTAGTACGCTGGTCATGTGCGAGTTTTGGACCAACCGAAGTGCGATTTACAAAACTGTCTCCGCATGGCTAAGCACCCCCCAACCTATTGGCCCACCTCTGTCCCCTCCATCACACCCCCTATATAAAGGGGCACTGGCGCCATTTCACTCTTTGATAGGAAGTAAGGAGCATGGAGAGGAGCAGTGGCAGTGTGAGTAGAGGAAGAGGTGTTGGTGGCAGAGGGAGCAGTGGCAGAGGGAGCAGTGGCAGACTGAGGAGTGGCAGAGGGAGCAGTGGCAGAGTGAGAAGTGGCAGAGGGAGCAGTGGCAGCAGCCAGCCAAGTGGGAGAGCCAGCAGTGTGGCAGGCAGCATGGCCACAGCAAGGCCAGCCCCAGACCAGGCCCTGGGCGTCCAGCCCCAGCAGGAGGAGGTGGAGGATCCGCTGGCATCCCCATCCTATAGCCAAGATCTTGACCATACCCCACAGCAGCTGCAGGAGGGCCACATGTCAGAGGTGGAGGAAGATGGAGGTGTGGAGGAGGAAGACACTGGCATGAAGGAGGAGGGGTACATGGCTGGAGTAGAAAATGAGGAGGAGGAGGAGGAGGTAGAAGCTGGCCGCACAAAAAGTGGCCGAAAGGTCAGATTTTCTTACGAGGAAAATGCTGCGCTTGTCCGGGCTATCATGCCTGTGTTTGACCGGTTACTTGGGAAAACTCACCACAAGACCACAGCACAGCGGAAAAGGGCTATGTGGAAGGACATCACCCAGGCGGTGAACGCTGTAAGTCAGCACAAGCTCCTGGTCAGAAATGTCAAGAAGAGATTCAATGACATCAAAAGGCAGCTGAAACGTAAAATGGCCATGGAGTTGGAGGAGGCCACCAAGAATGGCGGAGGAAGCCCCACCACTGTCTGCTACACGTCCTATGAGGTCAAGCTCAAAAGAATCATACCCCCTGAGGTCCTGCCTGGCATGCACGTCGCGGATACCGATAGGCCGCAAACGCCATCCAGAGCTGGTAAGTGTGACCACATGCAATCTTAAACATACATGCAAATGTTTTCAAACTGTAATGTTCACATTAATTGTTATGCTAAGTAAAGTGCTGCTGTGGAACTACATAGCCCAGCAAGGTCATGTACAATAAATTGCCTGCTCCTACTTTCAAATTGCTCATAATGCTGGGCCTTGTAGTTCCACAACTGCTGATATTGATCAACACTGTAACATTCTTTCTAGCAGCCTAACATGTATGTGGCCAAAAACACATAGGTGTACTGGTGGTTTAGCTGCCATGCCTACATACCACAGATTATCCAACAGTTGTAATGTGTCCAATATTGTAATAATACTCTAACAAAATAATCAGGTAAAAAACAGATGTCAAATAATGTGGGGACTAAATAATGCAGTCCTTAACCAAAGGAAGTATTGCCCATTAATGTCATTTCAATGCATGTTTGCCGTAAATGCTTATCCATTGCAAGGTACATAATGGCTGCCCATCTTTCCTTTCACAGATTGTCCGTCCCGAAGTGCTCACACATCCAAGACAAGAAGGCCTGTTGCTGCAGAATCTGTGGAAGCAGGTAAATGAATAAAAAACACGCCATTACACATACAGTACACACACACATGTCACATCCACAATATGTCACACTACATTCATCTCCTACATTGCAACGGAAATGAATGTAATCTGACCTAGCCATCTCACTTATTATTAATGTCAATGTTACATGCTGTATCGGGGTACATGTGTAAGTACATAAGACCCCTAGGTATGTGTGTCCAGCATCTCAATCCCTTTCTAAAACAGTACTGAAGAGAGTCTGGCCTATATATGCATCAGTACTTACCTCCTCATCTGTATCCACAGGTACTATACAACTAGGAACACATCAAACAGATTCTTCGATGATGCTGTTGGACGAAATGGACATCATTCTCGAACCCGTGGAGACCTTTGCGGCAGAGGAGGAAATACAGACCTCATCACAGAGTGATCTTTCCCCAAGTGGGGTGTCTCCCAACCCACCCCCACCCACAAACACACCCCATACAGCAGCTTCTGCTTCCCAAGTAGCTAACTCCTTGGTCAATTTCAAGGAGAAACAAATAGAATTTATGGCCCCCGAAAGCCTGCAAATAGGTAACATCCAGGGGTACATGCGTGACACGTTTCTTCAATTACGCAATATTGCACGTAGTGTACGGGTAGGTGTAGGCACTCATGTGCGCATTGCTAATAGCATTGACACCCGTTTTGCAGATCTAACTTCTGCTGTGAGGGAACAGAATAGCCATATTGGCAGCCTTGCGCAAAGTATAGCTGCACTAAGCCAATCATGCACAGCGCAGACCAATGTCTTAATAGGTATGCAGGCCCAACTACAGCAGCTGGAAGGCAATGTCGTAGGTGCAGCAGCATAGACTCTCAGTAGTGTATCTAGCACCCCAATAAGTGGCTCCCCCACTTCCCCACCCTGTCAGAGTATTAGGACCCGTGGTGGCCTGGGTGCAGGTTCAAGAAGTGGTGTAGGGTGGCCTGATGGTGGGAGAAGATAGGTCATATTTTTGGTACTTTTGTAATTTGCATCTAATATGCAATACATCTTGTTACATCCCCCGACAGTTTTAATGTTTTTCTGACAAAAATGCAGATTGCTTCTGACATAGTATACTGCAGTAAAAATGTCTAACCGCATACCATTTTGTCAGTGTATTATTTATGAACCAATTGTTGTGTGAATTATGACATAGTGTAATGGTATATGACAATGGGATTGCTGTAAAGTAGTGTTGGGTAACTCCTGGCCCATCAAAGGTTGTGGAGCTACATATTCCAGCAAGCTTTGACACTCATGGTTTGGACTATAATGGTTATAGTGTGTCAGGGCATGCTGGCACGTGTAGTTCCACAACACCAGTGAGCCATGTTTTACAGCAAACTTAATTCATACATGTATCAAATGTACTTACAAGCTTGATACCAGCAAGGGATAGGTCAGCACCACCAGCTGCATCCGTTGGGCTCTGTGTATTAGGCTAAATGTGGGTGGAAACAGATGGTATTGGTAAATAATTTGTTTATGAGTACACTTACAGCAAAGGTACATTTTGGAATACAGGGCACATGTGCTTACCAGAAAAGTAACGGCTGATGATGTGTGTGCGCACCAGATTCCCCCTCTGCATACCCCTCACTACCCGAGGTGTGGTAGGTTGGGCTTCCTGCACGACTGCTGCATGTTCCTCCTCCACATAGGCAGGTTGGGACAGGGCTATGTTGTGCAACATGCAGCAAGCCTGGACGATCATCACTACTTTTGCAGGGTGGTAAAGCAGCGTACCCGATGACCGGTCCAAACACCAGAATCTACTCTTCAAAACGCCAAATGTGCTCTCCACCACATTGCGGGTTGCAATATGGGCTTCATTATACCGGTGCTGTGCAGGGCCCTCTGGGGAGCGCAAAGGTGTCATGAGCCAGGAAACACACCCATATCCTAAATCACCTAAAACATAGATAGGAAGTGATTGCCTCATATGGTAAGGTATGTGTTTTTTGCAAACAGGAGACACTGGTAGAAGAACAATATGCTTGTGAAACAGGAAACACACACATTAGAGCAGGTACAAATAAGGACAGACAGGGTAATATGTAAAAAGGTAGTTACCTAGTAGCCAGCCCTCTGGCATTTGGTGGTCGGTAAATCGGTTCCAGAGGGCTGAGTGTCTCAGAATATAGGCGTCATGGCAGTTCCCAGGAAAGCCTGCAACAACACTCAGGATTTTGAGGTGAGCATTGGAAAAAACCTGCACGTTCAGGGAGTGTCAGTTTAAATGTTATTGCCATTCTTTTACATTTGCTTCCCTGGCTTTGGTATCATTTTGGGATAATAAACATTACTTACTTTGCAGTTAATTGCAAGATGTGAAATTACATACATTTTTTATAATTTGAACTTGCCAATTCTAGTCCTTAGTGTTGCTTTTTTGAAGAAGCTAATGTTTGTACTAATTATAGAATGCAGTAATTAATGCCGCTACATAGTTTCTTGTCACTTCTGTAAATTTTAATTAGGTATTCTGAAGGATGCGCATTTTAATTTTAAATATTCTGATCTGCTGGACATCTCCATGATTGAAGACCCAAAAGGCCTACTCTGGGCTTATGAATTCCTTCTTTGAAGTGAACAAGCTATCACTATAAATTAAATCAGCCAACAAAAGGAATTTGGGAAAATCAAATATACTGTACGCAATGAATATATCTGACCTATAAAGAAAAAGGCTACAAATGAGAAATTAATGAGAGTGGTAGCTCAGGATCTCATCAATTAACTGAACGGTGGAAATTACGAAGTATGATTCTCAGAAAGAAATATTCAATGATATTGTCCATTTACTTCAATACACTATGCAGTGTTGTGCCACAATATGCTCGTATTGCAGCAAATACTCGACACCAGGGCTGCCATTAAGAAATTGCGGGGAACAGTACTGAAAAATAGTCAGGACCCCTCACACTGTGTCGTGACATCACATATACTGTCTTTGGATTTTATTTTAAGAGTTGAGTTCAGGGCCAATGTAAAAATTCCAGTCACCCTAGGGAAGATCTCACTCTTCTGTACCCACACTGCCACCAATACCCACTTTAAAGCCACACAAGTGAAAGTGTGTAGGTGGAATCTTAGAAGTTTCACAGTCACCACCTGCATTAAGTACTACAAGGATGTCTTCCTCATGGATATCCTTACATTTGTGATAGGTAGACTTGGTAGATCGCCTCTAGATCCCAGTGCCATTAAAAAGACCCAATGGTAGAGCCAGCTCTGGTTGAGCTGTACATAATTGTACAACTAGATCTTCAGATATTTCAGTGATATCACTTTCACTGCAAAACAGCAGGAGATTAGAACTGCAGATCCAACATTTTAAAAAAAATCTATATGTTTACGTGTGCAGCAAATTGAAATTTATATTCCATTTCCAATCAGCAATATATATATATAATGCAGATAATTCACATATACATTACACTGACTTCTGATCCAGATGTACTCACACTCTTCCATAGCTGTGTAGACAAGTGCATGGTGCTCTTTGCACCCAAAGCTGTACACCAGAAACTACTGTAGGATATAAATGGTACAAAAAATTCAAAAAAATTAAACCGCTCTGGTCCGCCCCTGGCAGAGTGCTGATGCCCCATAATACAATTACATTTAAGGGCAAAATGGGCAAATGTATTCTGCCTCGGAATGCAACTGGGTAACTAATGATCACATCACGGTGAGGAAAAGTATATCTGAGAATGAGAGAGAAAGGACGGTAAAGGGAATAGGAGAGAAAGAGCGAGAAAGAGAGGGAAAGAGAGAGAGGGTACTGAAGCAGAATATAATAGAACTATACTCATACTACTCCTGAGGAAGCCGCTGAGAGGACATAGAGGCGGAGAAACGTGTTGAGAGGGGACACTTATGCTGCCAATAAACATCTGGCTGATGAATTCAACTCGGATATGACCAAACGGTAACGGTCGGAGGAATTCACTACTGGTAATTAACCACCTGCATGACCCCCGGATTACAATTGAGTATACCACGCTAAATGTGCACATTTCTGTGGGGACTTGAACTAAGTACTAACCTACTAACTGGCTCTGTGTATGAGCAAGAAAATCTTTGCAATTGCTTCCTAATACTTGAATCTAACCAGTACCAGTTAAAGGGGGGAGTTTTTAATGTTCTGTGTGTGTAAGTCTTGTATGTCTAATTTTCGATTGTTATAATGTGTAAAAATACAAGTTTTAATTAAATACGTTTATATTCAGTACAGCGCTGTTCCGATTCTTTCCTTTTTCCGAATATGATAGAAGTAGAGAAGGCAAGGAAATCTATGTGCATCCATGCAAACCCTGGCTTTATACCTCCCTGAAAACAGAGGCCTCATGCCCCCATTTCTGGAACTTTTAACCCCCAACGTGTCCCAGCTCCACTCCCCCCACTCGAGTGCCACAGCATGTCAATCATGCTGCATCTTGGGGAATCTGCAAATGGACTCATAGATGGAGGAATGCACGTGCACATGTGCAGTCCTCCCACCATCAGAGAAGTGCACTGACCCTTTGGTTAGCTTACACCTCTGAATCAAGCCCATGGTGTTTTGTTATGGATGGAGGGCTCCAGTGATGTACCATCAATGAGAGCACTCAATGCCAAGATAACATCAACAGCACTAGAACAATGGTCATGGCATTCAGTGGCGTAGCTATAGCACCGCAGCCCCCGCGGTTGCGTGGGGGGCGCTGTGCATATGGGGGCACCAGGGGGGCTGCGGTGCTATAGTAATCCCCCCGCCCCCCATCCCCCGCAGGCTTACCTGTCCAGTGTCTGCGCGTCCCGGCTCCCCTCCTGGCTTCAATCAATGCTATGGAGACAGCCCACGATAAAATGGCCGCCCCATAAAGCAGACTGTTCTCTGAAACTGTCTGCGGTATGGGGGCGGCCATTTTATCGTGGTCTGTTTGCATAGAATTAATTGAAGCCAGGAGGGGAGCCGGGACGCGCGGCGGACAGGTAAGCCTGCGGCAATGGGGGGAGGGGGCATGGGGGGCACGGGGGGGAGAGGGGGGGCGCCCCCCCATTAACGGCGGGGGGGGCGCCCCAAACAAAGCTACGCCACTGATGGCCTTCACATGCACATAACTTAACCAGTAGCTGAACCATCAAAATTATTCTAATGAGACTTTAAAAACATTGGCTATCTGTGGTACAGCCATTAATAGACACCACTGCATTACATACTAAAAACTGCAATTTCTATGGTGTGCCCTGTTCACAAAAAATATTATATATAAAAAAATATTATAAATTGTGTTGGATATGTTTTAAATGGATCCCTTTGATCTGATTCAATTATAAAAAAAAACAAAAACATTTTTGTACAGTTTTGGGAGACTTATCAGCCAGTAAAGTGAGTAGACGTATTTTAACTCTAAATTTATTTCTAATTTATAGCTTTTCAGCCAAACTGTTCCCTAAATGTGACACAAATTTTCCTGAATGTCCTACAGACACCAATAGGACTCATCTTTATATTCAGCGTCATTACACTACAAGTAGCAATTTTCTACAATTTAATGAAAAGGCTCCAGAGACATTATAGATAGGTGCTGTTGCATTAAAAATTGGTATAGTACTGTAGTAAAAAGCACTTCAAAAACTCATAGGCAGATACTATAGGAAGCACCGTAGAAGTGGGTGTTATCGTAATCATCTTAAAGTTAAATGGCTTAATTGAGGATCATGCAACATACTAGAAAAAAGCTCTACTTTAAGTTAAGTGCTACTCAAGCTTTATTTTATTCTCATAACACCTTAATTAATATTCCTAATCCTTACCTGTGTGCAGGATCAATAATCCTTAATGCCATAGTTTAGCATCAATGCAATTGTACAGAAAAAAACCTCACAGTTCAAAATTGCCATTAACATTTAGCTTCACTTGCTATACGCTCTAACTTCCTCCTTTAATATTTTTTTTTTTTGCCTTTTCAGGGTTATGTTCTCTTGATAATAATGAAGATTTACTTTTTCCGTGTTTGACCTACTGTATCATCTTTTTATTTTTATTTTGCAAAGTGACTGTACTGTAGAAAATTATATTATTATGTAGTATTTTAAAACAGACTCACCCAATATAAAGCTGGGTACATACAAAATAATGTAACTGTCCTTCCAATTTCATGATATGATCCCAGAACACACAATTTTTAGCATCCACATTCATTGTTCCAATCACATGGTATATCCTACCCCAGGATCCTAAGCAATTAATGAGTTCTGATTATGTCTTCAAAGGAATGGTTTTTCACCATATGGTGTGGTCGTGCATTCTCTCTGCTGCTCATACATAATATCATACATCACAGCTTCCCATATGTCCTTCAGCACAATTGAAGGGTCATTTTGACCTCTTCAGTGTTTACATAAACAATTGAGTGTACACATTATAAGATGGTCATGCAGAAGCGTTCCTGATTGGGCAATGGTCAAATATATTGTGTAGTGTGTACAGTGGCGTAACTATACATTTTGTGCACCCTGCCAAAAAAGTTTCTGGTGTTCACCCCCCTTCCCTACCATACAATAATCATATATTTTTTACCTGCATGGTCATTGCCACAAGCTTATTTTCAGGGTCTTCTTACTCATTGCCAGGGGTATCATGCTCATTGTCAGAGGCTTGCTCAGAGCCAGGGGTTTCATGTTCATTGCTAAAGGTTGCATGCTTGTTGCCAGGGGCTTCATGCTCACAGGTACAGTAGCACTCCCAGAATGGAACACTTCCATGTAGTGCTATATGCGCTATGTCTCCATAACAGATGCTAGAGGTCCAGTAGGACTTCTAGAAACAGTCTCCTCCTGGTCATTTTTTTGAGGGAACTTTTGAGCAGATCTGCATCAAATAGGCGCCCACACAGCGCCAGCTCCCTCAAGCTAACAGTTGGGGGAGTGTATCTATAAGTGTACCCGCTTATGGTTAACATTTTGGAGAAATGTAAACAATTCACAACCATTGTTTAGCTTATAAGTATAAAAAAATATAAGCATGTATCATTTATTTCCACAAACGTTCCACGTTGTGTGTGTGTGCGGTTAAGCTTCATTACCCATGGCTTAGTTTTAATTAGCAGCATCTTTCTTTTTAATTCATTGTCAGTTGTGTGAAGTTAATGTTATTTTGATAATAAATAATAAAAGAAGAGGATTTGATGAAGAATTATTTTATTACATGGTAATTAACAAAAGCAGGTTTATAAGCACCTACAATATAATTAGAGATGCTTGAAATTGTTTTAAGACATAATGTGGCTGAAAGTTTGTAAATTTGTAATATACATTCTAGAAGTTTAGATCTTGCATGTTGACATTCTGAATGTCGATATACAAACTGTACTCCTAAAAATGTCTGCTTGTCCGAGCTTTATGGCTGCATATTATGGTATTTTTCACAGTAATGTTTTTTTATGGATTCCCCCCCAAAAATGACAAAAATACTATGCAATGTTAACAGGGAATTTTTTTCCCTTATTTCAATAATTGAATGCTGTTCATGAACCGCAATCCACTATTGTGATACCCAAAACCTTGTACATAACAGTTTTACTGCAAATAGAAGTTCTGACATATGTCATTCAAGGGAATAAAATGACTTGCCAAGCTAGCACCCTTCTCAAGTATTAGGTGACCATTGTTCTCGGTGTTTGCTCACTATTAGCCTACCAGTTCTATTATCAGGCCTCCCACTGGGAGAAGTGTGGGAAAAAGTCAGAGTTTAAAAACACTAGTTTGGGGGAAGTCTTCTGAATGTTACTTGCTTCTGCTTCAAATCAGACCCATACTTCTGATGGGCAAATGAGATCCTGGGGAGTCAAATCAGTGCCTAGTGTTAGGTCACATTACAGGATTTGACCTGCAACAGTTCTCCTTTGATTCAGGTCACTGCTGTCCTTGTTTGTTACCCTGGTTGTTGCCTACTGAAGTTGGTGAAGTTTAGGTTATATAAGTTAGTGGTGGGCAATTTTTGTCACAGTTTATTTGATGTGGCTTTTACTTTAGTCACAACAACTAACCTATTTATTTAATTTGTTTCTTATATAGCGCATACATATTGCGTAGCTCTTTACAGAGAATAGTTGAACATTCACATCAGTCACTGCCCCAGTGGAGCTTACAATCTATATTCCCTACCACATATACACACACACAAACATTCTAGGGTTATTTTTATTGGGAGCCAATTAGCCTAGCAGTATATTTTTGGATTGTGGGAGGAAACTGGAGTACCCGGTGGAAACCCATGCAAGCACGGGGAGAATATACAAACTCCGCACAGTTAGGGCCATGGTGGGAATCAAACCCATGACCTGCATGAGTTCTTTATTTTACAAGTCCCAACATGGTACCACCAGTATAGTATGTTGTCCCTTAATCAACACCCTACATTATAGCTAAGGGTGTACTGTATCTGTACATATAAAAAAACAAAAAATTGTGCATTGTATATGTAAATGCAATATATATTATGTATAGTTTGAAGTACTGAAAAGTTACATTTGGTGGTAATTATAACCGTCACTTTTCTTAGGAGGGTTATGCCTCCCAAGGGCAACATTGTGTTACATTTCTATGTCCTAAAAGGTAATGTGAGATTTTCTTATCTGCTCTCTACTAAATTCACATAACATAGGTACAAATCCAACATGCTCCTATGAATGCCCCAATGGTTCTTACATTTTGCCTTTCCCCACACGGATTTCACTGGCTGTGTGTAGGCACTTGTGGTCGGATTTCCAAAGTTTAGTGAATAATGGAGAAGCAGGCAGTGGGCAGATAACGTGTTGGGCATATATGTACCCATGGCAGTGGGCAAATAAGGACAGCGGCGGGCATATAACAGTAGGCAGCAGGCAGACACATAACAAGAGGCAGTGGGTGGATAACAACAGCAGTATGCACATAACAGGAAAGTGGGTGGATAACATCAGCAGTGGGCACATAACAGGAAAGTGGGTGGATAACAACAGCAGTGGGCACATAACAGGAAAAGCGGGCAGCAGACAGATAACAGGTAAGATAAAATGTCATGCAGATTAAAGGAAAGATCTGAAATATTCGCCCAAATCCTAGTGCCGCTTTTTGAGTTCTGGGGCTTAAGCTGGCCATACATCAGAAAGATATTGTACCCAATCATACAATCTCAATTGATTGTAAGATGGATTGTATGCAGATTGTGTGCACATCTTGTGTACACAATCATACAATCAATCATAAGATGGATTGTATGACTGATTGTATGATAGATTGTATGCAGATTGTGTGCACATCTTGTGTACAAAATCATGCAGCAGATGGATTGTATGACTGATTGTATGATGGATTGTGAGTAGATTGTGTGTCCAAAAACCACCAAGGACTGCTGGGGATTTCAAGGGAAATTGTACACAATCATGAGCGCAATCGATCTTAAGATCGATCTTTCTGATGTATGGCCAGCTTTAGGTTAGAGATTCCTGTAACAGTGGTGTGTGTGGCCAGTGTGGACCCCTGGTTGACCTATGGACAGCATTGGAGACAAAGGGTTACCGCAGCCAGTGAGGGGAATATAGAAACTAACCCCCTGTGACCATTGGGTGAGCAGTTAAACAGCCAGCTAAGGAAGTAGGGCTAGATTTATTAATCAGCTCCTAAATACAATTTTTTCTAACACAGCCTGTAACATTGCAGTTAGGAGCTGATTGTCTAATACTTTATCTTTGTCCACTTTATCAGCCAATTACTGCTGATCAGGAAGACTGGTGACACTTCCCACTCCGCAGCTGCAGAGATTAGCAGCCACCGAGGAAAGGTAAAAGAAGCACCCCTTAACCTGCCGGTGTACAAGTGGCGTCTGCAGAGAAGAACAACCTTCGGGAAAATGTTGAGCTGCGATGGTCATAGATCAGCCATCAGTGTTTGAACCAATGTTTATTTATGTATTTTTATAAAATAGCTAAGATATGTTTTAAATAGATGTTCTTATCCTAATACAATCATAAAAACAATGACAATTTCTGGGTGATTTTGAAAAACATATTAGTCAGTGAAGTGGTTAAGAAAGAAGTGTTCCCATATGCAACTTGAGTGACAATGTCAAGCTAAATGAGATAAGTTCTGTGTTACTGTTGTATTTTATTTTGGATGCGGAGAAACCTCCTCACCACTCTGTCTAAATAAAAAAAAATACAATTAATGTAAAATCATAAATGAGTAATCTAAAGATAAAATGTCATGGGGTTTGCTCCCCATGACATTTTATCTTTAGATTACTCTGAGGTCTATGGAGGTCTCCATTTCAGATCAACAAGGTACATGGAAAAAGGTCACAAGTGACTCTCCTGTTGTGGTGCATTACCCCCAGAAGGTGGCAGCATACTGAGGGGACAGCTGGGTAGTAAAGACTAAGGACAGTCATCTTCTCATGAATATCATCACAGTCCTCTGATTTTTAAAATAGATTTGCAAGTTACCTAGCACAGGGATGGGCAGTGAATACATTTAAGAGCTGCATATGCGGAACCCCGAACCTTTAAAATCTTGCGCAATCTTCTTCATTCTAAGAGACAAAAAATAATCAGATAAAATACCTTGGAACCTCAACATCCTTTATCCCAAAATGCCTCAAAATACCACTCACTTGCACTAGAATTCCACAACATACAACTCACTTTTCCATCTCGCTCCAAAATAGACTTAAGTATTTAGAATCCACTTACTTCAAATGTGATCAGATTTTCACAAGCCACCAGTTCTTCATAAGGCGTACCTAGATAATCGTGGGCCCCATAGCAAAAGTTTGTAAGGGCCCCCTATTTAGCAACTGATGGTGATAAATGTGTGTAAAACATATACTTAGACAGCAAAGATGGGCCCCCTTCAGCTCTGGGCCCCATAGCAGCTGCACCCCTTGCACCTATGGTAGTTATGCCCTTGTTCATAACTCACCTACAGTATGCCATTCAGGCTTGCTGGCATTCCTCCACATGCCCATCAGGTATCTCAACATATATCCATCACATTTTCACCACAAGCTTATTAGATATCCTGACATGCACATCAGCTATCTCCACATACACATCAGACCTCCCCCACATGCCTATCAGATAATTCCACATTCCCATCAGCTTCCCTCCAAATAATTCTTAAGGCGCCCATACACTGCATGCGATGTCTTGCAGCAGTGTACGGACACCCGATACCCTGCGAGCCGGCGGCTAGGACGCATGCGATCCGTTGTGATGGATCACATGTGTCCCTGCTTACCGTTTGCCTCGCCGTCTTGAGGAACGGGTGGTTGGACAGCCTGCCGACTACCTGGTCAGGTCTGATGTGCACGGGACCGCGCATCGGACCCGACGGTATGTCAGGGACGTCGCAATCGGCTGAAATCGGACCAAATCGCCTCGATGTATTGGGGCCTTTAGTCTTGTTCCAATTTTACTTTAACTAGTTCCTCAGACAGGGCCACCGAGAGGGGGCAGGTACTATTTACCCAGGCCCTGGCTTGCTGGAGGGGCCTGGTGGGGTCCTCTTCCCCCTCCATCCCACTCAGGTAGCAGCAGCACACACCTCTACAGCATGTGCTGTGCTGAAAGTTGGCTCAGCATGAACTCATTCTGTAGGTGTGTGCTGCTGCTGCAGAGGGAGGGGACAATAAACCCCCCCCCCCCCCTTTGACTTTAGAGTGTTTTTCACCCCCTCCAAACATTTTGGGGGCGTGGCCTAATCACAGGATGTAGCCCCACCTCCCGTGATTAGGCAACATTCCCAAAATTTTACTGTGGCCCGGCATACCTCTCAGCGGCCCTGTCCTCAGAGGACTACTTGCAATTTTTATTTTATTAGGAGCAAGACCTATTTGACTAAAAAGATTTACACTCAGCATTATAATGGTCAATGATTCCTATTTTCAAAACCAGTTTATTTCCAGTTATTTTCATCTCTTGCTCAAGAAACAGATCAAGCAAGTTGTGTAGTGTAGGTGACGCCGGCTGGATTTTGGAGATCATTTAGCTCCTGGGAAATCATGTGAGAGAAGCAAATGAACACTGTCTGTAGGATGTATGTCTGGTTTTGCCATATACTTATTCATAAATAAACAAAAACACATTCAACTTTATTTTGCTAAACTACAGCACATAGAATTATAGCGACAGATTTATGGATCAGCTGTCCCCAGTCAGGGGATGACAAAGAGGACTCATAAGTAACAAGCTCTCTGTCAGATTTGAATCATTACATGAAATATTAAACATGTTAAATGTAATAAAGGAGGTGCATTAATAATACATACTGACAGGCTGTATGAGACATAATCAAATTAATTGCAGAATGTATTAAAAAATAACATTAATTAGCATATATCTCTTTTAAATGATAAAGAGTCTTGAGGGTTACCCTCCATGAATGGTGTTCCAGATGAAATCTTTAGGACAAGCACAATTAGCATTTACTGAGTGCTCACACTTATAGATGTGCAAAAGTCTTTAATCAATAGTGCGTAGGTGTTGAGAATGCAGTAATTCCATTGCAGAATAAATATACAGTATGTCCATGAAGAGAGCAATATTTACTGCATTGGGAAATCCATTTATTTATTATTTACTAACAGATATTTATTAGACATGTATGGAGAACCCATGTTTTGACTCTAAGGGCGGGATGTTCTAACATCCGCTGCCCATTATAGCCCCCTTCACCAGCCACCGTATTGTTAATAATCGCATATTCTCTAACATATGTAATTATTAATGCAAGGGACAGCTCTTGCGAAAAGAGACCCGGGAGTCCGTCTGCACTGAGCAGAGTGACGGGATGGCGGGGAGTATTCTGGGAAGGATCCGTGATGGATCCCTCACAGTAGTGCTGTGGTAAGAAGCCCATAGGCTTCAACAGGAAATTGCCAACTTTTGCTGGCGATACCCCCCGCAGCGCTGTTACTGCGGAGGGCCATTGGAGCATATAGAAATGCGGTAAAAACCACAATAATGGGGTTTCTAACCGCATTTCTGCTTTATAGAATCTCCCCCCTAAATCATTGTTGGGTTTTGGTTAGGCAACACTACCCTCAAGTGTTCGGAGCTCAGTTCTGGGTTTGGATTTTGATCTGGATTACTTTCAAAATCAATAAAAATAGACAAAAGCAGCTAGACTCATGTAACCTGGGCATCCTTTTGCTCTTATAATATTAGCAGCAGTAACAGTCAGTTCTAGTCATTTTTGCTCACCTCTCATTGGGCCTTATTTTGGTTCACTCTTTCTGACAAAATACTTCTTAGATGGACAAAACCATGTGCACTGCAGGGGGGCAGATGTAACATGTGCAGAGAGAATTAGATTTGGGTGAGTAATTTTGTTTCTGTTCAGGGAAAATACTGGCTGCTTTATTTTTACACTTCAATAAAGATCTCACTTTGAAGTAAAACCCCACCCAAATCTAACTCTCTCTGCACATTTTGCATATGCTCCCCTGCAGTGTACATGGTTTTGTCCATCTAAGAAGGATTTTGTCAGAAAGAGTGAACCAAAATAAGGCCCATTGTCCTGAGTAAAATAGCACCTGAAAACACAATGGAGGCACTTATATGAAATCCAAAACCTAAGATTAATTTTTTACAGAAGAGCTCTGTACTCAAGAGAAAAACTGATTCAGGACTTGGTCCTCTCGGATCCCCAAGAGTGAACCAAGCAGAGAAACAGTTCTACTCAGATCCCAGATCAGTTTTTAAGAAAAGAGCTCATCTTTGCAGTGCTCCACCGATAATATTTTGCTTCATATCAGTCCCTTCGCCAGTGGAGCTTTTGTTATAACAGGTGGATCTGGGCTGGTTTCTGTCTAAGATGGATCTTCAGAGCAATGATCCTTGTGCACCCGGGGTTGAGACTTGTAGAACACACCATCAGGTCTTCTTGCCTATAACAGCCACCATTTCCCTTAAGGCTAGGTTCACCTACTGGTACTGGATGCCGTGAGGACTTACACCGCTGGTGGTAGTACAAGCTCAACCCCAAGTAACACAAATCAATGCCGGCAGGAGGGAGGTTCCTACTAAGAGATTGGAGAACAACTATAATGCAAGGTGGAAACTAGGAAGTGTATAGAGATTAACAACAGAGAGAGAGAGGCAGTGACTGAGAGGCTGGAGAGAGAGATAATGAATAGCAACAGACAAAAAAAACAGATACAGGTTCACGGAGATTGGTAGATTGGTAGAGTGGAGAACACAGGAGGTAAAATAATGGAGAAACTGACACTAGAAACAGAACTGGAGAGAGGAAAATAATAAGGAAACAGACTGGTAATAATAGTCCCTACCATATGTACACAGCAGAACATTCCCTACCATACTGTATGTATTGCAGTAGAACATCAGAAGCAACACATCTTTCCACTTGCACTTGCACATGCATGAACCTACATAATTTGAATTAGCATAAGGCAGGACCTTAAACTTTCCCCGCTTCCTGCAAGTACAGGTGCTGTAACGGGTGCCGGACGGGGTCCCGACTGTTAAAGCAGCGACGGCCGGGTTCCCGACGGTCGTCGGCTATTTTCCCTCGTGGGGGTCCACGATCCCCATAAAGGGAGAATTGAATAGGTGGCTCGCGTAGCAAGCCACCGCGCCCGCAACGTGGCGGGCGCAGTGAGCCTGCAAGGGGATTTTTTGCACTATCCAAGCTGTCTGAGTCCGAGCAGTTGGGATCCCGACGTCGGGATAATGACTGTCGGGATCTCGACTATCGGAGAAACATACCACACCCGCTGTAACTCAAAACATGTTCACCATGTCGGCAGTCTAACTTTAAACACAGAGAATTGTGTTTAAAGATATGCAGTGATAAGGAATATTCATTTTCAGAGGCAAATCCTATCTGTTTTTAAAAAAAAATAGGCCATTGGAGAAGGAAGAGAGGGGGAGGAAGTGGTCAGCACTAAAGCGATTGCTGTAAGCAACATTTTTTTATTTGCCCTGCCTAAGGCTGCTTTGTGGCCCCTTTGCTTGAGGGAACCCTGGGCAAGGGCCTGATTAACCATTAGGTTGATTAGGTGATTAGGCTGCAGCCCGGAGTGCAGCACCGGCACAATTGATTAAAATTGATTACGCTGGGATGCAAGCGATTCCTTGTGCAGTGGAGTTGGTGCCAAGCAATATCTTTGAGATCTCCCCCGGGAACTGAGGGAGCAGAGGTGCCTGCTGGGATTGGTAGCATCACCAAAGCAAGGACATCAGGAAGAGCAGATCCATGAGATCAGTTGCTGCCTCCTCCGCTGAGGCTGCAACTGATGTCACTGCTGCTGTTGCCATCACTGCTACCGCGGTAAGTGGCAATATGAATGGAGCACAGTCACCGAGGCAGGGATGCCGGGAAGAGGAGATACTGTGAGTGCCGTGGCTGGCTCCACCAAGACTGTCATTGATACCACTGACACAGTTGCTAGCACTGCTAGGGTGGTAAGCAGAGGCATAACTACTATTGGTGCAGCAGGTGCATTGCATCGGGGCCCCTGTGGAATACAGAGTCCATTGCTGCTCAAAACAGCAATGATTTCTTGGGGGGCCCAAAATATATTTTTGCACCTGGGCCAGCCCCACATAAGTTCCACCACTGACGATAAGTGTCAATATGAATGGAGCTGAGACATATTTTTAGCTGAAAATGTGGTTTTAGAAAATGGGGAGGGGGCACTTCTGTATTAGCCTAGGGCGGCTGAAGCCCTCAATCAGGACCTGCCCCAGGCAGTAGCCCACCCAGCCATGTAAGAGATAGCCTCGTCCTTATTTTTATTATAGATAGAAGTTTAATGTAAAGTTAAAGTGTTTAATTACAAAGACCATACTGTAAAAAAATGTAATTAACTTGAACTAATGTATTTACATTAAAAACGAGCAAATTTTTGTACAGAATAAGCAGGTGCCTTACTCAATGGTCCTTAAAGTCAGGTTAACAGCAGTATTTCTTTCCAGGCAATGGGGTGGAAATAGGAATTATGTTTTCAGGTATATTATTCTTTTTTCTCTGGGATTACAGATGAAGCAATCTTCTTTTAGACAAGCAGAGCGAAGAATGCTTATTGCACTGCTTACTTCACTGCACTCACATAAAAGTATATGTGAGTGTGAGGAGTTAATGATCCACAGCATTAACTTCCGTTTGACAAGTGTTAGATCACACCATTTGTCTAGAAGAAAGGTCCTCAATCTGTTCACCGTTTCAAACTTTAGCATAAAGTAGGGACTGAGGTCAGTTGGTAGATTGCATTTAATGATTCAAATATATTATGGCAAATCAAGCTGTGGTGCTCCAGCTTTTGATCTCATTCTTAGTATTTTAGAATGTCAATTTTAATGGAGAAGATGAATAGCGTGTTCTACTTAGGTAATCATTTCTGAGCACAGATATGGCACTAATGATAACAAAAAATGTATTTAGTATGTTCATATGAATTACATTTCTTATGTAATGCTAGCGCGTAGCTAATATCCATTATGCTTTTTAATAAATAAGATCCACATGAAGTTTTATATAAAACTATAATAAATACAGGTTGAGTATCCCTTATCCAAAATGCTTGGGACCAGAAGAATTTTGGAAAATGGATTATTAACGTATTTCTGAATATTTTTATATTTCAGTGATGTATCTTGAGGTATCTGGCATTTATGTTGTACAAACACACCAAACTCATGAAATAAACACAAATATATTTTATTTGTGGATAAAACAAGATTTCAAAACATGAAACAAAGTTTGTGTACAGTCTCAGATACTGAATTTAAATGCCAAGCAATCACTTTCTTGCATATATTTAGTGGTAGTTACATATCATATCTTCAGTAGTGCCAGTTAAATATTATGTTCCCATTAGTGCCCGTTACTGTATATCTCATGTCCTCAGTAGTGCCAGTTACATATCATGTCCTCAGTAGTGCCAGTTACATATCATGTTCTCAGTAGTGGCAGTTACATAGCATGTCCTCAGTAGTGCTGTTATAGATGTCCTCAGTTGTGCCAGTTACATATCATGTCCTCAGTAGTGCCAGTTACATATCATGTCCTCAGTAGTGCCAGTTACATATTATGTCCTCAGTAGTGCCAGTTACATATCATGTCCCCAGTAGTGCCAGTTACATATCATGTCCCCAGTAGTGCCAGTTACATATTATGTCCTCAGTAGTGCCAGTTACATATCATGTCCTCCGTAGTGCCAGTTACATATCATGTCCTCAGAAGTGCTGTTACAGATGTCCCCAGTAGTGCCAGTTACATATTATGTCCTCAGAAGTGCTGTTACAGATGTCCCCAGTAGTGCCAGTTACATATCATGTCCTCAGTAGTGGCAGTTACATATCATGTCCCCAGTAGTGCCAGTTACATATTATGCCCTCAGAACTGCTGTTACAGATGTCCCCAGTAGTGCATTTAGCAAAAAAAAAAAAAGTTTCACTTTCTGTAATAGTTGTATGGTTTTCAGAATTATTTGGATAATGGATATTTGGATAATGGATACTCAGCCTGTATAATGTTTTTACATACATTTAAATTAATGATCTAGAAAACAGGAATCACTTCATAGGGACATATACTTTATGGTGGAAAGACTTTTACCATCAGCAGTTTACTATTGAATACTGTAGGTACCAAGTCATCAGTTTGCTATATTTTATGCCTCAAACATGAGCAGATGTTTTGCAAGACATGTCCGTCATCATCATCATCATCATCAATTTGATATTTCAAATCCAGGAGTGCTCAGTCTCATGTTGATGCTCTGACATGTGGCTCTGTCATTTCCAAATTATTGGCAGATGCATACAAGTTGATAAGTACACTGTATACTAATATATAGTATAAGTTGCACTATAATGGAAATTACTCAGGAAGAGAGGGATCTAGGTGTCACTATTTCAGGGAACTTAAAGGCAGGTAGGCAATGTAACAAAGCAATGAAGAAGGCAAGTCAGATGCTTGGTTGCATAGGGAGAGGTATCAGCAGTAGAAAGAAAGAAGTAATAATGCCACTGTATAGGTCATTGGTACGACCTCATCTAGAGTATTGTGTTCAGTTCTGGAGGCCATATCTCCAGAAGGATATAAATACATTAGAGACTGTACAAAGAAGAGCAACTAAAATGGTGCATGGCCTACATCACAAAACGTACCAGGAAAGACTAAAAGATCTTAATATGTATACTTTAGAGCAGAGAAGGGAAAGGGGGGACATGATAGAAACTTTCAAATATATCAAGGGCTTTAACAAAGTACAGGTGGGAGACATTCTTCACAGGAAGAGGAGCAACAGAACACGAGGACATGCACTGAAATTAGAGGGAGGAAGATTCAGGGAAAATTTGAGGAAGAATTACTTCACAGAAAGGGTGGTGGATAAGTTGAATAGCCTCCTATCAGAGGTGGTAGAGGCAAATACAGTAGAACAATTTAAACATGATTGGGATAGGCATATTGATATCCTTACAAAGAAATAAGGATCAAATATGGTTTGAGGTAACATGTTTAAAAAAGGGGCAGACTAGATGGGCCAAGTGGTTCTTATCTGCTGTCAAATTCTATGTTTCTATGTAGTGTATGTAAGCAATCAGGTAGTCTACACGTTGATCCCAAACCAGAGTAGGTATAATTAAAGATTTAAAAGGATATAGGGGAAATAAGGGAAATAAGGTAAACAGCAGACAATATAATATATCTGTCTCTGTGGGCTAAGTACTGTACAGCCATGCAGCACTATAAAGCTCCATTGACACAGAGAATTGCCTGGCCACATGCAGTCTATTTTACAGAGCCAAGTAAACAACGTGCACCTGCAGTATAATCTGTCTGACCTTCACTAAATCTAGTGAGTCAGACATGTGATGTCATTGTGGTTAATGTGTCATGCACAATAACACTCAGGTAAGTGACATCTTGTAGTGTTTAGCAATTTAACTACATGCCAAGACAAATATGTCTGTCTAGTTTTACAATAATAACAGTAGCTCTCCATAGGGCACATTTATCAAGGAGTGATAAAACTTTGCGCATGATAAATGGTGCTTTGGAGGGGTCCTGTCATGTGTTCAGCTTATGTTATGTGTTTGAAAAGCTGAGCACCGTTTATCATACACCATGAGTTTTATCGTTCACAACTAATTTTATTACTCATTGATCAATGGGCTCTCATGTAGCACTGCTGGAGAAAAATCTGAAACCAATACCGACTCCCATTGAAATTCATTATTTTGTCATATACCTCTGCTCTCTCCCATGTCCATAAAAAGTACTTTAAATCTGTAATTTCCATCACATTGTAACTTTCCTTCCACTACTTTGATAAAAACTATTTTCTAACTCCAATTTCTCTCCCCTCACTGGCCTTCAATGTCCTCTAGCTCTCTACTAACCCCATCTGATATCTTTTCTTTATTGATACAGTGCTCAATAAAACCACAGGTCATCTTATCATAGTACAACAGTAAGACGTTCGAAGGTCAATAGGTCCCTATTAGTCGAAAAACCATAGGTCGACATAAAGTATGAAACACCACCTGTTTTGGGATTTAAAAAAAAAATCATGTCGACCTTTCCCATGATGATCTCTTGCATGTGTTAACCTTTGGACCATGTCCACCTAAGGTATGTCAACCTTTTTAATGTGATCAACCTACTGAATGTCAACCTTTTATTGTCAACCTGATGACCGCATCGCATCTTATCTCAGCTTACCACACTTAGTTTTCTTGGACATCTTTGCTGCTTTCAACTTTCTTGATCTTCAGCTCCTACAAACCCTTTATTCAGTGGAACGATTCTGTAAAGTTTCAATTCATGCCTCAGTTCCTTTCTGTCTTTATCATAAGTTTAAACACTAAGCATTAAAAATGAAAGGTTTGTTCTGCCCCAGAAATACTCACCACTCAAGCTGCAGTTCCTGCCTTCTGCAGCAGCCCCTGCTCCCCTGCTGGAGACACCCCTGGTGCAGCCCATCAGTGGCATGCCTGGAAATTTTCCAGGAGAGCTGGCACCTGCAGCACAGCTCAGTCCGGAAAATTTTCCGGCAAACCACTAAAGCAGTTACACTAAAATACTGTAGGAGAGTCACGTCAAATGTCATTGAGTTCCAGAGAGTGATGATTGGCAGTGTTTCAGGTGACTATTGGTGCGATTCTCCTATGTGAATTTTGACCTACCTCTGCAACTGCCACTGGTAAGGAAGTCCAGGAACATACAACATTTTGGCCATTTTTGTCAAGGAGTGGGTCATGTTGGAGGGTATGTACTGTAAGCTGGAAAATAGATATTTATCTCTTTTTAAAAAAAAAAACTTATCTCCATTTCTAGAAATATCACATTTTCCAGCTTTTATGAGACAATTATTTTAAATGTATATCCCTCCAGACAGATAGAGCCATCCTCATCTAGCCCTTTAATAGAATTAAGTGAGCCAGAGCTGTCAGATTAATCCTCTGCTAAACCACTACTCTATTGTTCTATGTATTGTATTGCAGCTGAGAACAATAGAGGATAACAAAGCCTTGGTGAGCCATGGCTCACTGTGGCTCTCCAGAGAAGGCTAGTTGAAGAAGGCTCCATCTGTATATCTAGTCTTCTGTATTGTACCACTCTGTGTTCCAGTGTTAAACTAGGAATTTGGGCATGGGGTTGTAAACTGCAATGTCCAAATGTTCTTGTGGGGGTCCAGGGTGAAAATAACCAGATAGTCCATTCCAGGGAACAGTGGTGTCACAAGGGGGGTGCGAGAGGGTGCAAATACTGAACCAGTATCATGTGGTGAACAGTGGGAATCCAACATGAATGAATGTAGAGTAGCATACAATATAAATTTTAATGTTAGATTCACAAATGTTATATAACGGTAAAGGGTTAATAAAACTTTAAAAACACCACAAAAAAACAGAAAAATCCAACAATGAAAATAGATTCTGTGAAAACCATAAACTGGATTTGAAAATGTCATAAAATTGAATTTAAATTGTGCTTCATAATGCATGTAAGTGCTAAATACTATCAGGGCAAATCTGGTTTAAACAACTTAGAAGTACATTGCTGTTCAGATGTCTTTGATAGATAATACACTAAAATGACTGCATAATGTCAAGAGTGGAAAGCAGCGCAGAAACATAATTGACAGATTTCAAGTATTCCGTTTCCAGTACAAATGGAAAATTGTTTCTTGATGTGTTCATCTTTTGCCTTTTATCACTTTTCAACGGCAAAGACCATTGCGACTGGTATAGAAGAGCATAAATATTACTGAAAATAATTTTACATTCTAATTAAGAATAATCAACAAAATCCGTAAATTGTCCTTGGTTGGGTCAGTGAGAACAAGTAGTTAAATTATGTCATGATTTTAAGTATGTTAATTACTTCTGAAAGCCGAAATTCATCTTCAAGCCATTTAACTAATTTATTCTAAAGATTTGCTCAATTAATGCTTGCAAATAGACTAATAATGACTAAAAACTGCGCGGCTCATTTGTTATCTTCTGGTCACACATTAAACTAATTATATTACCAGGAAACACATTGAAGACTACGTAATAGTTACATTGTCAAATTTGATTTTTATATTTTTTTATTTTTACCAGCGTCGCTCACATTTGTTATATAAATTCAAATACAAAATGTTGTGTAAAAAAAAAAAGATTATATTTCCTATATAAGGTAAACATTACAGGTCATTATGATGAATAAAAAAAAGTTTATTTGGCAATTTTTACACCTGGTTTGACAAATTCACTTGGCACTCAAAGGGTTAATTACCTCAACCTTGAAAGATGTCATCTCCTGCACCCAACTGGACTGCATTAGAAAAAAATAAACTTCACAAAGACAAATCATCATTGCATGTCCTCTCTGTTGCCCTTTTCCTCCACAAGATTACTGGCAAACATCTCACCCAATGCTAGTAAATGTGTAAGCCTCAAATCACCCCAAAATCCACATATATCCACAAGACTACTCCGGATTCCATCACACGTGCCTGCAGCCCCATGTTTACAATGGCAGCACCTATACCTGTTCCTCATAGTCCACGGTCATACTTGACACGCCATCTTTGCAGCTACATCTCTACTTACTTTTCTGGAGAGCCACGTCGGTGCTACTGCTGAAGCAGAAAACACTCTAAAATTGGTGCTGCTGCCATTTTCACAGTGATTCATGCATGTGCTATAGATTGTTAGCTTGCGAACAGGGCCCTCCTATTATCCCTATAATTTGTAAGTTTGTGAGTAGATCCTTCCTACCTCTATGTCAGTTTGTTTCTACCCAGTTTGTTTTATCACTTTTTCCAATTGTAAAGCGCAATGTAATTGTACGCTGCGCTATATAAGAAACTGTAAATAAATAAATAAAATGTGCAGTAGAGATTTGTCACAGAGAACATGTTGGGCCCCATATGAACATATTCAGCGCCTACTTGGCCACAGAAAAGAGGAGGCCCAGATGGAGTCTGCTCATGGCTCCCTTCTCCCTTATACTGCCCCTGACCATGTGTACAGTACATAGGGGGTTATGTAGACCTGATACAGTAGCTTCTCTGCTAATTTGCAGTGGCTGGCGGCTGCAATAGAAACATGCTGATTGAGGCGGGAACTGACGTCACACACCTTACCTGAAAACGCTTGGACGTATCTTTGTTTTTCCTGACACTCCCAGTGTATCTGGCACTGTGAGGCATATGTATCTGGCACTGTGTGGCATGTGTATCTGGCACTGTGGGGCATGTGTATCTGGCACTGTGGGGCATGTGTATCTGGCACAGTGGGGCATGTGTATCTGGCAATGTGTAATGGGCATTACGGTGTGTTCCATAATGTGTAATGCCTCCTTTTTGTGATACCACACCCCCTTTTCACGAGGCCACGCCCCCTTTTTGCAGCACGGCTTTGCTGCGCAAGGGTCCCGCCTACTGCAGGTGGGCCTGTGTGCTCAAAATGACAGTGCCTATTTCTGGTCCCAGTCCGGCCCTGAATGTTGGATGGATCAGTAACATACCTGACTGAACTTAGGGAATTTTAAGCTTTGAGACTAAATATTTTGAATTTATCCATAATTGATTGCAGAGAACAATTAACCTATGAACAATATTTAATATTTTAGGTATATCTCAATATATGTATGTTTTGAATTTTACTATATGTTTTTGTTCTAATTTACCGGCCGGTAATTATATGTGTATAGTTTGGAGAAATCTCTGCTATATTTTTTAAGGAATAAAAAAAGATGAATTGTCTTCTGATTTTCACTGGCTCGAATTAGGTTCATTTTATACAACATTCATAGCGCAGTCCATACTTCTACACTAGTTCTTGCATAATAGGGATTGAGTAAATCCCTTTTAGACAGCTGCTGTAGTGACTGCCCCCTAGCGCTTAGAATAATCTCTTTTTCTGTTTGGTTTTAGACCAGGCATTCCTAACCACGGTCCTCAAGGCACACCAACAGTGCAGGTTTTAGTGATATCCAGGCTTCAGCACAGATGGTTTAATCCGAATCACTCAGGTACTAATTAAGTCACCTGTGCTCAAGCCTGGATATAACTAAAACCTGCACTGTTGGTGTGCCTTGAGGACCGTGGTTGGGAATGCCTTTTTTAGACTATATAGTAGATCCATGGTTCTCAACCTCAGTCCCCCCAACAATTCAGGTTTCCCAGGTCACTCAGCAGATGCACAGGTGTACTCATTACTCACTGACACATTTTAAAAGATCCACAGCTGAAGATAATTATTTCACTTGTGATTCTGCGTGGAGACCTGTAAAATGTGAACTGCTTGAGAACCACTGTAGTAGATGATGACCGTCATTATGCCAATGCTTCTGTTCATGCGTTCATGCGCAGTTTTCTATTTGCGTTAGTGTATGGAAATGACGCAAGGCGGATTCATCAAAGCTTGGAAAAAGATCAAGTACTATTCAAATGTCTCCTAACTGTCATTTTACACACTGCATGTTTGAAAAAAAGACAGCTGATTCATTAGTATTTTATCAGCACTTTTTCTCTCCAATTTTTGCTAGGGACCAGATGTATCAAGCTTCAAAAAGTGATATAATGGAGAGTGATAAACAACCAGCCAATCAGCTCCAAACTGCCATGTCACAGGCTGGGTTTTAAAAATGATAGCTAGGAGCTGATTGGCTGGTTGTTAATCACTCTCCACTTTATCACTTTTTTAAGCTTGATAATTTTTTCCCTATGAGGGAAAATTCCGAAATTGGGAGTTCTATTTCAAATGGGATGTTGTTGCTATGGGCAGTACGGATGGTGTATG
This sequence comes from Crinia signifera, assembly GCF_055691185.1. Taxonomy (NCBI): domain Eukaryota; kingdom Metazoa; phylum Chordata; class Amphibia; order Anura; family Myobatrachidae; genus Crinia; species Crinia signifera. Next base: position 297,578,280 of record NC_139219.1, read on the forward strand.
GTTAGCATTACTGTCTCACAGCACTGAGGTCATGGGTTTGCTTCCCACCATGGCCCTAACTGTGCAGAGTTTATATATTCTCCCCGTGCTTGCATGGGTTTCCTCCGGGTACTCCGGTTTCCTCCCACAATCCAAAAATATACTGGTATGTTAATTGGCTCCCAACAAATTAACCCTAGAATGTCTGTGTGTGTGTGTGTGTGTGTGTACATGTGGTAGGGAATATAGATTGTAAACTCCAACAGGGCAGGGATTGGAGTGAATGTTCAAATATTCTCTGGAAAGTGCTGCAGTATATGTGTGCTATATAAATAACTGGCAATAAATAATAATAAAAATAGTAATATGGGCAACCAATAAGATCCCATCTTAGTAAATTGAATTTAATATGATTAGAGATTCAGAAAGTGATAGATTTGGTAAGAACCCTCCAATTTTTTTAACGCGCCAATCATTTACACTGCAAAATCAAACCGCTTTAAGAAAAAACCCTTGAGATTTCCTATCAAATATCTCACTTTCTGAATCTCTCATCCTATTAAATATCCCCCCCCCCCCATGTCTTCATTTTTTTATCAGTTAATCCATTGCAGATTTCTGGGAAGATCTCTTGTCTGTATAAAACGATGTTCTACGTGGGACCGGCCACAGTAAAAATAAAGACGCTCTGATATTTTAATCTATTAATTCCTGTTTAGTAAAAAAAAACAGTTATATCATTTTTTTATTCTACGGAAATGTACAATGAAAGAATAAATATAAGCATCTATATTAGCCGTACTAGGGAACATCACAATTTAGTCTCTCGTTTATGCATATTATTTTATGCATATACGTTTAATACGCTCATTAAAAGGTAGACAGTTATATTCTGATCATTTAATCTGCAACCACTGGATACATTTCAGAGACTTAATATTTGCATGAAAATGTTGCATAATGCAAATGAAACAGGGCCACTACTGCCGCAACAGATTGAGAGAGGAATAATCTGGGGGTGCACAGTGGGCTAGGAAGATTATTTCGGTGCCTTGGAGCAGCAGGAAGGAGCAGAGGTGGGTCACAGCAAGCACACAGGGACCGCGCAGTGGAGACATCCATCCTGCTGGGCCACAACAGCTATTGTTTCCTATGCCCTTTGTATATTCTCTTCCCAGTCTCCCAGCAGCTGCACACATTCACGAGGGTGGAACGGCTTGGAATACAGTCCAAACTGACACGCAGCCTGCACAGCGCAGAATATTCAATTACAGAAGTCTTAATTAATTTTGGTAATGTGAAAATCTCAGATGAACTGTAAAAGGGATGTCATTAATTGCATGTGTTTCTTTATCTGAAGGACATGTTGTCCTTTGCACATAACTTATGAATATTTATGTTGCGGTAATGAATTTATAATGATTGCTACAAACTTTATTCAAAGGGAAATCAAAGTAAACAAAACAAGAAAGTTATTCTCTCATTTCAGCTTCTACAAATTACCTTTCCCAGATAAATCCTACTTATCGCAAAGGCTGACACTCACTTTGGGGCCGATTCGGACACGTTTTGGTCAGGTCCAATTTTGGCACATTTTTAACGGTGGGGGGGTCTGCGCATGTGCGAATATGCGCATGTGAAACCCCCCCTGTGTGAACGCCTTCAGCAAGTATCAAACTCGCTAAGGAATTGGAACTGTGAGGAGAGTGAAGGGGGCGGGCAGGGGGTGGCAGCGGAGAAACTCCCAGTGTTTTTACGGGCACGTGTTCACCCCAAGTCTAGACTAACTTTTATCTGTGAACAGGGAAAAACATCTTTCGGTCGTGAGCGACCATCAAATGATATTTCGCACAGGTGGTCACGTGAGAGGATGTTTTTGTGTAGCCATCCCCTCGCATGCTAGCGAGAGGAATCGGGTGGTGGGGGGGGGGTTATTCAGCAGGGTGGTGGGCGGCGCTTGCTCAATAGCAACACACATATTCTATAAATCAGGCATGTCCAAACTGTGGCCCTCCAGATGTTGTAAAACTACACATCCCAGCATGCCTTGCCATAGTTTTAGCATTCCCTAATAGCAAAACTGTAGCAAGGCATGATGGGACTTGTAGTTTCAAAACATCTGGAGGGCCATAGTTTGGACATGCCTGGTATAAATAATCAGTTGGTGTATATTAGGGAAAACACTTTGGCCATCATTAACCAACTCCAAACTGGTCAGCTCAGGGCTGGAATTCCTTGGAAAGTTGTCACCTGTAGTCCATAAAGAAAATATTTAAATAAAGACAAAACACCAAATCACCTGACTGGTGATAGCCTATTTAAGCTGCTTCCTCCCAGGACTTCTGGCATTTTTTGCTTTCAAGAGCATTTATCAGTTCCATCCCCGCTCTCTGCAGCTGCTTCATGTTGGCTAACATAAGCCATCCCAAAGGGTCATGGCCTGATGCTGTTTTATGTGATTTACTCACCATGGTCATCCTGAATTTCAAAAATAGCACACTAAGCGAGCCAGTCAAGCCATTTTTTAAATGGGCCATGTCACCTTAGTGCACGTAGGGCAGACATGAAAGCCCACCCCCACTACCCTATGGCTGTTGGACTCTACAGTAATGCCTGATTGGGAAGAGATTTTTAGATGCCAAAAATCCTGCCACTGATCCTAATGAAGTGGTGGGGGGAAGGTTTTTTTTGTTGTTGTTGAGGAAATGAGTTCCACCACCTCTCCAGGACCACTATAAGCCCTGCTCTCCTTCTTCCTTTGACATACGGCAAACATGAGATGTACATGTTAACCGAACAAGCTCAATCTAATGTAATAAATTCATTTAGTGCACCTAATGTAAATTTAACATTTTTGACATAATCATGTCCAATATTTAACATATACATCAAACAAACTTGACACATGTTGAATGTTATAATAACAAATGTCAACCAGGTTTAAAAAGGTTTGAAACTTTATAAATAGAAGACACATGCTCCAACAGGTTCAAAACTTGGCCGAGCATTAAAAAGTTGGGAAAGTTAAAGCTACAGGATTTCTTTGATGCTGGTATAGACTTATCAAGGAATATACCTTTAGTCGCATATAGTTCCTTGTATTTTCATTATAATTAGTTATTTTGTAATTTTTTCATTTTCTCTATACTATACTTTATATTTCCTTAGATGTCTTCAAGCCCACTGATCGTATGACAATATTGAAATTTTTTAATTTGCCAGAATTTTATTTGGTTGATGTATAAAAACCATTTTCTGCATCAATTAACTATTTCCCTTATGTGCTAAGTGTCAGACATCAGAGATATCTGCTGTAGTCATTCTAGTTTTTATTGCAAGAGACGTCCTTATAGAAGACAGAGGGGTGTACTGTATTTACTAAGATGGGAGTTCTATTTAAGATGGGATGTTGCTATGAGAAAAGATGGCTGTTCTATTGCAGATGGGATGTTGCTCATGGCAACCAATCAGATTATCCTTATTTACTACATTCTAGAAGATAATATATAGAATCAATCGGTTGCTATGGGCAACATCCCATCTTCAATAGAGATCCAATCTTAGTAAACAAACTCCTAAGAGGCTGGTATATGGTCGAAACTTGATATTTTGGAGATTGCCTCTTGGTAAATAACATCATACGTTAATATGACTAACCACTGTACCCTACATTCTACATTTTTTGCTGTCTGTCTCAGAATAGGATCCTTTGGATTTATTTATAGTAATGGCCTATTGCAAGAGTATGGTGCAATGGGCGCACGTGCTCTTTTCCTATGTGGGTTCTGAAATTAAAGAGTAAAGAGAATGACTAAGTGATGCCTATTTAAACGTTGCATGGACTGGCGTCTATTCAGGGTTGGACTGGCCCACAGCGGATCAGGGGAACCAAACTTGGTGGACCCACTGCCTAGGGGTTCACCTCCTTCTCTAAGGCTCAGTTTCCAGTCTGTGCACTTGAATTACACATTATACGTATGTACATTATACTGCAAAGGACTATGGTGTATTGTCTACAGTGAATTGCTGTAATGAATGTGGTACGTTATCATGAATACACTAGTAGTATTTACTATATATACAGTACATGGAACCCTACGAATTCATTCCTCCGGTGGGCCCTTGTTTCCCCAGTCCAACACCGCTTTTAATGAAGCTTGTTTCGCTGCAGGAAAATATTGGTACATACCACCAGCGATATCTCATCACAGTTATAATTGGTTGTAATAACAGGGCCGAAACTAGGTGTTTCGGTGCCCGGGGCAGCAGTCATTTGGTGCCCCCCCCCCCAGAAAAAAAAAACAAAAACAAAACACAAATCACTGCCTTGGGGACAGGCAGCGGGGGTCCGGGGACTGGAGAAGGTTAACTCCGGCTCCTAGCGCTGCCGGGCGGTGGGCGGGAGGCAGATTTTGAAAAGACTTCAGCCAATCAGCATCCGGCAAGTCTTTTCTAAATCATCAGCGCTTCCTGCCGCCAGGCAAATAGCGAGCGGCTGTGTATGTGAAAGCTGCCGCTACACCAGTCCCTGGACCCCGCTGCCAACATACCTGTGTGCAGCCAGCGGGGGTAGGCAGCGTCCAGGGGTCCAGGGACTGGTGTAGCGGCAGCCTTCACTCACTCCGTCTCCTAGCGCTATCTGCCTGGCGGCGGGAAGCGCTGATGACTTTGAAAAGACTTGCCAGACGCTGATTGGCTGAATTCAGCTGATTGGTTTTTCAAATCCTGCTTCCCACCCACCGCCCGGCAGCGCTAGGAGCCGGAGTTAACCTTCTCCAGTCCCCGGACCCCCGCTAGGACCTGGCGTTAACCCCCGGACCCCACTGCTCATCCCAGGGACCACGCTGCCGGGACATCACACTAGCGCCCCCACCCTAAAGCGCCCGGTGCGCGTGACCCCCTAGCCCCCCCCCCTAGTTACGGCCCTGGTAATAAATTATGTTTATTGGGGAAAATTAAGAGGCTTGATTCATCAGCCCCATATTCACCGAATGAAATGCAGAAGTGTTCTCTTTACAGTATATTTTCCCAGACTTTGGGGTAAATTTACTAATATAATAATTCTATTGAAGATGGGATGGTGCCCATAGAAACCAATCCGATTCTATCTATTATCTTCTAGCAGATACTAAATAAATAAGAAGTAGAATTTGATTGGTTGCTATGAGCAACATTCCCGACTTTAGTAGAACTCCCATTGTAGTTTATTTAACCCTTCCTGTCCATTTATGATCAATAGTGTTATACAATGTTACTATTTTGAAGGGCTTCCAAGCCTGAGCACGACATTGATTTGGGATACATGGAGGAATTGTATTTTGTGAGTGCATTGAGCTCTTTTATGTATGCCTGTATGTAGCATGAAAGAGTCCTTCCATCATGAACCGCACTAGTTAAACAGTTCAAACCATAGAATTAAAGGATTAATGGCTGTGTTTAATCAGAGAAACAAAACTTGGAACATTCACTTTTTTTCTAGAGGAGAAACCCCCAGAGAGAAGGATAATGATGTCCTACTGTTCTTTCAGCCTGGAGTTTGGTCCTTAGGTGATCAATAGGGTTTGTTTAATGAACATTACATTTCTCTTTATCATCATCCATTGGCTTCCATAAAATATTGGAGCCACTACCTATTAGTATAATAACTTTTCATTAGTGCCATTTTCAATATTTTCTCTGCAGTGTCATGTTTGCGGTTTGTTGGGTATTTTATGTTCATGTTTTTGTCTCATGCATAAAAAATAAGTCCCTTTTGTTTGACCATTACATCATATAATGTTTTTAAAACACTGAGGTGTTTTTAAAGGGACAAATCCATGCCTTGTAAATGACTGCCCCTTTTAATAAAAACCTCTGGGTTCGTCCGGCACCCAAACATGGAGGCTTTTACATTTGGCCAATGCTCACTACAAAACTACAATGATGTTCAACTTTCAATCCAACTTTGCATGTTGGGCCCGTCTGGACAGATGGTGTCATCACTTCAGGCAGGGCAGTATAAACTTTTATGAGTAGAGTGCACCTAGTTAAACATTATAATTGTATCAACACCAGACAATGCCACTCCAATGCCACTGAAAACACCAGAAGCTACAATAAATTGGCCAATTCAATATGCAGGGGTTCTATGATTATATATTGTGCACTAGGACACAGACAAAATGATGTCCCGCTCTATGTTTCGACCAGGCTTCAATAAGATGGCAAATGGTTTATTCTTCTTATACCTGTTGAAAATGTAACTAATAAATTTAGCTAAATGAAAGGGGTATGGGTCATTAGGTCGACTCATGTTAGGGCAACATGCTTTGGGTAGACCACTGAAATCGACATGGCTTAGGTTGACAAATTAAATAGGTCAACAGGGGTAAGGTCAACAGGGTTGGAAGATTGACACAAGCATTAGGTCGATAATGGCAAGGTCAAAAGTCAAAAGGTTGGAGACTTGACGTGAAACGCGTTGAGGATACATTGCACTGCACCAGCACTTTTCTTAACTTTGCCAATCTAGGAAATACTGTAAGTGTTTATTACCTTTTCTCTGTTGTTTGTGGTTGTACAATATTCTTTGCTTCTATGGGATAGATTATCTTTTGTACCCACATGAAAGCTACCAATTAAATGGCTGAATACTTAAGCTGGGAGAAAGGGATCTGGGTGATTTTTTGAGATGTACATATTAACCCCCTAATGAAATCTTTGCCAGGAGAGATGATTCCAGTAATGTCATAATGACCATATTGATAAGAACATAAACCAAATTATTTCCTTCATGTTTATGAGATTGCCAAATTAGACTGTTCTCACCCTCTTATAGTATACTACTTTTGAGACTATATGACAATGGTCTCCCAGAAGAACACTGGTTTCCACATGGGACACAAGTTGTGTATTCAAAATGGACATTTATCTGAAGGATAGTTGTAAAGGTCCTCCTTTGGAGGATATCTATAAAGACTTGTTGAAGCTACACAAAAGACAATTCGACTATTATTATTATTATTATTATTATAATGGTCTATAAGTGAGTACTACCATGTCAGAAAATTCCCAGGGGCCTGCACGTTTGGAATAGTCCAACGATTGGCAAACATGACCCTAATTTTTGCAAAAAATGGGTCTTGAGCATGAATAAATGCTTGTTCAATTTAATGCTTCTCATCATTGAATACTCAACAAATTAAATTAATCTGGCCAAGGATAAAATTGAGTCTTTTGAAATATCCATAAACCGGATTTGAGTAATAATCCTAACACCAACTGGTACAAGAAATTGAATACACTTCAGCAATATAAACACGATTTAATGAAATCTAAAAAGGAAAAAGGTTAAAGTTGATTTGGATGATGAAACCAACACTGTATATAAGTGGACTATTGGTGAAACAGAAGTTCAAAATAAAGAGCACTGATACACAGTGGACAGTGGACTGATTTACAACATAATGGTCATTGTAGACCGTTTTTCAGAAGGAACAAAGGACGCAGTGAGAAAGATTATGGTTTTTCCATGGACTTTAACTCATCTAATATTGATGGTGAGATTACAGTATAAACAACAAAAGTGGACTCTCTAGAATGTCAATACCCTTTAGGGGTTACTACTCACACACAACAGGCAGAAGGCAGCGTGAATTCACGCTCATTCCTTTTTCGTGTCGCAGACAAAAGGAGTGATTCAAGACCTGGATAAATATAATTTACAGGTCTTAAAACATCTGGATGATGTCTACATATCGCAAATTGGATCAAGATCCTACTTCTCTTTTCAGACAAGACCTTCATGAGATTCTTCAAATGGCAGTGGATAAGACCGAGATGTCTCTGAAATTAAAGGATGCTTTACTACCAATTTAACCTCTAGTTCTAGTATTCTATTGTATCCCAAAGATACACTAATATTTGGAGGACCCTCCTGGCCATCTTATTGTGGTGGCCAGTGGTCTTTATTCGAACCTGCTTCTGTGTGCTTTGACAGTATTCTACAATCTTACATTTGTGAACATCCTAGATTGTTACTGTACAGTACTAAGAAAATTGGAAGCCTTGCCAACACTGGATCCCGATACTTGGCTTGTGATGATCGATGTCTGCATTTTATATCATGAGATGGGTTTGTCATCCTTAAGGAAATTTCTAACAAACTACACAGGCCCAAATGTTAAGTTTATTATTGATTTGCTTTATATGAATTTGTCCAAAAATGATTTTCCCTATAATAATATCTTTTATTTACAAATGGTGGGTTGTGCTATGGGAGTGATGGTCACACCTCATTCGCTAGAATTTTTATGTTTGATATTGAACAAACTTTATTTTTTTCTGATGTAAACCATCCAAAACATATATTATTTTTTTCATGCTACATTAATGATTTATTATTATTTTGGAGAAGCCCAGTGTTAAATCTGGTTGCAATTCTTGAAGCCAATAACAAAAGTCCCAGCCCTGTTAAGTTTACATTCAACTTTAGTCAGGATGTCATGCATTTTTTTGGGATGTGTCTATTTCACTACACCATAGCATTTTGTCAACTAGTCTCTTTAAAATAACCTACTGACAGAAACAACTTACTGCACCATTCCAGTTGTCACCCCCAGACTATCGGTCCAAGGTATGCCCTATTCTCAGTTGCTCAGAGTGAGACGTGTCAACACTGATAATGAAATAGTATTGAAACAAAAGAATCAAATGGTTAATAGTTTCGTTGAAAGATGACGATATGAACTAAATATCCTTAAAAATAAGTTGATGGTAAAAAGGTGGCTCGGTAGAAGTTTCTTATTAGCCCCAAAATTGAGTGGTGCTGAAGAAAAATATATCCCTTGGGTTAATACCTAAAACACCTGCAGTCCCCAAATTACTAAAGTAGCTAAAATATTGTGGAGCATAGTTCAAACTGACCTCGATTTAATCCTACAGTCTACTAACTTGGTGCCATTTTGTAGACATGGCCGTAGTTTAAGGCACCATCTTGTGAAAATTAAGATTACTGTATATCAAACCCAATACATATATTAGTCCACATCTGCTGGCACCCACTTGTAAATTCATATATTCTTCAAAAAGGAAGGCACTGGGAGACTTCTTAATCAGCAATCAAAATCGAAACATCCCAGCTGTCAGAATACTGAAGCCAGCATACCAACTAGTAGCTAGAAGATCTGCACCAGAATCACAACTGTTAAGGCCCCCATACATTAAGCCAACTTGTCTAAAGGACAAATTGGACCTAAATACCCTGGCAGCTCCCCGGGAGGTATCACATACGATTAGGCACTTAATGTGCGATTTTACATGCAGAATGTTGGCCTAGGGTGCCAAGAAACATAGCACAGGCCCTGCACAGAGACAAAATAAGTCACCAAAATCTTACTCTCTCTGCACATGTAACATCTGCTTCAGTACTGCATGGTTGTGTCCATTTGAGAAAAAAAATGTGCTGTACATTCAAGTCTAAATAACCCCATCTGGCTGCGAGTGGGGGAGAGTGCAGGGGGTGGCAGGGTTACTGCATTACTGTCAGTCCAGTCTGGTGTACAATACAGTTAGGATATCACAGCCACCCTATCACAGATGCAACTAGGACTGATTTTCACCATGGAACACAGGAGACAAGCAACCTTTTAGGATTGCGCTTCTGTACCCCAGTTGGCAGGAGGATGACAGAGGGTTGTTGCTACAGCAACCAGGGGACTGCTAGGATGGACTGAGGCTGGCAGCTGCCAAAAGATTAGTTTTCAGTAGCCACTGTAGGTGTTTTTAGCACAGTCACATCATATACATATCACAAAAAAGAGTGAACTCAAAAAGAGCACAAGAAATCAGACATACAGCTATCAGAACACAATTAGGGCCTTATTCTAGTTCACTCTTTCTGACAAAATCCTTCTTAGATGGACAAAACCATGTGCACTGCAGGGGGACAGATGTAAAAGGTGCAGAGAGAATTAGATTTGGGTGAGTTATTCTGTTTCTGTGGAGGGTTAATACTGGCTGCTTTATTTTTACACTGCAATATAGAGCTCACTTTGAAGTAAAACCCCACCAAACCTAATTCTCTCTGCACAAGTTACATCTGCCCCACCTTCAGTGCACATTGTTTTGTCCATCTAAGAAGGTTTTTGTCAGAAAGAGTGAACTAGAATAAGGCCCTTAGTGTTTGTCCAACCACTAAAAAATAAATATGTGCAAGAAAAAGGGTTTTGTGACTGATTTAGCGCTATCTGAAAGTGACAACATGCAGTAAAATGACACCTTTAGGTGAACAAATGCAAAATATACATAGCTTAAATGTTACCTCGTATATCCATATGTGGAATATGCAAGGAGAGTCTGAAATGACCTAAAAAGTGAGGCACAAAGAAACATCATAGTGTAGTATTTATGGCAAAAAGGAAATTTAAATTTACACATAAAACTCACAATAAATTGATGTTTAAAATCACGAGATCCATATACCATAATGGTATCAATCTGTATCTCTCATGGCTGGTGTGCTCCGGTCCCTTTGTGGGTTCCGAGTCCCATCTGATCTATGTCACATCCTATGGAAGCTACACTAGGTTACCATGCAACCAGTCAGCCGCATATCACAACAGGGGAGGGAGATCTGCCTAAAAAATTATTAAAAACAGATGGAGCCCCTCTAATTATTTTCCGGCTCTCCCTAGACCGTCCCCGCTGGTAAGAGCCGGCGGAGAGGGACTCCATTAACCTGGGATGTGTGTGCGTCTCACGCGCGCGCACGTCACAGTTTCTTGGCGGCTGGGCACCGGGATCCTGCCCGTCTCCGCTTCAGGGTTGGAATGGGGCGGCGAGGACCCAGGGGAGCTCCATCGCCACAGGGCGCGCGAGCGTCTCATGCGCGCACACCCCCTGGTGGGAGCTGACAGCGGCTGGCGAAAGTTTGCCTGAATGATGGGCGCTACATCAGTATCTATCTATCTATATATCTATCTACAGTATATATATATATATATATATATATATATATATATACACAGTAGCAACTTTGTATACATGGTTTCACAGTGAGATACAGTGTTGCTTTATTAGTGCGTTGATGAAGTTAAAGTAACACATTGCCATTTATTCACTGATAGCTTGTTGCTTGGTGAACACTTCCGTACATGAGTCTTTCAATGCACCTGTGCTATGCAGCTCAAGATGATGTCAACGCAACACCATTGTGACCTGTGCCAGCATGGAAGTGCACTAAAGGATAGCTCCATCCAACATGTGTAATGTTGTACTAACCTTCAGAAAGTGGTTAAAGGTCAAAGAAACCTCTACAGGCTTCTCCTCATTACTGAGTGCCACGTGTTTGTTTTTCGATCATGTATATGTATTTGTGTGGGTGTACCTATATATTTAATATGTATACACACACGTCAGTGTGTGTGTATGTGTTGTACATGAACATTTTTTAAGGTCTGTGTATATATACTTTGTGTATATATATATATATATATATATATATATATATATATATATATATATATATATATATACTATACACACTGGCAAAGATGGACAGCAACTAATGCAATTTCACAATTCCTAACAAGACAAATCACTTGAAGCTCAATAATGAGCCTTATATAAATTAAGGAGCACGTTGATGTTTTTTCATGTTGCTATTACCATGACAACTGGATAGCTTTATTCGAAAGGGCACAAAGAACAGTGCGGATGGCTCATTTAGGCCTTTTGCAAGTGAATACCCTCATGTTTGCATTTACAGACAAGGCTTTCACTCTTTGCCTCTTACATCTTTTACCTTCAGGGTCTGATGGGTGTGGAACTCGGAATACTAGTGCCTAGTAATTGCTGCTATTAGGCCTCCGCTGGTGTAATTCAAGATTCTTTTTGTTCCAGCCTTTATCTCATCTAGCTGAAGAGTCGCACTATTCATAGTCATATTAAAAAAGCACAAGGATTTTTTTTTCTTTTACTCAGACCTAACAATTATTACCTACACTGCATCCTGCCTTTAGGGAACAGACCTCAGTCTGATTCCGCTAAATTGGAAAAGCACATTTCTGCTGCTTTATAAAGCCCATTTTGTAAATGGAAAACTCACACTTTATCATTACAGAGGCCTCACGTTGTTATAAATTAGATGGAAAATACACCTCTGTCACACTTTTTTTTTCTCTCTCTCGAAACCCTAAGTTGACGTCCATTATCTGCACAATAGTAATGATAAAACATTTGCTTTGCAGCTGTTCCCTGTAGTTAAATGTTCTGCTCTCCCCTTTTTGTCCGCATTATAAATGTTTATTATAACCCATGAATGGTAAGACTATAATACAAATGCGCCTTATGAGAAAATGAAATAATACAAATAATACAAGCTTAAGAATTAGAGATTCTAGGAATTCAGCCTAGCCAGAAAAATACATAAAACAAATAACTCGGCACTATGCATTCAATAAATAATTCTGTACCTCTGGATTATCTGTACCCTTCGGATAACGTCTCATTTCTATTTCTGAAAACAAATTGGAAATATGCCAATTATGTATATGGAAGTTTTAAACCATTTAGAGAAGAAAAGTCAAGACGGAAGGTTAAGATAATATTTGACTTGGTTTTAAGTATCAAAAGAGTCACCGGAGCTTAATGAGGAATTCACTGGAAAACCTGCAGTATGCAGAGAAAACATAATATTAGTGGGGAAAAAAAAATCTGAATTCTATAATTCTATTGATACTTTTTATTATTAGTTGTGGTGTTGCTTTATTTTTTTAATGACTTAAGTATAAGTAAGCAGGACCAGCTATGGTAATTTATTAAGGATGTCTTGAGAAAAAAAAAGCTTATCTACAGTATCTGTCCTCCTTGCTCAAATGTAACATGTGTACAGAGAGTTATATTTGGGTTAGGGTGCGATTAAACTGAAATGTAAATTGCAGGGTAAAAATAATGCAGCCAGTGTTCACCTTGCACAGAAATACCTTGCACAGAAATAAAATCACCCAAATCTAATAGGTCCTACAGATGGGGTGACTATACTGAGCGATCTGAGCAATGTAGATCACTCAGGAAGATCGCTCAGCACACAGTGATGCACAGCGATGTGTCAGCGATGTATGCTGAGCGGTCTCTGGTGAGAACATTTGCCGTGACTGGTGGTCTTATTAGATTTTTCCTTGCATACACGGAGCAATGTGGGTCATTTTCTAAGCGATCTAGATAGATCGCTTAGAAAATGGGCTGAAATTGCTCCGTGTGTAGGCCTCATAACTCTCTCTGCACATGTTACTTTTGCCCCACCTGCAGGGCAAATGGTTTTGCCCATTGGAGAAAGATTTTGCTTTTGATATCCTTACTGAATAATCCCAACAGGCTCTTTACTGTACACAAATATTTCTCTCATAATAAGCCAATGGAAGCAACCAGTACAGGATATGGTAATGTAGAAGATCAGGGGTTAAAGTGGGGGAGAACTGGGTGGAACTGAGTTCCACCACCTCTAATGGTAGGGGGAACTCAGTTCCACCTCTACCACAGCTCTGCACAGTAATTCCAACAGAAAAGCCTGTCCCAGCAGCTCCCTTTTCTGGCATGGCATGTATGATGTAATGCGTCACCACTGCTAAAGTGAAGATGAGAGAAAAGGAAGCTGCTGAAGGGACAGAGACAGATATGTGCATAAAGGGTACTTACTCTGGACATTTTGTGTACGGGGTACTGCCACTATGGGTATTATGTGTATAAGCAATACTACTGTGGGCATTAAGTGTAAGGGGAAACTATTGTGTGGCATAAATGTGTTAGGGGCACTTCTGTGTAACATAACTTGAATAAGGGGCACTTCTTTTTGCTGTAATATGATCAGGGTCACTACATGTGGTGTAATGTGAATATGATTGTGTTACTGTGGGGTTGGCTCTTGGAGATGACATCATCTCCAAGCATCAGGACCACTGATCACCCGCCGGTGCCGACGATCACTGTGCTGGGGGCAAGCCCAGCACCAAGGTAAGCTACTGGGCTGCCCCCAGTGTGCACCGCTATCCCACTGTCTGTGAAGTGACTGGATGCTACACACAGGATGCTGCACAGTACAGCAGACAGCAGCAGATGCTGGGTTCAACCTCCATACTGACCACAGGATGATGCAGTCCATAGATTGGGCTCTCCCATTGCTGTAAGCAGGAGCTGTGTCGGATCACCCGGCATACCTGTTTACACTGACCCCACCTGAGTCCTCCCCATGTTCCACCCTGGTCAGGACCAGGGTAGGATTCACATAGAAATGGACCCGTGTATTTCAGCTACCCCTGATACACCGAAAATGACCAGGGTCCATGAGGCAAAAACACAGATTTTTGCCTTGGTGTAAAAGGGGTATACAGGGGTGGGGCCTTGGGGTGCACACCAGTAATGAGAGGTGCGACCCTGCGGAGACATTTCAGTAGTAATGCATACAAAGACAAGGTTGCAGGTGCACAATTTAAACTCCCAATTTATTAATAACTAGCTGACCCGCCCGGCGTTGCCCGGGAAAACCTTGGGGTTTTTTTATTTCCAAAATTGCTGAAAAATGTCATCTTACAGTATGCTGTGCCAAAGACCTAAGATTGTAATTTGTTATAGATTCCACCATAATGTTAGAATGTGTTTGCATTGATACTCAATGACGGTGTGGTGTTGTTGTTTGAAACACAACGCTCTTGAGTTGATAGCTTGTATGTATTGATGAATTCCACATCCACTCAGGAGATTTAGCACCTATGACATACCCTCCAACATCTGAGGGTCAGAAATCGGTACAAAATCAGAAAGGGACGTGGCCACGGGAAAGGTGGCATGGCCACAACTCCATTTCTATACTTTCAATGGTACAGTTTGTAGGGTGTGTAATTACAGGAGCTGAGTGCGTATAGAGAGAGGGGTGGGCATTACTTACCATAATTCATTAAAAATTCACAGCTCCCTGCCACTGCCTCTCCCCTCACCGATCCTGCCTGCAACAGTCTCTGAGGTCTGGAGATCTGTAGAGCACATGCACCGGGCGTCTCTACCAAACAGTGGGGCAGCCCCTGAGTGTGGGAGCAGATCCACGGGCCTTGCCACATGACATCATTACACAGCGCGTGCTACCCGCACCACTGCAATGCACCACTGGGACCGGGTGCAATGGGCCAAATTCTTCCCTACACTCGCCGGGCCAATCCACCGATCCAACCATCGCAATCATCAATGGGTGCATTGATAAGGTTTGAAATGTAATAAGTTGAAGAATAAGACTGAGATAAAGATTTGCCATGTTAAAGTGTACAATTTACTCAATAAATTGTGAAAAATATATACGTGTACATTGAAGTACAATTAAAAATGAAAGTAGGATTAAAAAATAAGTTCTGATTCAAACTGATAATTGTTTGGATGGGGGTGGGTTTCGAAACAAATCTGTAGGTGGGGGGTATGAATATTGTGGGCATAATTGGTGTTTGGTACACCTACAGGGGGTCCTCAATTGATGGGATTTTCAGTACGGTGTCACGGTCACAGTGTCACCATAGCGGGGTTCCCAATTGGGGTCCAGGTGGTCTTTTAGCAACCCTTTACAATCCCGTAGGTCTCTTCTCCTTGAGCCTACGGTCTCCCTTAATGATAGTCAATCACTGAGGGAGACCGTAGGCTCCAGGAGAAGAGACCAACGGGATTGTAAAGAGACCCCTAAAAGACCACCTTAACCCCCAATTGGAAATACCCCTATGGTGACACTGAAGTGAAAATTACTCATCAACTGGGAACCCCCTGTGGGTGTATAAAACACTAATTATGCCCCCAATATCCATACCCCCTCCACCTATTGATTTGTTTCGCAACCCCCATCCAAACAATTATCAGTTTGAATCAGAATTTATTTTTTAATCCTACTTTCATTTCTTGATTGTACTTCTATGTACACATATTTATTTCACGATTTATTGAGTAAATTGCACACTATAACTTGACAAATCTTCATCTCAGTCTTATTCTTCAACTTCTTACACTCATAACTTCCAACAAATACATGCAGCGCTCATGTCCATCGACCAAACATTATCTATGAACCAAAAGAACCCTTAAGGCAGAGCAGTGCCTAACATCCAACTGACAAACAGGGTAAGTGCAGTGTACCCACTTTGTATTGATCAACGGGTGCAAAGATGGATATGGGAAAAAAAGAAAAGCCGGTACATTAGGTACAGTTTTTATTAGCCGGTTCAGACTGTTAAATAAACGGCAAATTATTTTTTATGTGTTTGTGTGTGTTACTGTTTGTGTGTGTATGTTGTAGTGTATGTGGTTGTGTGTGTTGTGTTGTATGTATCTGTCCAATGCGTAAGTGTGTGAGGTTGGCTATGTATATACAGTATGTGTATGTGTGTGTTGTGCCTTTGTGTATCTGTGCAGTATTTAAGTATGTTTTGTGTGTTGTACTGTTTTTTGGGTGTGTGTGGTGAATGTGGGTGTGTGTTGTGCTGTTTGAGGTATGTTATGTGTGTGTGTGTTGTGTGTATCTACCCAATGTGTAAGTGCTTAAGGTGTGCTACGTATAAATGTGTGTGTGTGTGTGTGTGTGTAGTGTGCTGTGTGTATCTGTGCAATGTTTGTGTGTGTTCTTTGTATTGTACTGTTTTTGGGTGCGTGTTGTAGTGAATGTGGGTGTGTGTTGTACCATGAGTGGTGTGTTATATGTGTGTGTTGTGTTATGTGTATCTGCTGAATGTGAGGTGCGCTACATATATATGTGCGTGTAGTGTGCTGTGCGTATCCTGACAATGCTTAAGTGTGTGTGTGTGTTATGTGTGTTTCTGTATCTGCACAATGTTTAAGTGTGTGTGTTCTGTGTGTTTGTTGTACTGTTTTTGGTTGTGTGTTGGAGTGTATATGGGTTTGTGTTATACTGCATGTGGTGTGTTATGTGTGTGTTTTGTTGTGTGTATCTGCCCAATGTGTAAGTGTGTGAGGTGTGCTACCCTATATACAGTATATGTGTGTTGTGTGCATATGTGGTGTACTGTGTGTGTGTGTGTGTGCGTGTACGATATGTACGTGTGTGTGATGTGTGGTCTATGTTTATCCTCAGTTATTCCTAATTGTTTAAAGCCTTCACCATAATGTTAGAATATGTCATGCATACTCAATGACAGCAATGATATCAGGTGTGGAGTTGTTCCTTCGACAACGGTTTCCCCGATCGTCAATCTTTTTCCCAGATCATCAATGAAGGCAAATTAAAACTTGGTGTTTTTTAAATTTCTAAGTGAAATTTCCCAAACATGGCTTCGAGGTGCACACCACCAGGTCCAGAGGTACCCTGTTGCCAAATTTGGCAGCTCTGAGTGCCACGGTGTGCCCACAATGCAACGGACACGCACGCACACACACTCTTCAACTTATTATATAGATAATAATCAGGGCTACTTTTCAGCAGGCTCCAGCAGGAACTGAGGCCCTTATTCTAGTTCACTCTTTCTGACAAAATATTTCTTAGATGGACAAAACCATGTGCACTGCAGGTGAGGCAGGTGTTACTTGTGCAGAGATAATTAGATTTGGGTGGGGTTTTACACCTGCCTCTACTGCAGTGCACATGGTTTTGTCCATCTAAGAAATATTTTGTCAGAAAGAGTGAACTAGAATAAGGGCCTCAGTTCCTGCTGGAGCCTACTGAAAAATAGCCCTGATAATAATAATAATAATAATAATAATAATAATAATAATAATAATAATAATAACCACAGCAATATCATCTGATGCTCCCTGAAACATGTGTAATCTAATTCTATTACTTTTATATTGAATTTACCACTGTTTTAATACTGCCATTTATGTCACTGTATTTTACTCTCTTATATAATAATAATAATAATAATAATAATAATAATAATAATAATAATAATAATAATGTTATTTATTTAGTACTTTTCTCCTAATATGACTCAAAGTGCTTGAATTTGCCTTTTACAGCAACAAAATTCAAAACAAACTTAACAACTTAACAAGAGACATTAGTGAAATGCTTGGGTGAACAGGAAAGTCTTGAGTCCATTTTTTAATGTTTTCAGAGTGGAAGCTTCTCGAACTCAGCGGGGTAGTGAGTTCCATAGAGTTGGAGCCACATCGCTAAAAGCTCGACCCCCAGATAAATTTAGGGAACTTATGGGTACTGTTAGTAGTCCTTCATCAACCGATCGCAGTGATCGAGTTGGACAATAAGGGATCAGAAGCTTCTGCAGGTGCCTTGGGCCCTGGTCATGTAGAGCTTTGAAAGCTATCTTTCTATGTGGATAGCAGTAAGCAGGGATTAAGTCTAGGACCAAATAAACTACTGTTGCACAGACCATAAGGCCACAAAAAATGTTATACAATTATAATGCTAATATATGTATTTTATTTTGCAGTGTAGGAACAATTATTTATTGGGTTGTAAAGAATTTCGGGAAATTCAGAATTGTCATTTTAACAAATTCAACTTTAATTAATCTTTTTTGAAATCTGATCATGTCTTCTATTTCCTCAGATTAAATTTTCTTCTAATGAATGCTGAAACAAATAAAATCTTTTTGATCCCGATTAGAAATGTTTAGTGTCTTCAGCCAAAATTGGCAATCATAATCATGGTTATGGTCAAATGGAACATTTTCAAATGTAGACTACATCTGGTTGTGGTATTACAAATTATGAGCCAGGTCAGGTTAAGATGGTGCTGGAGAAGAAATCAGGATTCTAGCTACACAACCAACAGGATGACTTAATTAGGTCAATTCAATTACAGACAATTTACCAGGGAGTATCACCAAGTTACAGTACCTCTGATACAGCATATTTTCCTGTGCACTTTTATGGGGTTTTAAATCCTAATAAATCCCAATAAGCAAGTTTCGCAGTTTACGTAATGTCCATAAACTTATACCCTTTATTCCTAACTACGGACGAACGAATGCGTAGCGCCACGTAGTGAATCTTATCAGCATATCTCACGCTACACCGATACCCTTATGGCGGTATCTTGCACAGTACTAAGTACTTAAACACACTCTTAATATAACAGGTGTTATTCCTGTAAACCCTTCCGCTTATTGCGAATAATTACCCAAGACTTGGTATAAATTCAGAGTAAGAGTACAAAGTATTTCACTGTATGTATTTAGTCCCTAATGGACAAAGGGGTAACAGAATATGAAACAACACCATATACAAATCTCTACACAATACTTAACAATAACTAATGGAAAGGGGAAAAACAGATGTAAGCACAATCAGCCACAGTACAAATACAACAATACAGAAGTACAGTTACCGTCTCTCAACACGCTAGCGCCACTCGGACCGAGTATCTGTATTCAGTTCTGAGCACAGTCCAAATAGACCGTCTCTAGCCTGTGCACATTAATATATAGGGTCCAGACAATAGGGTATAGCAAAGTTCTTCATTGGCCAAGAGGTCAGGTTTCGCTTCTCCTGATTGGTACAGTATAGATGCACAGCTGTGTCTTTGTCCAAGGATTCATCATCATATGTCCAGGGGGCATGCTGTGCATCCGGTTTCAGCTGGATCTTTCAGTTAGCCCTTCCTCATGGCAATGTATAACATAAGATATCAATTTTGTCCATAACTTCTGGCTGGTAAATGCTGCGCATAACAAACAAACACCGTAGAGCTGCGAGTGAGAGACTGATCATATTGATACCAAAAATGTCCAGGGGAGATTGTGTATTACCATTAATACTATGTGTAGCGATATTAAACCATATAACTATATTTTATTATTTGTGAGTGTGGAGAATGGGTCTATGTGTATAAGTATGGCTGCCCCCAGGGTCCGCACAATATTCCTACTTGCTTCTATACTCTAGTTACGTAATTATGCCAACCCAAAATGGCGGCCATAGTATGCTAGTGTGGTGTGGATGCAACACGACTTTGACAGGGGTTTTCATCAAAACTTGTGATGTGGATAGACATGATGTGCCATTCAGGAATGACATATTGAATACTCCACTTGTAACTAAATTGCCCTATGAACGTCCAAAATGCTAATGGGTATACAATTTGCAACTTTATTCTTCAAACAGTGGAACATGGTAGGTTTGAAAGTGGAAGAGTGAGACCTCACCAACCCATGCATTCTGGTAAATATTCCATTATTGCTGTTTTTTTGCCAGGCAAATAAACGGCAATGATTCGCCAATCAGTATTCAATCACGGGCGTCTTTGCCCAATTTGTTGCAACTATTTTTGCCCAATCTGTTTTACTATTTGTGGGGTCAAATCAGGGCTAAAAAAGCTGTGATAATAGGAGAAAAGGGACACAAATTCAACAAAACCACGTGGGTGTGTTGTAAATTTGCTGATCCACGCAGTTTTTGCTAGTGCTGGTTAATTTTCCCAGGTGAAAAATTAGCACTGAGAATAAATAGGGTGAATCTAATTAGCCACTTAAAAACAGAAGGAGACGGAAAGAGACAATTTGACTGTTATGTAAACCTGCAGTTGTGGTCAGCAGAAAATAATTAGCATAGGCCAGGGGTTCCCAAACTTTTTGGAATCATGGCACCATGGAGTATCAGAATTTTTTTCATGGCACCCCTAGGCACAAAGTTTCTTATTGTGTACTTTAAAAAAATATATATTAAATTAAATAAATTGTGTTTATATGTGATCCTTAGGTAGAGTTATGTTGTGAGGGACAGTACTCACTTCAGTTTGTTCTCATATTGTATTATTGGAAGCCATAAGCACTGATTTTCCCTATTACATTGACCATAATAAAATGAATTGTTCCCGGACCACCATACCAGGGCACTCCTGCATGTGCTCTGAACCACTGGCCTAGGCTAATAAAGAAAGTAATTCTTATTTGTGGCACTCTTCATTCTGAGACCTTTGTTCTGGGATATCACCATACTTGTAATTCCGACAAAAGCTGGTTTGTGGCATTGGATGTATCAGAAGCAATTGCAAAGAACAGTCTAAAGCTGTGTACACACACTTCGATTTGCTTTAGGCGGGGTGTTAGATTTGATTTTCTATTCTATTAAATTCGATCTGGCATTAGATCTGGCATTAGCTCTGGCATTACATCTTTTCATTAGATCTGGCATTAGATCTGTACTTTTACATTCGATTCGATATCAATTTCACAGTGTACACATTCGATTTACTGGATTGTATTTCATAATTCCTTGGCTGCACAGTCCATTTTTCTTTTTGATCTAGAGAAAACGGGAGCGCACATCAAATCGAATGCCAGTCGAAAGTGCCCTAAAAACCATTTTAATTTCGATTAGGTTTTGATTTGATTTTGCTTCTATAAGCAAAATCAAATCAAAAACAGGGAAAAATCGAAGCATGTGTACACAGCTTTAGTCCCATGTTTAGCCATTTATCCAATAAGTTCCTGAAGTAAAAAAGTGCCAATATTAAGTACATATTTACAACACAAAATACGCAACTTTGTCCATTATTTGTCAAAAATATATCTTATAGTTTAATAATAATTGTATAGTAAAAACTTTAAAAACAAAAGTCAGCAGCATTTCATTTCCAATTTTTAAATCCTGGAGTTACATATTATTCTGAAATAACAGCCAACAGTTGTTTTCAAATTCCATGAGTTAGGCTATACAGTATACCTTAATAATGATTGGATTGTTTGCTTTCTGTCTGAAGATACTGGAGGTAGTTGAGTTACAAACCCAATATTTTGGAAAAGGCATGTGTAAATTAAAACCAACACCTTAAAACAGATGCTAAAACCAATCAGGGCTTTTTGCAAAAAAAAAAATCGCAAAGAGGTCTGATTGGTTTTTAGCATCTGGTTTAAGGTGTTGGTTAATCTTTGTTTTCAAATGCAAATAATGTGCAGGTCTGCACAGTGTGAGATAAGTAACTAACAATGTGTTAATCTCTCTTTCATGCACCAGCAAGTTATTCCAACATAATTGTGACAACATAACACCTTTAATTGAGCTTGTTGACCAACACTAGAGAATGAATTTTAAGCATGTCATTATTTATTCTTAGTGCTCTCAATTACTATGAATGCATATTATTATTAGTATCCTTTATAAATAAGCCTGTCCTGCAGAACTGTTCAGTGGCTTCACAAAATGACAATTTCAATAATTATGTATTTGATAATTAAATATGAGTACTTAATATACAGGTGTTTTATAATTACATATATAATCTATACATTATATAGTTGTAATGATAATGATGATGATTTAATAACAATGATTACTGTAATAAAGATACAGGTGGTTTATATTCGTATATAATATATACATTATGTAGTTGTAATAATAATGATGTTGATTTATTTACATAATTGGTAACAAAATCCTACAATGTGACGGCAGAGAAATTCCACTATCTAATGTTATATAATGGTGAGGCTTAGTTATTGGACCCAGTCATTTTGCCAACAGCGAGTGCCGCCAATCTACATACATATATTAGATGTCAGTCTTGGGAATGCACCGCAAAGGATAAATCCTTAGAAGAAAAATGGAGTGCTGAGTGATTTATGCCAATATATATATATATAAATAGGCAGGTGTAATACCCCACCCAAATCTAATTATATCTGCACAAGTAACACATGCCTCACCTGCAGTGCACATGGTTTTGTCCATCTAAGAAATATTTTGTGAGAAAGAGTGAACTAGAATAATGGCCACAGTTCTGGAGCCTGCTGAAAATAGCCCTTTATACATATATATATATATATATATATATATATATATATATATATATATATATGAGAAAAGAGGGGGTTTGTGACCCTATACTGCGCTATTGGGTGAGCAGCACGACTCTAAAGACTCCGCCGCTAATGGGAGTCTGACGTAAAGAGTAAAGAAAAAGGTGTAGAGGTGCGCTCAGAGGATAGTTTCACCAATCAACAATTGGGAAAAATCTAAAACATTTATTACATACAGTAAAACAATTAAAAATACTTTCGTAAAAGAGCTTCTCATTTGAAGTCAATTATACAATTTTACAATTTCATGGTGTGTCATTATCATCCAATACAACTTTGATCATGGGTGTTGAAAGATCACGCAGAACCCTACGCGTTTCGTCCACTAGGGAATTCTTCAGGGGTAATACACCAGGATCTTGGTTCAATACAAGTGGCATATAGTAAATAACCCTTTTGGGAATTAAAGAGGGAGATGTGGTCACAATGGTTATTCCGGTGACCCTGTGATACTCCACTTAGTGATGGGTATAAAGGAATCGAATCGAGAAGCACAAAAAACACCTCCCCGACAGATGACTTATTTTCCAACTGTACAGTCAATTCTGAATTAGTTAGCCTCAGTCACAATCAGCATGGTTAACTAATTGAGGCTAACTAATTCAGAATTGACTGTACAGTTGGAAAATAAGTCATCTGTCGGGGAGGTGTTTTTTGTGCTTCTCGATTCGATTCCTTTATACCCATCACTAAGTGGAGTATCACAGGGTCACCGGAATAACCATTGTGACCACATCTCCCTCTTTAATTCCCAAAAGGGTTATTTACTATATGCCACTTGTATCGAACCAAGATCCTGGTGTATTACCCCTGAAGAAGTCCCTAGTGGACGAAACGCGTAGGGTTCTGCGTGATCTTTCAACACCCATGATCAAAGTTGTATTGGATGATAATGACACACCATGAAATTGTAAAATTGTATAATTGACTTCAAATGAGAAGCTCTTTTACGAAAGTATTTTTAATTGTTTTACTGTATGTAATAAATGTTTTATATTTTTCCCAATTGTTGATTGGTGAAACTATCCTCTGAGCGCACCTCTACACCTTTTTCTTTAATATATATACAGTTGCAGGAGGCAGCACACCTATAATGCGGCAATAATAGCTCTGATTCCTTCCAGGTCACCCTATGCAGAGTGAATGTGTAGACTGGGGGAGGCGGCAGCACTCAGATTAATAATGAGGCTGAGACACAGTCAGTAATCAAGCGTTTTCAATGTCTATTATGACATCTTCATCAGGATAATAGACATCGAAAATGTTTGATTACTGACTGTGTCTCTGCCTCATTAAATCCGAGTGCCGCCGCCTCCCCCAGTCTATATATATATATATAGCTAAATACTCCTCACCTCTGAGGAGAAGTACCACCAGTGACCACTAGAGGCCACAAAATGGACCAAATTACTACTAAGCTTCAAAAGTGATAAAATGGAGAGGGATAAACAGCCAATCAGCTCCTACCTGCCATGTCACAGGTTGTGTTTGAAAAACGTCAGGCAGGAGCTGATTGGTTGGTTGTTTATCACTCTCCATTTTATTACTTTTGAAGCTTAGTGCATCTGGCCCAGGGGCTTTTAAGTAGTATGTTAATATTTTGAAAACCCCACAATAACTAAGGCAAAATATTACTATAATTCAAGTTATATATTTAAAAACCTACAAGTGGTAGTGAGAATATTACATTTTTTGGGGCTCTAGATCTCATAATTTGGACAGCTAATGCCCACTTGCTTTAGATTTTTATCTTTTTCCTAAATGAAGAGTTTTCTGTTGATTAGATTTTCATGGAAAATGTTTGCATTCACTATTTGATTATTTGTGATATATTGAGGATTTATTTGGTTATCTTCCCTTTGGTTTTGATTATTCACTTATGTTGTTATCATTTAGCACTTCTTTGAATTTGCGATATACTATTCCCTATGGCTATGCTATGGCATTTTGTCATCTGATTTTGTTTGTAAGCACGTGTGACAGTGTAGAATTAGGTCAGCTCAGTAAGGTTGCCATGTTTGCTGAAATTTAAGTATTGTCTCTGAATCTTTGATTCATTGTTAATATTGCCTTCTCTATAAATCTGACAGGATTCAGGTTTTGTTTACTGTATAGAAAATTTGTTGAAAAATCTTAGGAAAGTTTTTTTATGTTTAGTATGACAGTGGCTTTGGTTCTCACTATGAGCTTTGTGGGGTGGTGAAGAGCAGTCTCCATCTGTTCAGCGTTCTTGAGGTGCTCGCTGACAAATACATTAGCTAGGCTAATCTACTGTACAGGGCTCAATGGTACCAACGGTACCGATGGACTTTTTTTGGTGATTGGGGAGATGAGGGTGGGATTGGATATTTAAGTTTTTGACCCATCTAGTTCTTGCGTTTTTGCTGCTAGGCTTACAGTTGGCCCCACTGTATAGTTCTGGTCATGTTTTCTAGCCACCGTGCCTCTCTAATTTTATAGTTTTAAAATAAAGCTTTCCTGTATCATTCATGTCTTAGGTGTCATTATTTAGATAAGCAGTGTGTTTACTGATGGAATTTATAGACTAATATAAGTCAATAACCCTCCGTCTGGCGCACCTCTGGGTTAATGCGCAGTGCGCATGACATGCCCCTGTTACAAAATCATCATTAGCACCTAATCAACTCAATTCTAATGCTCTTAAAGTAATCAGTGACCTTCATTAGGATGTGTAAAGAAAGACTATTTAATATCTGGTTAAAAAAAAAACTAATTAATTATTCTCAAAGCAAGTAAATCAAAATATATTAAAATTTAAGACACACCACCACATTGCCTTCAGTTTTCATAACAAAAAACAACATGAACATTAAAATTACGACCAAAACTCACTCGGAATCACTGTTGGAAAATTCAGCATTGGAGATGCATTGGCACAGTGAAGTGCAAGGTTGGCAGACCATATTTGCATGGGGCAGGCAGATTGCTTTGTGACATTTATGGCATTCATAATTGGACATCCTTCTGTGACCTATTTCTGCACAGGTGATGCATCTACGTCTTTTTTTTTTTGGAGGTGGGAGTGGAGGGTATTTTTCTCAATCATCATTTAGGCTTACCTGAGAGGTCACCCTGGACAAACCTACATGTTTCTGTGAAATATCCAAAACCTTTGTAATTTTCATTCATAAAATGAGCAAAATAAACAATTGTGATGAAATTAAAGGGAAATTTGAACCTTCAGAAGTCGGACAAGTTATTATTATTATTATTATAATTTTATTTATAAGGCACCACAAGTGTTTCGCAGCGCCGTACAAAGAAACAATACAGTTAGACAAAGCTTGGCATAACATTGAATAAATAACAAAAATACAGTACAAATAAAGAGCGCCACAGATCAATACACATTACAGCTTAAATATAAGTAGTGAGGACTCAATCAACATACAACTAGATGCTAGATGCCAATGATGGAGATGAGTATGCGGACAAAGATGGTCACTGAGTGTTGGAGTATAGGAGAGCTGTGAGTGAAATGTGAAGAGAAGAGGGCTTTGACAACAGGAGAGAAGAGGGCCCTACTCGGAGGAGCTTACAATCTAGTAGGAAGGGGAGACAGACAGATTACAAGAGGTGCACGCGAGTGGGTGGTGGTTAGATAGCAGGATGTAAAAAGGCAAGGGGTCGGAGAACCAGCTGGTTTATGCAGTGGAAGGGTATGCTTTGATGAATAGGTGAGTTTTCAGTGCCCGTTTGAAGCTTTGGAAGGTCGGGGAGAGTCTAATGGAGCGAGGGAGTGCGTTCCACTGAAGGGGTGCAGCACGGGCAAAGTCCTGTACTCTAGCATGGAAAGCAGTGATCAGGGTGGAGGAGAGACG
This sequence comes from Crinia signifera, assembly GCF_055691185.1. Taxonomy (NCBI): domain Eukaryota; kingdom Metazoa; phylum Chordata; class Amphibia; order Anura; family Myobatrachidae; genus Crinia; species Crinia signifera. Next base: position 297,604,879 of record NC_139219.1, read on the forward strand.
ACAGTCGTCAGCCGACCGTAGAGGGCGGGAGGGTATATGAATGGAGAATAGTTCAGGCGCAATGGTCCTGGGAGGCCAGGAGGGTCACTACTGCACTCCATGCAGGCGGCATGAAAACTGACTAGGGGGTTTCAAACAGCACCTAGGGATAGGAAGGTACTAGGAAGGACAGGCCCCTGAGGTGGGCGAGAACAGCTTTGCGGCACCTTTTGGGCCAGCTGCGCCTGACTGAGGGTTATGGCGATTATATTGCTAAAAAGATTTAACACATATTTGTTTTACCATTTCCTGTTAAGATATCTTATTTATAAGAATATAAAGAGAAATAGCAACTAGTAATTAATAAATAAATAGATGAGATGACCACGCATTTTATATGCAGTGGACCATTAGTAATGTTCTCATTAATGCAAAAAAATGATTGGTCTTTTAAGTTATCTAAATACAATCTAAAGAAATAACTGCCTGCAAAGTAACATTACTATCAGTAATATAACTAATACATCCTAGGTAGAAGAATCTGAATGTGTTAACAATAATGGGAATGGATCATAACTGAAGAAAATCTAAAATCATAAAATATAGCAGCACACAATTCAACACACATAAAAGACAACTTCATGAATTACATCCTAAAATTCTATGAATATAAAGCAAAGCTCAGCATATGATAAAAATCATGAGTGGAATACATTTATGCCCACCTACTGCCGGGAAAATGAGAAATATATATTTTTATATATATATATATATATATATATATATATATATATATATATATATATATATATATATATATATATATATACAAAGAATCAGGGTGCGCTAAGGTAAATCATACAACTGATAACGATTCAAAAGTACAAATTTCCTGATTCTTTGTATTTCTATCTGTTTTGGGTTCCAGCTAACAGGGGACCTTCAGGGGTGCTGCTTTGGGCTATTAGGGCGCGGTATTGGGTACTTTCTGTTTTTTTATATATATATATATATTATATATAGAAAGCAAGGTTCCTAGTACACCGCAAGGTAGCCAGGAACAACACGTCACTGCAGCACTTGATGAAGAAAACAAAATCTTTATTGCATAGCCTCAACGGCTCGTTTCGGGGTTACTACCCCTTTCTCAAGAGGCAACAACAAGTCACTTGCCCACACGTTCCTTTACCATGCGGACCAGTTTTCTAAACAAACATTCTTAAACTACAGCTAGTATATATATATATATATATATATATATATATATATATATATATATATATATATAGATAGATAGATAGATAGATAGATAGATAGATAGAAGTACCAAAACACTCGCCATTCCTACGAATGGGGTGCGAACAGCACCCACACTTCCCAGGTTGGGGTGCAGTGGCCTGTGACCACACATCACTACAACAAACTAACTCACCTTAACATTCAAATAATCAATTAAAATAATGGGGTTTTAGTTCATGAATTGATCAATGCATTTAAGCTTGCAGCCCATCGCCAAGGGACCCCATTTCACTGCAAGTCCTACACTAGCAACTGGTTTTCTTAGGAACCTGGCCACTACTTACACATCATAGCTAAAATGAACATGTGTTTTTTCCTGGGTTAAAGCTCAACTGCCAAGTAACTTATGGCTTTCAGAGGTGAGACAATCCCAAACACAGCACCTGCATTAGTATTAAAGGGGCAGCTGTCACAGGTTTCAGGTAAATGAGCTTATCTAGGGTGCATGAGAAAGCTATGATCACAGTAACAGAGGTTAATTAAAAATCAACCCAAATATGTAGATACAGAAGTACAAACACACTCGCCATTCCTCAGAATGGGGCGCAAACAGCACCCACTTCCCAGGATGGGGTGCATTGGCCTGTGACCACACACTCTCTAGTAAATACAAACACAGGGGGCCCAGCACTCACTAAGACAAATTAACTCACCTTAACATTCAAATAATCAATTAAATAAATAATGGGGTTTTAGTTCATGAATTGATCAATGCATTTAAGCTTGCAGCCCATCACCAAGGGACCCCATTTCACTGCAAGTCCTACACTAACAACTGGTTTTCTTAGGAACCTGGCAACTCCCAATACAATGAAAGAGACTATTAATGTACTGTTACTGGTCTAAATGATCAGGGGGAGATTTATTAAAGATTGGAGAGAGATAAAGTAGTAAGACAGAGAGATATAAAGCACCAATCAGCTACTGTAATTTTTCAAATACCTGTAACTTGGCAGATAAAAACTGACTGCTTGATTAGTTAGTACTTTATTGGTTAGTACTGATTAGTAAGTGCTTTCTCTCCAAGCTTTAAAACATATCCCATCATGTCTGTTAGGTAATGACCTTTCTCATTCTTAAGGTGCCCGTACACGTACCGTTTTTCCCGGTGCGATGTGTGCTCCCACGGCATCTCATTGCACAGTACAAAAAGTATGTGCCGAACATACTTTTTTGTACTGTCATTTGATCGCATTGCATCGCATCGCATGCACATCCCATACACAAGGCATGCAATTTAGCACAAAACGCATGGCAAAATCGGTGCGTGCATGGGCACCTTTACTTACAGTACTTTATGATTTAGTACAAATCATGGTATCATCACGCCCAATTCATGGGGTTGAGAAGGGCTCAGCGGGCAGAGTGGAGGGTGCTTGCAGTTGGGGAACACAACTCAGGAGACTTGCCTGCTGTCACAGCAGGGGCAAACGCCGGATTTTCAGAAGGGGGTTTCCAGAGGGGCGGAGCAAAGCATGGAGATGGACACTTAGGTGACCCAGTATATGTACACATACAGGGGCATCAACAGCAGTGTAGACCCCTGGGCATAGCAATGTATTGGGGCCCCTACCGATCCTCCAGCGGTAGGGGTGGGGGAAGCTTTGATTTAGACTTCTGGGGGGGTTTCTGGGTACTCAGAATCCCCCCCCCCCCGCGTGCGCTACTGCACAGGGAGGACCATCCTATTTTTGGGAGCCTTCCATCCATTCTGGTAATTTAGACAAGACTGACCTTTCTATACAGGTAGAAATGGTGGCCTACACATGTGGCGCTTTACGGGCATTTTCTAAGCGATCCCACTAGATCTCTTAGAAAATGCCACTACCTTGCTCCGTGTGTAGGGGCCATAGCGATAGCGATGTGCAGCCCTGCGCATTGCTATTGCCCAGCAATCAATATACAGCATGCTGGAAAAATTGTGTAAATCGCCGGTGTTCTCACCACAGTACACCGGCCCTGACAGATTGCTGTGTGCTGAGCGATCTTGCTGAGCAATCTACATTGTTTATATCGCTCAACAGTGCTGCCCCGTGTGTAGACCCCTTAAAATAAGTGGAGAATATAGTATTCATGAATTGACAAAGATTCCTGTGTAAACTGATAGCAATAGTTCCAGTGATGATAATGATGTTGTGTATATATTTCCTAATTAAGTTTTGTTCTGTATGAACAATAAGTTATCTCATGACTTAGCAACCACAGAGCCTTAGTGGCCACATCTGTCGATTAGGGTGAAATGTGTTCTGTGATCTAAAGAATAAAAAAAACAACTCAATCTAATACTCTGTATTGATCAGCAACAATAAATAACGTGCTAAACCCACTGGTGTTTACTATTTGATTACCTAATATCTGCCTGACTCTGATCCAAGAACTAAACCCAAGAAAGCTGTTGCAGACTTATCCATGCTTAGAACCATTGGTGGGTTCAGAGGTGGAGCTACACTACAGTCCAAAATTCAAACAGGAGAGCCACACCAACTGGTACAAAAAAGGGGGTGTAACTGTGCTTATCTAATATCACATGCAACAGGTGTAGCTAAAATCATATATGTGAATTTTATTAAGACATATTTAAAAAAGCGGTTGCTAAAAAGTCAGTGATACCATAAATCAATATGCAGGTATAGTCACCCAATAGTCCCGTATGGATATTGTGTCCAGTGTCCGTTCCTAGAATACCTTCCTGTAGTACTTCCAACAATTTGGAGCCAAAGAGGGATGTATTTGAAAAGCGGAAACTGTGTCCTCCAGCTGCAGGGGTGCCTGGTAGAGGTGTCCCGTCTGTCAAAAGGGCTGACTTTGTTTATTCTGTTGTAAATGTGGCTATGTGGAAGAGGGAAGGCTGGTCCGGTCACTATGTGACAATATGTTGTAATCCAAATGGGTGGGTGTCCAGATGGGCAGTCACCAACGCGTTTCACTTCACAGTTTTGTCAAGGTGATGTGGAGCGCCACCCCAACTGTCAGTGTATTTGTTGATGTGGCTCCCCTATTTAAATTGAATACTGTATATGCACATGGGACCTTATTCAGGTCCATTCGCAAAGGGCATTCATTTGCATTCGTTCGCATGGGGGGCGATGTTTTGTTACTGCAAATGCACATTTCTGTGCATATGCATACGCAGGGTGCGTGCACCCACTGCAAATACTCGGGGTGTTCTCATGCTAATGAGGCCGTGGCGTTGGCGCCGGGGGAGCCCAACTGACATCACCAGATGTCAGCTGCCCGCCCACTTCCTTCTATATGTGCATGCATATGTAAGGGTGCCTCAGAGTATATGTGAACACCCAGCATTTTATGGGCCTTCCCATGAGAACCCTGGGTGTTCTAATGCTATTGAGGCTGTGACGGGGGGCGCCGGGGCACCCAGCTGACCCAGTGGGCGGGAACATATGTAAAGGTGCCTCAGAGCACCCTTACATATGCGTGCATGTTCCACATCATTCAATGGTTGCTGAACATCGATTGATATGGGTGTTCCCCTGCCCGCTGCGAATGGATGTTTATGTAAAGCATACTTTCGCAGCCAGTGCGAAGGAATGCGCCTTGTGAATGATGGGCCGGTGTACATTATTCGCAAGGCAGGGTTAGGTTGACTAGCAAGGATGCGAATACGCATCCAAGCAAATCAACCAGAATAATCACCATGGACAGGGGCATCTGTCCATTGTCCGACCTCTTTTTTCATGAAATTAGCTTATCTAGGTGGTAACTAGATGGTTACCATGTGTACACATGGAACAGATCATTCCCGAGAAGTGGCGTGGATGTAAATGCCACGTTCCATACTTTTTAGGAGCATGCACCCAGCATGCACAATAAGTGCCAATTACTAATGATGACAACTGTGAATAGCAATCAGAATCGAGACCAATATTTCTTGAAACCCATACTGTATGTTACTTTATCTTCAAATTGTTTGTTGAATGTTTTTTCTTTCCCTTCCCTACAAAGCACAATTACATCTAGAACCATTATGCCACACAATTAGCTACTCCGACTTTGATTGTAAACTCAAGTAAGCAAATAAAGTGAAAAACTATGTGCACAATATTGTGTATAAAAAAATGTAAAATACTGTAGGTGATAAGAAAATGACAATTCCAAAATTGCAGAGGAAAATACATCTTTTCAACGAGTAATATTTTTGTAGGAAAAAAAACAACACGTAATTCCTCAGCAGTAGAGTGGGGAAAAAATTGCAATCAGCCACAATTATAATAATTGTTTCATTTTGAGACCCAGAGGGGTTTTGAAAGAATGAAGAACATGTAGGTTGCTTAGAAAACACATACTCAGCAAATGCATTTCCTAGCCCTAATTATATCGAAATGAATGCCAGTTTCTCAATTCAAATTCCATATCCTTTATGTTGCATGCTAAACAAACACTTACCAGGACTTTTGTAAAGCTATGTATGGATTTAGTGAACATATTAAATGCAACTCATGAATATAAAATCTCTACTAGTATCTTTAATCTGTGGAAAAGTGAAGCAAAACGGAGAAAGAATGCATTAACAAATATAAATGTTTGTCTGTAATTTGTTGAAGTCCCACAGAAAACGTAATTTGCATGGAGAAAAGCTTACTTTAGCATAATATTAAAATGGAGAGATAATTTTATCATTTCGGCAAGGAAAGACTAAGTGCAAGAAGATAATTATTTACTATATAAAGCCTAGTTCCTGTAGGTTCACTTCTGAAAATACATAAAGAAAAGGCTACGAAACTAATTTTAATTTTTTTTCTTTTTTTTTCTTATAAAAAAACCAAAATATACTAAAACTTAATTACAGTACTTTAAATTAACTACATTTTCTACAGTTTTTAAAAAAAGTATAAATAATATTCAGCTTGAAGATATTATTTAAAAATGAAAAATTCCAGATATAGAGGAAAATTAATTAAAGCTTCTAAAAATGAAAAGAGGTAATGGTGCCCATAGCAGATTCTGTCGATAATTTTTTTAGGATGCAATAGAGAAATGATAGACATAATCTGATTGGTTGTTATGGGCAACAACTGCCATTTTTCCTGTTTAGAATCTTTAGTAAATTTACCTCATAGTGTCTATGCATACTTCCCAATTGACTAGGACATTTCTCATAGTTTCATGTCTGACAGGCCACATGTGTTTGGCATTTGATGGTGTGGCCGCTTGTCATGCCATCGTTAACAAATCTCTCCCAGACATACCTGGGCCCAGGGGTCAGCGGTGCATTTAGCACTTAGCCAACAGGCTGCCATGGAGGAAAAAACAGCACCAATGACAACTACTGCATCCGCCATGAGCCAAACACAGCTTGTCGTCCGACAGCCAATTAGGAGCTGTCACAGCAGCTCCTGATTTACTGCCAGACCATAAGCTCTGATTGGCTCATGGGTGGCGCAACATTAGAAAGGCCTCTGAGATTGGAGCTATGGAGAGAGCGACAATGTTGGCCCACTTTAGAAAACAGCAAGAGCATTTATCCTGGTTGTACCGGCTCCGTCTTCAACACCACACAGACTCCTCAAGCCATTAGCGGCCAGAAAAATGGAGGATACGGAGCAGATGAGAGGAAATAGTGGCTAGCAAGCTCACCAAAGGGCACTACGAAGCTGAGAGACAAGAACTGGAACTTTGCAGGGATGGAGACATTTGCTAAGGTACCTTACGCCCTCATTACTCACAAGTACATGTATGTCTTTGGATAAATTTGTTTATGGTCCTGCCTCAAGAAAATAAGCTAAGAGGCAGTGTTTCTATTGGGGCAGAATTGTATTTATACTGTACATTAAAGCAGTGGTCCTCAACCATGGTCCCCAAGTCACCAGTCCAGGTTTTAAGGCTATCCAAGCTTAGGCACAGGTGACTTAATTTGTACCTCGGTCAGCTTGATTATACCCTCTGTGCATAATCAGGGATGGCCCGTAAACCTGCACTGTTAGTGTGCCTTGAGGACTGTGGTTGAGGACTACTCCATAAAAGAAAAGTTCTGCTTTGGGATACCACTTTGCAGTTATTAAGCTGTGCACTCCATAAAAAAAGTTTGGGAGCAAATAGGAGATTGCTGTTACCAGATTTTCATTTGAACCAATGAATTGGTTGGTTGATTGGTTTGTTTAATACACATCAAGGAAAGTGGGTCCCCATAGATGGCATTATGTAAGGCATGATATATTGCAAAGTCCATACACATTACACAATGCAGTGGATGACATCACAATGCACCACTCCATGCTGCATTTAGCAGCATGGCATCATTCATTGCATCATCCCATCTACCAGCTAAATGCTATATCATTCCAATCTCCATCAGAACAATATATCCTAAGACAGCTCCCAACTGTCCCAATTACAGCGTGATAGTCCCACTAATTGTACACTGTCCCAAGCATGGGTTGCAGTGTCCCAAGGGCAGGGATAGGTGACCACTGGCAGTGATCACTGAATGGACGCTGCATATGCACAACATCTATCAGTGCAGGGAGGGGAGTCTGGTGTTGCTCAGCTGCCTGAGGAGTACTGGGCTCATCCCTAAAGTGAAGAAAACATGTGAGGGGTGGTGATAGGCCATCACTCTTATGGCTCCACCTCCTTTTAGGGTCAGGTGCGCCTCATATAAAGCAGGTTCCAACTCAACGGAAGGTAAAGATGTGAGATATGCAGTTTACTAATAGGGATATCCTATTACATACCCGTGGCAGGCAAAGTCAAATCAAAGCATCCCTGTTATCTACAAAAAAGGTCTGCAACAGGGCCACAACACACATTTCCAATTGGTTTGCCACATAAAAACATTGAAGAAACATCTAGATGTCTATCTAGACACTGTAGATCTATTAAACTGAACCGCCTTAGTGTGTACCCAGCATCAAGGTGAATGTCCAGCCTGATCAAGCACAGTTCAAATGACAGATCTGCCAGCTGGTTAAACATTGAACACACTATCCACCGGAACCAGCTGATCTCCAAATCAGTTGTATTCTGTCTAATTTTAAACTCATGTATTTTCTGTTTTCTCTCTGAATGTGAGAACTATTTCCTATATAAAGCTGATTAGCCATGTTGCTCTGAGTTTAGAGCCACCTGAAAACATTTCTAATTCCTTTTCCTTCAAATGCATATTTGGTGTGCATATTTTTTTGTGTGCCTGCTTGCACAAATGTGTGCAATGTCTGTGTGAAGCCTCTTAATGACAAAATAGGAAAATAATATCAGTAGCTGTGTGTGCTTTGTATTCTGTAGTATTTCTCAGTGTGTATATTGTTATTATATAAATGTATTTTACTTAGAAAAATGCCAAGGGGTCAAAACACATTTTACTTACATTGATTTCAAGCAACAAATCCATGCATACTGTATGCTATGCAATTATAAACGGTATTTTTATTTAAAATGTTGTCACTACATAATGGGTTTGTCAGTGCACTGAGGTTGCCGGGCGTTTGATTAATAGCCCTTCTGATAATTCAATTAATGTATTCCATATTTCAATATGTTACTTCCACTTTATCTTCTCAAATGACACCTCGTGCCAAAGAACTGCAAAGTAAAGGTCAAGGCTAATTGTCACCTGACATTGCTGTATTCCCACATAAAGTGTCCTTCACAAAGATGGGTCTTTAGGAACTGAAGATCGCGTTCTATCACTTCTGGTAATACTGAAGGACAAATCTTCAGTGATCAATCAAAGATGTTTTATATTTATATTAAGCGATCATTGTGCTGGAATTGTCCAGTTGTGCCACAAAAGGTAAAATACTTCAAATGTAATAAATGTAGTTACAGTTCCGCGGTTCGGTGTTATGTTCTGCCAAATGAACCATACACATTGCAGGGTTACATGTAAGCTAGTACTGGTCGATAATCAAGTCAATAATCAAATAAACTTTAAAGTAGAACCGGTGGTGCAGTTCTTTATCAAATTCAAAAACAAACAGGTAACAAATGGAAATGACATTAATGTTGGCATACCTCCCAACTTTGTGGCAGCTGGAGGAGGGACGGTGGCAAATTTGGGGCATGGCCTAGCTAAATGGGCATGGCCAATACTCGCGATGCTCCTGTGAGGCTACACACCCGATTTTTGCAGCTGTCAAGCATGAATAGATGCTGTACGCATGCGCACAGTGTCTATTCACGGGCACAGGGGGGACTCGCAACTGTCCCCCCGCCGCGGGACACTTCCAGCCCTGGGCGGGCTGCGGAAATATCCCCAAATACCGGGACGTTCCCGCGGTAACCGGGACAGTTGGGAGGTATGTGTTGGACATACAATATGTGCTGTGTTTGTGCCTGATTACTGCAAAGGCCACATAAGCTAACGAAATGCAGGTCAGGGGCAGTAGGCTTGCCTTTTCCTTAACTTTGAGTGCCATCGTTGCTGTGAGAGATGAGCAAAATATCTGTTGAAAATGCCAGGGCCGTAGCCGAGGAATATGAATCACTTTAGTTACCGCCGGCAAATGATCTGAAGTCAATTAACTTGAAGTTTAGTTAAATATCGGGTCCAAGAAAAAATCAGTCGCGGGGGGGGAGAGGCTGGCATTCTTAGCCGATATTTTGCACAACTATAACAGGAACGATGGCACTCAAAGGTTAATTATTTTGCATGAATCTGTATAACTGGAGAGATAGAACAATGTGTTGTGGAACATGTCTCCATTATAGAAAGTCCATTATCATCCTTAGCTACTGATACAATGTACAATTGTTTATTGATGGGATTTGGTAGCATATGCATTAGGGTCAGAAAGAAGTTTAGGCACAGGTACATAACCTGTTCTTATTCATTGTCGCAGTGTTCTACCTATTTGTAATGTTGCTTATTATGGGTGTATGCTACTTGTCAGCAAGCGATATGATGAAGGCACAGATAAAGTATTGCTGGTAAGGAAGTGGGTGATCAGCAGTATACATTCAGCTCCTAATGGTATATGATCCTTCGGACCCACAATTAATGAAACCGTTTCCTTCCTGTCCTTTCTTAGAAGCAATATTGACAAATTATTACAGTACATAACAGATGATTCCCTAATGATATAGTTACAATACTTTCCTGGCAACATATACGATACCTATTAATGGAAATTTACAGCAAGAGGTTTCTTATGCTACGTTCTTAATATACTAGAAAATCTAAAATTCAATTTCATGCCAAATCCAGATAAAACTAATATTTTCGCTGAAATCTATCTATCTATCTATCTATCTATCTATCTATCTATCTATCTATCTATCTATCTATCTACAGCAGGCATGTCCAACCTGCGGCCCTCCAGCTGTTGTGAAACTACACATCCCAGAAGGCCTTGCCACAGTTTTGATATTAGGGAATGCTAAAATTATGGCAAGGCATGCTGGGATGTGTAGTTTCACAACAGCTGGAGGACCACAGGTTGGACATGCCCATCTATCTATCTATCTATCTATCTATCTATCTATCTATCTATCTATCTATCTATCTATCTATCTATCTATCTATCTATCTATCTATCTATCTATCTATCTAGAGGCAAGGCCCTCCTACCCCCAAGTCTGTCTGTTGTTACCCAGTTTGTTTTATCACTGTCTACTATTGTAAAGCGCAACGGAATCTGCTGCGCTATATAAGAAACTGTAAATAAATAAATACATAATAAATAATAAATAACTTTGTTAAGTGGTATATTGGATCATACAGTATTTTTGGGTTCACCCATTTTTTGCAGATATAATTGTTTGACTTTAGTAAATCTTTGAGAATGAAAAATAGGCTAAACTTTCCTGAGAATAGCAAGATTGGACAAACACGATCCTTAGTAAATTTACCCCTTAGGGGTATATTCAATGCTTTTTGCGAGCTGTGACAGTGAGCAGTGCTGACTGCTCGCTGTCACAGCTTGCACGGTCAGCATTCAACGGATTCCCCTGCACATGCCATTTCCACGTCGCTGTAAAAACCCAGCGATGAGGAAATGGCGTGTGCGGCCGCTAAAACAGTGGACTCCCTGCATTAGCCCCGAGCCTCGCTGTTTGGGGGAATCCTTATCGTCATCTGACAGTGAATGTTCCCCTGGAACATGGAATAGGGTGAGCGTCCGGCACGGGGGTTAAACCACAAGGGTCGCTTGTTTTTGGCGATCCACACCGTTTAACCCCCTTGCCGGCCACATTGAATACGGCCCTTAGTGTCACTATAACAAATCCATCTCTTTACCTAGTGCATTTAGTCTTGCACTAACTTTTTCAGGGGTGGAACAAGGAATGAATGTAGTACCCAGTTTCAGTTATTCTAGACAATGTGATGTCTTTCAATAAATCCAGAGGTGGAGGCCTGTGTGCAATCTCCTTTGTTCGGGCCCACTCTTCTCTTATGGCCACCACTGCCATAGCATCGCACTAGTGCATAGCGCAGTAGAGTCTGAGCACTAGTGGGCTCACACTACTGCGCATGCGCTGAACTCAGAAAAAAAGGTGCCACACTCATTTTTTGGGTGCCTTCCTTGCAGTACTCCAGAGGGGTAAGTATTAAAAATGGGCACAATGTGTGCGGTGTGGACCCCCTTGGGACTCAGGGGCCTGTGGGCACTATTCACATTGCACCGATTATAGATACGCCACCAAACAAATCCCAATAGTACTTGTAGTCCTTCCTAAAGTTTGCAGAATCAATTCTATTAGCATTCTTATGCTTATTTTGGGCCTTTCTTCTTTAAAGCTATACTCAGTTTTGAGTTGAAGAACCAGTAAAATCTGTGCCAAGACCAGGGCCACCATCAGCTGAGGGGGGTGCTGAGGGTACTGAGGGGGGTGCTGAGGGTACAACTGTCCCAGGCCCCGCTACTCTGGCCCGGGCAGTTTTGTTGCACCCTTCCCCTGGCCATCCACGGCCCGCTTCCTGCCAGCCACCTACATTTACAGCAGAAGAGAAGGGAACGGAGCAGCCTGTCTGGGACTCTGGCTACAAGGTGATTTTCAAACTGCACAGGGGGAGGGGGGAGGGGACCCAGGGCCCTGTCTATTTTGACAGTCTTTTGACAGTTTCTGATGGAAGCTCTTGCCATGACTCTTGGATAGATGGATATATATTTCACCGTACTGTACCTAGTAGGATTTGCTAATACTTTGAATAAAGAGAAGCACAAAGTTTAATTTATCTGGGGTTTTCACCAGAAAACTCCACCACAGTATTTAGGCAAAACACATATCCAATTATTATTCTAATATACATATCCTATTCTTATACAATCCACTTAGATTGTTCTAGTATATCCCATAAAAACCATAGAAACGGTGGTGATGATGGAATCCTGAGCTGCCGCTTTTTACAATATTGGAAGCATGGCTTACTGTATATACTGTACATGTTCCAAAATAATTGGAAACCAAGACGGACAGTCTTGGAAACAAAGAACATGCAGTAGCCTATAGTCAATAATGATGCTGAATTGTTCACCAAGACACCAACAAGTAACAATTAGCAGAAATATGCTCATTGAGGTTCCAGTTCACCAAATTTCTCTTGGGCTCTTGGGATGTTAGTGACCGATTTTGGAAAATTCGACTTACTTGGAAAACCAAGTAAAACCTAGGAATTCTTCCTCCCATACAGTAATATTAAATAAGTTTACCAATCCTTTAAATTATTAGCCCCACATTTTAACCAGAGTATGCTACATTGCATTATTGGCCTGTTAAATTTAAATAATTGTAAAATATTTTTGAATCCTGAGCCAAAATTCAGTCTATTCTGCATGCAGTGCTGCATTCCTGAAGCTTACTACTGTAGAAGGCATCAAGAACGTTAATTATATTGCAGTAATTTGCCATCACAATGTTGTATTCTTTTTATGTCTGTCTGTATGTATGTATGTATGTATGTATGTATGTATGACTGTATGTATGTATGTACAGGTCAAGCATCCTTTATCCAAAATGCTAAGGACCATTTCGGATAAGGGATTTTCCCAGTTTTGGGAATATTTCTTTTTTAACATACTTAACTGTTCCCATGGTGGTGCTCCGATGGTCCCCTGGCGTTCACGGTGTCCCCTCGGTGTCAATAACGGCCTTCAGGATCCTCTTCAGCGGTCCCAGGGGTTTTATTGCGCGAGTTTGCAGGCACGCCGGTGATGTCAATGGCGTGCCTGCAAACTTGAGCAATGCACCCGAGGGACCGGAGATGCAGCTGAAGAGGATCCTAAAGCCTTCCGTGGATGCCTGGGGACGTGGTAAGTATCAAAAAAGGGTCAGGGGGGGGGGGATAAAAAATTAAAAAAACCCTAAATATTCTGAAAAACCACGATTTTTGGAATATTTCGGTTTTTGGATATTCGGATACGGGATACTCAACCTGTATTTATTATTTACAGTTCTATTATAATATTGTATTAATATTCTATTGTTTGCTTATTTAAAAATAACCATTAAGATCAATACACATAAAACAAAATATACCCATTTTGTTCCCCCTCCTCATGTCTCTTCATTAGGTAAATAATACCTGACACATAATATCCTTAACCTTCAGGTTACTCTGAATTAAATTAAGATGGATCATCTTTTGTACATGGATGGTAGTTTGAACTGTATTTGCATTGATGTTTTATTTCAGACTACTAATTTACATAAACTGCATATGCTTTATTGAGCTAACCCCAAGAATTTGAATTATTTAAAGAGACACAAAACTTAGCAAATTGGACATACGTGGTAATTCCCGGGTAAGCAGCCAATGTATGTGTTTTCCAAACAATGAAAACAATTCTTTTAAGGACATACACAGAACAAGTGACCTTCAGAGAAGAATTGCCAACACATGATCATAAAGGATTCTGTGTACAACAGTCACCTTGACGAGGAAGCCATTTACAGGTATGTGACCCAGCAAGTTTACTTCGAGGACAATTCATGATGTATTGGTGATTAATATGAATCAATCACCCACGCATACAGTCGCATGTCCTCAAAATATTTTTCTTCTTTAGGATTATATATTTTTTATTATGTAATAATAAAAGGAAAATGAGCATAATGTATAAACAGTATAACACAAATGGTCTGCACAGAGGCACTTTAAGAGAGGAGGGTTTCAGTGTGTCAGCTCTGATTGGGCCACCTCATTTGCGGCAAAGCAGTAGACTCTGTTCCAAAGTCTACTATGCATATGCAGGTCTCCAAAAACATGGCACATGCCCCACATTCCCAGGGTGACATTGGCGGATATTTTCCCAGTGGTTTTTACTGCTGTGCAGCCAGCGCTGGACTGACAGAATGGTGAGTATATTTATGTGTGCGGTGCCCCCCCTTCCCCCCAGACCCAGGTCATGTGTACACCACACACCTTACACCCATTATAGCATTATAGGTACACCAGTGTGGCTAGTGTGATCTGGTACAGATCTGCATTCAGGGCAATAGCAATGTATTGTAAACTGAGGTCAAGACATGTTGCTAAAAGAACAGTAATAAACAATGCAGAGGTCAGGGCAGGTGGCACAAATTTCAGCAACAGTATTACAACTGGCCAATATGATGGCAGGAGGCAAATGGGAAGAACTGTTCTATAGCAGAGGTTAAGATGGATGGTAGACAGAATAGTACAACAGGCAGGATCAGCGATGAGCAGTATAATAGACAATGATAATTGTAAAAGTATGCTCATAATCAACATATAAAAAAATAGCCATTATATACTGTATGTATGTGTTTGTTTTTCAATTTATTTCATTAAATATGAAACATGTTTGAAGCCAGTACCAGTATCATCTTATCTTATTCTAATGTGTAATAACCTGTTTTTTTGTTTTTGTTTTGGCTATAGTTATTATTTCACAGCTTGTAAAAGGGTTAAATCAAAATGTCACTATGTCCTCTGACTCAAAATTCATGACATTGCAACCAGTCCGTTGAATAGAAACCAATAAAATCATTTAAGGGTTTTGTACTTTGGTGATGTCAGTAGCTCTTAGTAAGAGATTTGGTTACATTCTGACTCTGATACAATATACAAGACGAAAGTCAGAAAGGGAATACATATTATACAAGACCGACGTCCAAAATTATATTTTTGGAAGTAAGGTTGGAAATCACATTTTAACAGGAATCTACAACAGATTGAATGACAATGCCCTTCATCAGATCTTTATCACTCAGGGGTACAGATCCAGAACTCTTATAATTTATCTCATATTAGGGTGTAGATAAAGAGGGTGTAGATAAAGATGTAGAGGGTGTAGATAAAGTGCATATATGAGTGGCACTCTCGGGTTTTTAAAAAACCCAAGAGTGCCGCTCATATATGCACTATATATATATATATATATATATATATATATATATATATATATATATATATATATATATATATATATAGACGTCAGGTAGATAACCGGCACTCTCAGGACTTGTTAATGAAGGAGGCAGACACGGAGGTCTTAAGCAATGTTTCGGTTTATTACAACCGTTATCAAGCTCACAGAAACAATGATACAGTGCATACATATATAGACTTACCAACACCACAGTGCAGGGCGCCCGCACCCCTCCGTCGGCCCGGATCACATGACGTCACCCTCGCGGGACGCGCACCAGCCGGTGCGTCCGGACCTCCTTTGGGGTTGCTAGGCGACCTGTAGTAAACAACAAAAAAGTGCATGAATGAATAAGTGGTTAAAAAAACGGCAAATCCCAAAAGCAATAATGAGTCACGAGTGTGACACGAACCCAATGTGTAAATACACAATCCTTGGGTATGGACAGCATGATGCAAATAAAGTCAATTAAGCAAAAACCCGAAGGTGAAGCAGCGGCAGAGACACAGCTGGGTATCGTAAGGAACCCATACACACTGTGCGATGAGGGGATGAGGTCAGGGGGAGCGGTGGGGATTTACAAGAAGCAATGAAGACTGCAAGATTCGTTAAGGCCAAGGGGGTGTACGGTATTTAATCTGTGAATCCATTTGGCTTCTCTTTGAAGTAATAAAAGATCTCGGTCTCCACCTCTTAGACTGGGAGGTATGTGATCGATGATCTTGTACCTCAGTGTGGCTAGGCTATGCTTGTGTTCCCTAAAGTGTCGGGGAACAGGTTGTTCGTTGGGGGGTATTCTTCCCTCAAGGGAGGCTCTGATACTCGATCTGTGACCAGCCATTCTGGTCTTAAATTGGCATGTAGTTTTGCCTACGTATAATAGGCTGCAGGGGCATCTGATGGTGTAGACTTCTACCTGCACGGTGTGTCCCTCTCGGACTACCACCGCGCCGGCCTCATCCCCCGAGGCTTCAGAGTCCGAAATACCCCCACAATTGGGAAGTACAATCAAGACTTCTGCAGACGCTGGGCTGCCATTCTCAACAAATGCAGCCTAGACCTGATGTTGTTGGTCATCTCTGAGGCAAGGAAAGAACTAACAGAAGTAAAAGAAAAAATCAGCACCTTTGAGCGGGCACATCTCCCTGGCCTACAAAGTGACCCTGAGACCAAGTGGCACGACAAACTTACAGCACAAATTGAGACCTACAGGAAAGACCTTATTAAATTCAAGAGGAACAAACTTGAAATCGTACAACGTGATTATCAAGAACAAAAAGTGTATTCCTGGATAAACAGCAATTCCAGCAACAGGCAACGTACAGACCGCCGACGACCGCCCAGACGCAGAAATCGCTGGGGCGACACCGATTACTCCAGTGGGGGTGCTTCCTCACAAAGTGAAAGGGAAGATCAGCCTAAACAGAGGCTCCCTTTAGGGGTGAAAACCCGGGCCCAGAGGATCGAGTCCGGGGACGTCCTGCCAGAAGAGGAGGCCAGTGGCTCAGGAACCACAAGAAGGAGACGGGGTTACAACAAGAGCAGGTGATCTTCAACCTCTCCAACAGAGAACTGTCGTCCGAAGAGATGGCCATCCTAAGCAAAGGTTTGTCCTTCATCCCCTCCCCTGGCTTCGATGACTTTCAGTGGAAAGTAGAATCGTACAAATTCCACCGCAAGCTCAGGCTTAAAGAATTCTTCTCGAAAAAACTGGCACACAGCCCACGACCGAGGCTAACCCCGATGAGATGCTTTTCCGACCCCGCTCGACATTTGATCCTATCACGAACAACCAAGCCCTCAAATCGTACAACAAAGCACTGGATCACCTAGCACTGACAGAGGGACATCGCCCCATTAACAGAGCCCCTAATATGTCCAAAAAAGAATTCCAATGCCTCAGGGATCTTGGAAAGGATCCTACCATCACCATACGCCCTGCAGACAAGGGAGGGGGCATTGTGGTACAAGACATTGACGCATACCGTAATTAACTTCTGCGGCAACTATCTGATGAGGATGTATATTTATTGTTGCCCAGCAACCCCACGGCGGAATACAACCTAGAACTCCGGGAGGTCCTACAGCAGGCGACCACTGACAAAGTGATTTCGGATAATATCGCCAAGGCCCTATTCCGTGAGCATCCCATTGCCCCTATTTTGTATTCACTGCCCAAACTGCATAAGGATGCCCTGAACCCCCCTGGGCGCCCAATTATTGCGGCACGTGACTCCATCTATTATGAGGTGGCTAAATTCTTGGATCACCACCTCCAACCGTCCATACAGGTACAGCCGACTTACCTGAAAGACACCACGACACTCATTAACAAATTGATTGCATTACCTGTACTGCCGGATAACTGCCTATTATGTACCCTTGATGTTGTCAGTCTCTACACCAATATCCCCCATAGGGAAGGTGTGGAGGCTGTCAAACTTCTCCTTGAAAACAACCCCATGTACGCGGGTCCTAATATTGAATTGTTCATAAAGCTTCTCACGTTGACTTTGACAAGGAATTACTTCCTTTTTGATAAAAAATGGTATCTGCAACGCAGGGGCTGCGCAATGGGATCTTGCGTAGCTCCTGCGTTTGCCAATGGTTATATGTTTAAGATGGAAAAGGAATTTTTCTTTAATGATAAGGCCATCTCCGATAAAATCATTCTGTTTTTACAGTACATCGATGACCTCTTGCTGATTTGGTCGGGTACCAAAGAGGAACTCATCAATCATATCACCAACATCAACAACCTTGATACCACCATCAAATTCACCCATGACATCAGTGATAGCTCTATACACTATCTCGATGTCTGTCACAGCCCTCCGGACTCCCAGTGTGACTTACCGGGTCCGGGGGCGCGTGTGGTGCAGGCAGAGGCGGGGGTCTGGTCGGCGGCGGGTGTAGCCGCGGCGGGGAGCGTGTACAGGCTCCAGGGACACGCTCCTAGCCGTCGGCTGTAGATGCAGCAGCAGCACGCTCAGAGCGCGTGCTGCCTGTGTTCCTCTGCACGGCGGGCACGCGCTCGTTAGGGGCGCGCACGCCGTTCGTGCACAGTTTTAAAGAGACAGGCAGGAAATTGGCTGGCTTGTCTGCCAGGATAAAGGAAGTCCCCGACAGACAGCCAGCGCCAGAGTATAGGTTCACATTAGCCTACTCCAGCGTTCCAGTTATCTTGTGACTTCCAGTGTTATTGATCCTTGGCTATTCCCTGACTATTCTCTTGTGTTGCCCCTGTACTTGAACGTGAACTCCCGTGTACCGATCCTGCCTGATTCTGACTCTCCGTTACCCGTCTGCTGCTTTCGCTTGATCCTACGGTTATTGACCCGGCTTGCCTCGACTATTCTCCGCCACGTCCTTGTGTACCTGACCTGTTCATTCGGTTCTGATCCGGCTAGTCCTGACTACTCTACGCCACGTCCTGAGGTACCCGCTCTGCCTTCCTGGTTCCGACCCGGTTAGACGGGCACATCCATACTCGCTCCGCACCCAGGCTCTAAAAAGGGAAACCTATCCAGAGGGCCGCGACCGACGTGTCGGAAGCCGCAAAAGCCCAAATCCCAATTGGAGGGGTCACTGGCAGAACACCACCGGCACGGTTAGACTCCGCGCCTCTGTGATAGGTCAAGCCAATTCCCGAGCCTTCAGGGTATCGAGTGCGTGACAGAATACTCTGGCCCAAAAAGGAGTCGAATATGGATCCCGCAACAGGACCATCTCCGAAAGAGCTCCTAGAACACCTCTTAGCGAGAGTAGAGAAGCAGGAGCAAGACCAAGCTCAGATTATGCAATGTCTCCAAACCTTGATGCAACGGGTAGAGTCACCCCCGCCCGGACCTCCTGCTCCAGCCCCGCCAACAGTAACAGCTGGTGCATCATCCCTGCGAATTCCTAACCCGGCTAAGTTTGACGGTAATCCCAAGGAATGTCGTGGGTTCTTAAATCAGTGCCTAATCCAATTCGAAGTACAAGCGGCCTCCTTCCCGTCAGAAAGGACAAAGGTGGCTTATATAATTTCCTTGTTGACCGGTCAAGCCTTATCCTGGGCCTCCCCACTCTGGGAAAGGAACCACGCTGTCGTCAACCAGAGTGCCGACTTCATCACCGAATCACAAGCAGTGTCTGAATACATTAAGGAGAACCTGGAACGTGGCTTCATTCGTGAGTCCAAGTCACCAGCCGGAGCAGGTCTATTCTTCGTCAAAAAAAAGGATGGGGGTTTGAGACCTTGCATCGATTATAGAGGCCTCAACGCCATTACTGTAAAGGACCGCTTCCCTCTACCACTGATCTCCGAACTGTTCGACAGAATCAAGGGGGCTCAGGTCTTTACCAAGTTAGACCTTCGTGGGGCTTACAATCTGATTCGTATTAAACAGGGGGATGAATGGAAAACAGCATTCAACACCCGAGACGGACACTTCGAATATTTGGTAATGCCATTCGGGTTAAGCAATGCCCCAGCAGTTTTCCAAAGATTTATGAACTCCATTTTCCAAGACCCGCTGAACAAATTCATGGTGGTATATCTGGACGATATATTAATCTTTTCTGAGAATATCCAGGTACATCGAGACCAAGTACGAGAAGTGTTATCCCGTCTCCGTAAATACCAACTCTATTGCAAGCTGGAGAAATGTTCATTTGAACAACCGGAGATGCCCTTCTTGGGATACATTGTTACGAGTACTGAGCTACGAATGGATCCACAAAAACTATCCGCTATCGCAGATTGGCCCCAACCAGTGGGATTGAAGGCCATTCAACAGTTCCTGGGTTTCTGCAATTTCTACAGGCAGTTCATCAGGGGTTATTCTTCGGTGGTGGCACCAATCATCAAGTTAACCCGTAAAGGCGAGAATTCTAAAGAATGGCCAATGGAAGCTAAACAAGCCTTTTCTCTTTTAAAACAGCTCTTCATGTGCGCTCCTATTCTGAGACGCCCAGATCCTGACAAACCCTTTTTCTTGGAGGTAGACGCTTCTTCAGTAGGAGTAGGTGCGGTTCTTTCCCAGAGAGACATTGCCAGCAAATGGTATTCCTGTGGTTTCTTCTCCAAGAAATTTCAACCAGCAGAACACAACTATGCTGTTGGTGACAAAGAATTATTGGCAATCAAATTGGCCTTGCAGGAATGGCGTCACGTTTTGGAAGGGGCAAAATTCCCAGTGACGGTCTACACTGACCATAAAAATGTATTATACCTCAAAACAGCACACTGTCTCAATTATCGGCAAGCAAGGTGGTCCCTGTTTTTTGACCGATTCCATTTAATTATAACATACCGACCGGGAGACAAGAATGTCAAGGCAGACGCTCTTTCCAGAGCTCACGGCTCCGCTACGTCAGAGGAAGTAAGTGACCAAAAACTCATTCTGAAGCCCTCCTGTTTCATCGCAGCCACCAAGAGGATCAAGATTCCTCCCGGTAAAACATTTGTTCCGGCAAAGTCCAGAATCGGTCTCATGAAGTGGTTTCATGCCTCCCGGTTCACCGGCCATGCAGGGTTCAGCAAAACCTTTGAATTCATTAAACGCGACTACTGGTGGCCATCCCTAAGGGTCGATGTCAAAAACTTTGTGGCAGCATGCAGTGCCTGTGCTCAGAATAAATCCGCTACTCAAGCTCCAGCCGGGTTGCTCCATCCTCTTCCTATTCCTCATCATCCGTGGGAAGATATTTCGATGGACTTTATAGCGGATCTACCATCCAGTCAGGGCTACAATACCATTTGGGTAGTGGTGGATCGCTTTTCCAAAGCAGCTCACTTCGTTCCTTTAAAGGGTCTTCCTTCTGCTCCTGAGTTGGCAAAAATTTTTATCAGGGAGATTTTTCGTCTTCATGGTTTCCCTCGTAGTATCGTTTCTGATAGAGGAGTCCAGTTCACATCCAGATTTTGGCGATCCTTATGTGCAGCTTTCAATATTAAGCTTAATTTCTCGTCAGCTTACCACCCTCAAAGCAATGGACAGACGGAGAGGGTAAACCAGGACTTGGAGAAATTTTTGAGAATTTATGTGTCGGCAAGCCAAGATGACTGGTTATCTCTGCTCCCTT
The DNA here is from genome assembly GCF_055691185.1 of Crinia signifera. Lineage (NCBI taxonomy): Eukaryota > Metazoa > Chordata > Amphibia > Anura > Myobatrachidae > Crinia > Crinia signifera. The sequence continues at coordinate 297,626,517 of NC_139219.1, forward strand.
GGGCCGAATTCGCTCATAATAATCTTCTTCATGAATCATCAGGGTTCTCTCCATTCTTTGTTCAAAATGGATTTCACCCCAAGCTACCGGAATTCTTCTCCAAAGGCAATGAGGCTCTCCCAGCAGTGCAACACACAATTAAAAATTTTCAAAACATCTGGACTATGGTAAAAAAGAGTTTGAGGAGGACCTCTGACCGCTACTGTTGTTCCACCAACTCAAAGAGAAGAGAAGCCCCCAGGTACAAACCGGGAGAGAGGGTCTGGCTCTCTACCAGACACCTGCGTCTTAGAGTTCCGTCCATGAAATTGGCCCAAAGATTCATCGGTCCGTTCACCATCCTTCAAGTGATTAATCCGGTCGCTGTCAGACTCAAGCTTCCCAAATCGATGAAGGTCCCTGATGTTTTTCATGTATCTCTCCTCAAGCCTCTAGTCATCAATAGATTTTCCAAACTCAGGCAACCTCCATCACCCGTCGTGGTAGGGGGTCATGAAGAATATGAGATCCACCGGATTCTGGATTCCAAAATATCTAGAGGGGAGGTGCAATTTCTCGTTGACTGGAAAGGGTACGGCCCGGAGGAACGCTCTTGGGTTAAATCTTCTGAGATTCATGCTCCCAAGCTATTACGAGAATTCAATCGTAAATACCCCACAAAACCATTCTTAGGGTGTTCGGTGCCCACCCCTAGGGGAGGGGGTAATGTCACAGCCCTCTGGACTCCCAGTGTGACTTACCGGGTCCGGGGGCGCCTGTGGTGCAGGCAGAGGCGGGGGTCTGGTCGGCGGCGGGTGTAGCCGCGGCGGGGAGCGTGTACAGGCTCCAGGGACACGCTCCTAGCCGTCGGCTGTAGATGCAGCAGCAGCACGCTCAGAGCGCGTGCTGCCTGTGTTCCTCTGCGCGGTGGGCACGCGCTCGTTAGGGGCGCGCGCGCCGTTCGTGCACAGTTTTAAAGAGACAGGCAGGAAATTGGCTGGCTTGTCTGCCAGGATAAAGGAAGTCCCCGACAGACAGCCAGCGCCAGAGTATAGGTTCACATTAGCCTACTCCAGCGTTCCAGTTATCTTGTGACTTCCAGTGTTATTGATCCTTGGCTATTCCCTGACTATTCTCTTGTGTTGCCCCTGAACTCCCGTGTACCGATCCTGCCTGATTCTGACTCTCCGTTACCCGTCTGCTGCTTTTGCTTGATCCTACGGTTATTGACCCGGCTTGCCTCGACTATTCTCCGCCACGTCCTTGTGTACCTGACCTGTTCATTCGGTTCTGATCCGGCTAGTCCTGACTACTCTATGCCACGTCCTGAGGTACCCGCTCTGCCTTCCTGGTTCTGACCCGGTTAGACGGGCACATCCATACTCGCTCCGCACCCAGGCTCTAAAAAGGGAAACCTATCCAGAGGGCCGCGACCGACGTGTCGGAAGCCGCAAAAGCCCAAATCCCAATTGGAGGGGTCACTGGCAGAACACCACCGGCACGGTTAGACTCCGCGCCTCTGTGATAGGTCAAGCCAATTCCCGAGCCTTCAGGGTATCGAGTGCGTGACAATGTCCAAATCACATTATGTGATAATAAGGTCTCCACCAATCTGTACAAAAAGCCCACAGATCGTAATACCCTTTTACATTGCTCAAGTGCCCATCCAGAGGCCACCAAGAGGGGCCTCCCCTTCTCGCAATTCCTCAGGGCACGCAGAATCTGCGATGACCCTGGGGATGCGGAAGCCGAAATTAATGGGATGATTGACAAGTTTTTATGCAGGGGATACAGACTGCCAGATTTATTGATTGCCAAACAAAAAGCTCTGGATACCCCCAGAAAAGATACCTTGGCTGCCAAAGAGAGGAAAGCCCTTCATGACAGTATCCCCTTCGTCCAATCCTTTAACAGTTCCTCGCAAGCCATTACCAAAGCTGCCAAACATATGGTAACCAATGACACAGATCTAAAAAGTTTCGCTCGCCACAAATTACTGCCCAGCTACAAGAGGAATCGCAACCTCAAGGACTACCTAGTCCATAATGATATTTCCAAATTCAATATCCCCGTCACACCTGGTTTCTTACAACGCAAACCGGGGTGCTATAAATGCATTAATTGCACCACCTGTGGCTTCCTTGAGACAGGTGACTCCTTTAAACACCCTCACTCTGGCGAAACCATCAAGATCAAACATGTGTTGACATGCACGTCGACACATGTTGTCTACACCATCAGATGCCCCTGCAGCCTATTATACGTAGGCAAAACTACATGCCAATTTAAGACCAGAATGGCTGGTCACAGATCGAGTATCAGAGCCTCCCTTGAGGAAAGAATACCCCCCAACGAACAACCTGTTCCCCGACACTTTAGGGAACACAAGCATAGCCTAGCCACACTGAGATACAAGATCATCGATCACATACCTCCCAGTCTAAGAGGTGGAGACCGAGATCTTTTATTACTTCAAAGAGAAGCCAAATGGATTCACAGATTAAATACCGTACACCCCCTTGGCCTCAACAAATCTTGCAGTCTTCATTGCTTCTTGTAAATCCCCACCGCTCCCCCTGACCTCATCCCTTCATCGCACAGTGTGTATGGGTTCCTTACGATACCCAGCTGTGTCTCTGCCGCTGCTTCACCTTCGGGTTTTTGCTTCATTGACTTTATTTGCATCATGCTGTCCATACCCAAGGATTGTGTATTTACACATTGGGTTCGTGTCACACTCGTGACTCATTATTGCTTTTGGGATTTGCCGTTTTTTTAACCACTTATTCATTCATGCACTTTTTTGTTGTTTACTACAGGTCGCCTAGCAACCCCAAAGGAGGTCCGGACGCATCGGCTGGTGCGCGTCCTGCGAGGGTGACGTCATGTGATCCGGGCCGACGGAGGGGTGCGGGCGCCCTGCACTGTGGTGTTGGTAAGTCTATATATGTATGCACTGTATCATTGTTTCTGTGAGCTTGATAACGGTTGTAATAAACCGAAAGTTGCTTAAGACCTCCGTGTCTGCCTCCTTCATTAACAAGTCCTGAGAGTGCCGGTTATCTACCTGACGTCTAAAATACTGTGCTTCCCTGCACTAAGACAAGGCACCTGGGCACCATCCTTTATACGCTTCATCGGGAGTGCCGATCATCTTCCTATCCATATATATATATATATATATATATATATATATATATATATATATATATATATATATATATATTTCATAGTTTTTATTATTTTCGTAACTGCTCTTTATTTGAATGTCTGGGCCCAGTGTCTCCAATTCAGACATTCCCAACCTCACTCTTGAAGGCACTCTGAGGGGTAAATATACTAAGACGTGAGTTCTACTGAATATGGATTTTGCCCATATTATTTATTTATTTATTAACAGTTTCTTATATAGCGCATACATATTACGCAGCGCTTTACAGAGAATATTTGAACATTCACATCAGTCCCTGCCCCAGTGGAGCTTACAATCTATATTCCCTACCACATGTACATGCACACACAGACATTCTAGGGTTAATTTTTGTTGGAAGCCAATTAACCTATCTGTATATTTTTGGATTGTGGGAGGAAACCGGAGTACCCGGAGTAAACCCACGCAAGCACGGGGAGAATATACAAACTCCGCACAGTTAGAGCCATGGTGGGGATCGAACCCATGACCTCAGCGCTGTGAGGCAGTAATGCTAACCATTACACCATCCGTGCTGCCCATAGCAACCAATCAGATGTTATCTATTATCTTTGAAAAGGTACTGAATAAATAAGAAGTAGAATCTGATTGGTTGCTTTGGTCAACATCCGATCTTCAATAGAGCTCCCATCTTAGTACATTTACCCCTAACAGTGCAAGTTTTAGAGATGTCCAGGCTTCAGCACAGAAAGTTCAATCAAAATAACTGAGTTACAGTACGAATTAAGTCACCTGGGCTCAAGCACGGATATCACTAAAACCTGAAGTGCTGGTTTGCCTTAAGAAACGAGGTAGGAAATACCTGCTTTAGCCAATGGTAAAGGCTATTTTCGCACATTTTAAATAAAAAGGCCATAGATACTCCAGGAGTTATACAGTATACCCTCTGCCTTATAGCTGGATTATACATGACACTGGGTTGAACTTTTGGTGACCCTGTCAGCTTTCTGTGTAAACAACATGATGTCACCTTCTAGGGTGAAACACCTCTGGCCAGCAACAGCTGGAAAGCGGGAAAATCAGCTGCCTGCTGATTGGGTATCCCATGTAGTGGGGTAAAATTCCCTGTGGGAGGAGGTTGCTGGGGGCCCAATACCCAATTAGGTTTTAGCTGCCCCAAAGGAGAGGAGGAGAGTAGGTGACCATGGAGAGGTTAAAAGTGGATGCTCAGACTGCAGAGAGGAAAGTTCATCTGGAGGGATCTAAAAGACTGCTGGCCCATAGAGGAGGATTGCGGGCTTGGGAGCTGCAGGACCTGCAGCTACCCAGAGGGACTGCCCAAGAAGTGCCTGGAGTGCAGGGAAAGAGCCTGACCTGAGGAAGGAGTGTATGTCCAGAGAACTGGAATAGCCTTGCTGGTGTCTGTACGTTGAGGAGCGACAGGACCAGTGGTCCCCGGAATAACTCTGCCTATTTTTGTTGGTTGCTAAAGACTGTGCATCAAGGATGCAACCATACCACCTGTATGCATACCTGCTTGAGCTATGCTTAGGAGGGGGAACAGGTAGGGATTACTCCAGCCTAGGCCTCTATGTGGCACTGTAGGCATAACTGTGCCCCCACAATGCACTGATGTGGTGTGCACCATATTTAAGGACTGAACAAGGTGGCATGCCTCCCTCAACTGTGTCCATGACTCATCGGAAATTTCTTAGCATTGCTAAGTAGAATTGATATTTTACTGACATGATGTCCAGGTCATCTTCCAGGGCCATGAATTCTTCTCCTAGTAGTTATCATTTAGCTCCGATGCTCCATGTAATTCCCTTCCTACTGCACTACTGAGCTGCAACTCGCACATGCAGAACATAAGGTGTCAACATCTCAGGTCCAGGATCATTCGGCAAGACCATGCAAATGTGTATGCAGTTGCTGCGAGGGCTCCGGATTGCCACCCAGTGCCAGAAGGCGGAAGCATTAGCATACTGTTTGTTCGCACATCCATTGGGTAAAAAAAATAATGCAGCTGTGATTGCATTTGTGACTAAATCTAAATCAAACCCTGTGTACAGTAAATAATTATATACTTTTTGCCATTTTAAAGGGGTTTCCAACAAGCACAATAATCACTTTTGTTCCCTCTGAAGCTTCTAATATCAAGCGTTTCTTCAAGGCATAAAAATGTATTAATGATAGAAATAATATATAATTCTAAAATATTTAACAACAAATGGAAGTGTGCAGTGGCGCCTCCTGCCTGTGTTGAGAAAATCTGCCACTGGCTGTGCTGCCAGGTCCAGAGGATGAGAGGAGACAGCCATTGTTTGGATCCCAGTGCATGTGCTATGGAGCTGAAGACACCAAGACCACCATATATGCAAAACACAAGCTTCTATGGACTGCATCATTTGCAGCCCTTGCCAGGCATGTAGGGCAGATGATAAGGCAGCTTTCCACTGGAAGCTAGCTCTTTGCTAATTGCAGCCAAGTCTGATAGTCTCAGAGGAAGGAAGTACCTCCCAATGGGGCTGCTTGTGAATATCCCAGTGAATTCCAGAGGTTCTACAAAGGAAAATATTTCAGCTCTACAGTTCATTTTGCAGACCATTTTCTGATAAATCATTTGTGGAAATGAAGGTCCAGATTAAGATTTATGAATTAAAAAGAGTAAAAACATAGGGTAAAATTTCATAGGATGAGAGATTCAGAAATTGAGATATTTGGTAAGAAATCTCCAGTTTTTTTAAAGCGGTAATCATTTATACTTCAAAATCGAACTGGTTTTGCAGTGTAAATGATTGCCACTTTAAAAAAAACTGGAGATTTCTGTCTGAATCTCTAATCCTATTAAATTTCACCCATAATGTCTATCACTACAATGCCAATACATCAATAACTACTTTAAAGAAAGATCGCCTAAACAATTACCGGTTTAATCCTCTTTTATGTCTGAAATAATAATAATGTCGGATACTGTATCACTATAGTACTGTAGATCATTTTGAATATTTTCATGTTATGGTAGACATTCATCTACCATAGAAAAGTGTTATTTGCCTAACTTGTACCTAAGCAGTCATCAGTGTGTGTATATGGCAGGTACGCCATCTCTGAGAATGTATGCACATCAAGTATTTATGTTGTAATTCACATTGGTATAAGGAATTTGATTTGAATATCTCCATTTTACTAACAACACTCTAGTAGCTGCAGAGGCTAGATAAATTAGCTGTACTTTGATAATGGGTATCCCAAAGAGTCATTGATGAGATGTCCGGAGAGTCATTGCAATAACATATTCTTATGAGAGGGCTATAAGATGTAGACCATATTGTGTTCATGGAGTACTGTAGGTATTGTATGTTAAGATTCCCCAAATTCAAGGGGATTCAAGGATCAATGGGGTCAATAGAGATAGGCATTAATTTGACCATGTGATTGATCCATAAATCAACAACTTGTAGCATAAGATCATGGCTGAGTCTTGTCAATTATAAAGTACGTATTGTGGACTAGAGAGTGCAAAGAGTATTCCCTGGCTAATAAGCCAGAGACAATCCAGGAGACTTACAAATTGTGGAGTTTCAATAATTCCTACTAGGCATTAGAAATTAGGGGCCTCTCTTGTTGGACTATGCATCTTAGAGCAGGGCTTGATTAAAGGTTCCAGCTGCCATAAACAAATACACATGAACACATGTGCATGGGCGCTCAGGGACTCACCAGTCATACTGCCTATATGTGTGTAATGAAGGTTATAAAACTGTCATGTAGGATCTAATGCTTGTGGCATGGGAATGAGACTTTGGCATTAGGCTGTCCAGCTGGCGCTGTAGCCAATGTACATAAAGTAATGGTTCCATCAGTAAGTTACTTTGGCAAAGCCATCTGGCAGTCACCTTAAGAACTTTTCCCCTCCCAGTACATCAGTACAGATTGTATCTAACAAGCATGGTATCAATTAGGCCTAAAATTTATTCCTCGGCTGTCATCTGCAAGTAGAGACTGCCACCTATGTATATGACCACCGGAGAAGCCCCCTTTTCCAGTCTGACCCAATTGCTTAGTGGGTAATTCCAGGATCTTGAAAGGCAGCTAAATGATCTGGGTCCTGAGACCGTTGGACCCCATAGCAATGGCATCCCCTGAACTCACTATACCTACCCCTTGGTACAACTACAAATGTTTTAAAATGTCATGGTAAAGAGACTTCCCATATATTCCATAAAGTTAGTATACATTTTAACCCAGAGTGCCAACATCTCTCTGAGTGATGTTTAAAATATCCGCAAAAAAGGCCAGCGTCACTTGCATTTGTTATATAAAGTCAAATAAAAAATGTTGTGTAAAAAAAAATTATATTTCCTATATAAAGTAAACATTACAGGTCATTATGATGAATAAAAATGTTTGCTTGCCAGTTTTCACACCTATTTTGACAAATTAAATTCAGGTATTCAATTATGGGCCACAGCTGTCGAGCTGGCCCGACAGCCGTGACTCTTTCCCAGTCTCGGTCTACTCAACCAAGAACAAGCAGGCGGGATTCAATGTACCGCCTGCAGCCGGACTAGAAGGGGGCGTGGCCGCGAGCTGTGGCCGGGAAGAGGCGAGCTGCGGCCGGGAGCTCGTCACATCCAGGCCGTTCTCGGCAGAAGAAGCCCGACTGTTCGTTCTGCCAAAATACCCTGTTCAATACTGTCGGGGAAGACAGCATTGAATAGGGCCCCACAGCCATCTCCCCCATCATGTGTCCTACTGTACATCGTGGATCTCTTTTACTCAAAATAATAATTAAAAAAAAAGAAGTCTAGAGCTGATGGCAGGTTTAATTTTCCACTAATGGGTGCCAATGCAAATTTGAGACTAACTAAATGTATAATGTCGTTGCTGTATGTGATATCCACAGCTCCCTTCAGAAAGTTAATTTACACCTACACTGCCAAATGCAATAACAATTATAATTATAACAAGATATAGTTTCATTAATGACAGCTTCCTAATTAAACCGATTAAAGGAAAACTAGGAATTCTAATCAAAATATTCCTTTCCCACGTGAAAATGACTAATTTCAGTGCAATTCAGTACACGTTCAGGAGATGGAGCCTTTGTTGAGTCATGTGATTCCCTAAGGCTTCTGGGAGTATTTATACCCTTCTTGACTTGAAATGGACTGTATTACAAACAGCTTGTAAAATGTGTGACAGATCTCATCAGGTCTTATGTCTACAGACCTTACAGACCTTCCCATTTACTAATAAGCCTATAGGTACTGCATGTGTGTATATTTACATTTATATGCAGTTTATCTATCTATCTACAGTCTCTTTAAACTGCATATATGCATTTATTTTTTCTTCTTTACATGCTTTATATACACACACTCACACACACACACACACACACACACACACACACTCACACACATTATGTTTAACTTCCTATTGCACTGGTTCATGTTTCAATGTATAGCTCTGTTGGCTGTATTCTCAGCAATGTAAGTGAATGCATATGCATTGCAAATCCAGACATCGTTTCATACCAGATGTGGTGCTTTTATTTTTAGCTCTGCAAGGAGTGTCTGCTGACCCCTCATCACCCCACGTCTAATGAAAGATTGACTGTGCTGGGTTTTTTATATGGTAAATTATATATTGGAGGACAGTAGGTTTAAGAATTAATGCATGATTAATTTAGGAAAGACTGCACAGGAATTATTTAGCTAAGAGATTTGAAAAAAAAAAAAAGAAAGAAAAATCCCACTGTAAGTAGGAAGAATGTCTATATGTCACTTTTTTAATCCAGTTTCTCGTGAAAAATTATTTCATTCTAAAGCCCTTCTGCTGCTGTGCGATTAATCACTAGCCCCCTGTATACTTTATATGCAAGAAACCTTCAGCCAAACTGCCGTTTCCTTTGTTCTAGCATAGGGATTTGTGTACGCCTCCCAAAAAGAATACATTAGTACTGTACCACATCCTTTCACTGCTCAAGGGTGCTATAGTGGAGATTAGGAGCACATTTAAATTAGGGTTGAAGGAAGCAATCAAACGAACATAAAAAGCAGTAGTGGGAGTCAACCGGCTGTTTTCACCACATATTGAAAAGGTACTGTGATAATTTTAACATTTTTGGAAAGAAATTAAAAAAAAAAATCTAGGGAAAATGTGCAGAGCTATCTGTGAGGTTTTATTTGCTTTGATTGAGAAAGACAGGAAATTCAAGGGATGTAACATGTAAGTGGAGGAAATCAAACATGTTATTTTCTTCATTTGGAACTTTCAGGGACAGCTGCAGGCATGTTGGAAGCAAAGTAGGAAACACGTTCCTGTATTTAACTGTTTCTCTGGTATTCAAAAAAAGAGGAGATGTCACCCCATGTGTAACTGATGAACATCTATAGAAATGGAATATTATTTATCATTAAACAGCAATAGGAAGAGTTTTTTTACTCATTGACTGGTGTTTCCTGCTTATTGCCAGGGGTTATATGCTCGTTGCCAAGAGTTATATGCTCCTTGGCAGAGGTTACATGCTCATTGCCAGGGGATTCATACACATTGCAAAAGGGGTTTTATACTCATTGCCAGGGTTTTAATACTCAATGCCAGGAGTTACATGCTTCTGGGTAATGCTATATGCTATACCTTCTTTGCTCACCTGACAGATGCAAGAGGTCCAATAGAACCTCTATCATTAATCAAACTTTTCCAAGGCAGCGGCCATCATTGGAGAGCTTCTGGCGAGCAACCTGGCATCCATCCTCTAGAGAGGATACTCTCTAGAGGATGGATGCCAGGTTGCTCACTAGAAGTTGCTGTCTATAAGGCTGTACCTTATCTTGATGATGGTCTATCTCAGACCGAAACGTTACGTTACGTCGATGGTGGTATGTCAGTTTCCCTGATGCAAATAAATACTCTCTGAGATTTTACAAAAATTGGTGAGTGCCCTTTTCATCTTCTATATATATATATATATATATATATATATATATATATATATATATATATATATATCAATACAATATCACTAGGTATTTTCGCTAGGTAAAGGTGGTCGCTAATAACACTAGATCCCCTACTAGAGGGATCCACAATCCAATACACAACCCAATAGTGTTAAACAGCGCCCATATACAATTAATCAAAAAGTTTAATTCAGTCTTTCCGCTTGTTGTAAAATTATCAACCAAGACTTCTTTTCAAGTATAAAACATTTATTGTAAAACATATAAAAATCCAAGTGAATACTTCTACTCCAAGAGTATCTACTTTTTATATGTTTTACAATAAATGTTTTATACTTGAAAAGAAGTCTTGGTTGATAATTTTACAACAAGCGGAAAGACTGAATTAAACTTTTTTATTAATTGTATATGGGCGCTGTTTAACTGGGTTGTCTATATATATATATATATATATATATATATATATATATATATATATATAGATAGTGGATTTGTCGGCACTCCACTTGGTGGGTAGTTATATGTACGGTTCCTGGGTGCCCTCCTGGGTCAATTGGATATGCAGAGAGGCAGATTGGCGGCACTCACATTGGCGGCACTCACACACCAATGTCGTCTTGGTGTTTTGTCTTTATTTAAAACCCTGTGAGTGCCGCCAATCTGCCTCTCTGCATATATATATATATATATATATATAGGAGGAATACAAATCTGCCGGCACTCCAGGGTTAATGTAAGCAGCATACTCCGGTGCCAGAATGATGATGATATACAGTCCAATAATCCCAAAGGATAATAAACGGCACTCGGAGATTCACAACTTTTGAAAGCTTGTATTAAGAAATACACAAGTGAGGCATCACAGGTGACGTTTCGGGGTATAAGCCCCTTCTTCAGACCCTCCTACAGCAAATAACCCACAAGCAAATAACACATTTATACCTTACCCACAGCTGACACGCTGCGCCGCGTCTTCCCGCCGCACCATCTGATCCCGGAAGTCGTCAGCACACACTTCCGTCCCAGGACGCCCCGAATGTTGCTTAGCAACATTTGGCTTGCGTTCCATATAGACAGGAAGTATCCGCCCGACATCCCAGGCAGCTAGATGAGCGGCTTGGAGACCACAGCACAAGCGTGCCAGCCGGAGACAAAATACAAATACAATTAAGACTGGTGTCCATATAACAAGGGGAAATGTGATACACTTACAGAGCAGCACCATCGTGGATCAGTCCCATCCCCTCACCAAACAGGAGTGACCGGCATCCAATCCCGATGTGCGTCACTGCTTGTTCACACCCACCTCCAAACGTCACGGATCACCAAAGTCTAAATAAAAAATACAGAAAGGATACATTAAAAGAGAATACAAGGCATACATTAGGATGAGAAATATATCATTACAAATACATAACAAATAATAATAGATAATAATTATATCAAACTATTCAGGTTGATCTTCTCGTTAAGACCACCAGGCTGGATGGTACCCAACCTGAAGATCCACCTGGATTCAAGTAGAAGTAACTGTTTGGCTCTATTGCCACCACGCATCGATTCAGGCACATGGTCAATCATGAAGTACTTTAGGGAACTCAAGGAATGACCCATGTTCTTAAAATGACGGGCTACAGGTTGGTCAATCTCCCTACCCTTGATGGATCGGTCGATTGCCGACCGATGTAGCCCCATCCTCTCCCTGAAGGTCCTGGTAGTTTGCCCTACATAGTATAGATTGCAGGGACAGTAAATGACATAAACCACGTGTGTGGATTTACAGTGAATGACATGTCTAATGTCATATAGTTTTGTGGAATGCGGATGTTTAAACGTACTACATTTAATAATGTGGTCGCAGGTGGTACAGGATAGACAGCTATAGCAGCCAGGGGGTTTGAAGGTGGTGTTAAGGGGTTTTGGAACACCTCGGCCTGTGATATCGGTGTGCATCAACCGATCCTTCAAGTTAGCACCCCTTTTAAATGCTGCTAATGGCCTAAGTGAACGGAGACCAGGTAAATCCTGATCAGTCTTGACTATAGGCCAAAGGGCATTTGTCGCATGTCTGATTACAGGGCTGGCAGTGGAGAACATACTGGTCCATGGTAGGACCGCTGTGGTATTTCTATCCTTTGCAACAAAAAGTTGAGCTCTGGGGAGACTAAGGACTTTTTGCTTTTGCTCCTCAAGAGTCCCAGGATCATATCCTCTCTGGATGAATTTGAGAATAAGCTCATCCAACCTGGTTTCTAGGCTCCCTCTGTCACTCATGATACGCGAAATGCGCATCATCTGCGACAGGGGCAGACCACGTTTAAGTGCAATGGGATGATGGCTAGTTGCCATAAGAAATGTGTTCTTATCCACATCTTTTGAGTAAAAATCAGTGCTAATCATGCCATTTTCAACCTTGATGGTGACATCAAGGTAATTAGCTGAAACAGTACTCCATGTCGCTGTGTATCGAATTGTCGACACAATGGAGTTGACATGATTGATCAGATCCTGTAATCTCTCCTCGCCACCAGTCCACAAAATAAAAACATCGTCTATATAACGAGTATACAGAAGAAGGTACTCGCTAACACCAGGGCAATTAAGAAAACTCCTCTCCTCCTCGACGAACATAAAAATATTCGCAAACGAGGGGGCCACGGCAGAGGGTTATTTGCTGTAGGAGGGTCTGAAGAAGGGGCTTATACCCCGAAACGTCACCTGTGATGCCTCACTTGTGTATTTCTTAATACAAGCTTTCAAAAGTTGTGAATCTCCGAGTGCCGTTTATTATCCTTTGGGATTATTGGACTGTATATATATATATATATATATACTGGGGGAAAGGCCGGCACTCCTCCTTGTGGAAGGTGCTTTCCAGGTGCCTTCCAGGATGCAGCAAAACCCAAGTAATAGAGCCAGTAGATGCGGTGGCACTCAAAGGGACTTTGAAAAGAATTCAGACCACTCTGGGGTTCAAGTCCAACGTTTCGGTCGGTTAGACCTTTATAAATGAACTATGCGTGTATGCATTAAGTTCTCGATAAAGGTCTAACCGACGGAAACGTTGGACTTGAACCCCATAGTGGTCTGAATTCTTTTCAAAGTCCCTTTGAGTGCTGCCGCATCTACTCTCTCTCTCTCTCTCTCTCTCTCTCTCTCTCTCTCTTTCTTTCTCTTTCTCTCTATCTGTATATATATATATATATATATATATATATATAACGATCCAGGGTGTCCGGCACAGCCTCCTACATAAGATACTGCATGGGTGCCCGCATGAGGAAGTAGGTAGACTCAAATAGAAGATGCGGCACACCATTCACGTACACAGGAACGATTCTTTTAATGTGTAACATTAAAAGAATCGTTCCTGTGTACGTGAATGGTGTGCCGCATCTTCTATTTGAGTATATATATATATATATATATATATATATATATATGGGGTAGGGATCAGGCGGCACTCAAGGACTCCGTTTCTTGTGAAAAAAAGGTGTTTAATCGATTAAACACCTTTTTTTCACAAGAAACGGAGTCCTTGAGTGCCGCCTGATCCCTACCCCATATAATAGGACCTGTGGGTCCATGCTGGAAGGCACCAGGCCAGTACACATTGAGCCTGCTACTTGGGAGTGCCGGTCACCACACAGTATATATATATATATATATATATATATATATATATATATATATATATATATATATATATATCCTTCAAGAAAAGAAGCAGCACTCCAGGACTTGTATAAAGAAGATGTTACTCTTTATTCATCAATCTACGTTTCGGTTTTATGGAAAAAAACGTCATCAGGTTTTTTCCATAAAACCGAAACGTAGATTGATGAATAAAGAGTGACATCTTCTTTATACAAGTCCTGGAGTGCTGCTTCTTTTCTTGAAGGATACAAATTTGCTGTTGAAGGCACTGGCCAAGCTAAACCTATAACAGAGTGCTGGATATATTACTCGACATATATATATATATATATATATATATATATATATATATATATATATATATATATATATATATGTATTCTGATGATATTTCGTGAACAAGTGCAAACCTAATTGTGAAAAATAAAGACTGATATCCATAAACCCATTAATTACCCTCTGGAATGTATTGAATGGCATTGCTGTCTTATTTTTTTATAACATTATATTTTTATTGAAAATATACAAAGTAAATGATGGAAAAGGTGAGAAAGAGCTCTTGTTGATGGGGCTAGAAGGGTGAGCACCACTACCCTCCGTTACATGGATTTGCCACAGGGGCCATTTCCTAATGGTAAAAAAGAGGACTATAGAATAAGAGCTCTCTCTAGTCTAAAAATTACTTTTGCAAATGAAGGAGGGGAGGGAGATCTCCAATGCTAAACTAAGATATTAAAATATTGCCAAGGACATACCGGGCGGATTTACGAACATATACCAATGTAAATGGGCTACAGAAAGTTATATTGCTAATGTGAGGCCTCGAACATTATTATTGAGGGTAAACACTTACTATACAAAATGGGCATAAAGCGTGGCACACCCAAATGACATGGAAAATGGTACCATCAGAGTTACAAATATGCCAGTAAAGTTTGGAAGCAATCCCCCACTTCAGCTGAACAAACAATTTAATAATTGAATCCAGGGTTGATAATAAAGCACACTAAAACTATACGGCCCTGTGGAATCTACTTAAAACCTTATCCGGGGAGTCTGAAATAACAGTACAGTTAGTGCTCAATGTATCAGTGCTAAAGTTCAGGATGATAAAACCGGGCAGGTGGGCTCAAACTATGTCTAACCGGATGTTCAGAAAATGATAAAATGGTGGGTGGGGAGTAAAATCCGCTAGGGACCCAATGCATAAATAAATCCATACGGGAATACTGTACAAAGATGGGGCAGAGGTCTGTCTAATGCCCAAAGAGAAATTATTTCTTGTAGGGAGGGTAAGGCCAAAATGTAATGTATGCCTAAGATCCCAAATTCTCAGGGTATCAAAACAGCTGGAGGATCTAGTAGGATTTCTGTGTGGAGCTGCTGGTGTAGGGATCATGATTAAATCCGAAATACTAGACTTTAATGTGTCACATTCACTTCAGGTGATTTCATCTTCCAATTATGATATCAAATTCGTATTAAGGGGTTTATTTACTAAGAGGGAAGTTCTACTGAAGATGGGATGTTGCTATGGGCAACCATTCAGATTTTATCTATTATCTTCTAAAAGGTGTTAAATAAGAAGTAGATTCTGATTGGTTGCCCATACCAACATTGCGTCTTCAATAGAATGCCCACTGCCCATTCAGTTGACCAACTTTACTCTGTAACTGGCCTAGTCTGTATCTCTTGGACAGGGCAAAAAGTTCTATGAAAATGGTGAATGGACATTAGCTGATGCAGTGCTGACAAGAGGGAGGAAGTGCTAATTAACCAGGATTGTTGGCCCAGGTCCACTCCGCCTGAAGTATACTTATCTTGGTCCAGCAAGTGTACAGTACCTCTCCTCCATGGCACCATCCTCCTAGTGACAGCTCACTGTAGATGGCACCATGCAGTGCAAGCAAAGACTCTGATCGCCCCCCTCCCCCCAAAAAAATACATCTAAAGCTAACCCTAAACCTCTAAAGCTAAGGGGCATGCTGTGCTGTCCACTGTGCAGTACACGGTCCCAATTATACATGCCACCTCTCCTGCAAACTGATTACTTTCTCCCATTCCTGCCAACAAAAATTTTGTCCTTAGTGCTCAATACCGTACCTCTGAAATTCTTTATCTATCCCTATATGACTCTCCACCTCCCTATTATAATAATAACACTAATAATAGGAATTATTATTATAATTATTATTATTATTATATTGATAAGAGTAATAGAGCATACACACGGGGAGATATGCACTATTGTTCTATTCGATGTTGCTTATAGAAGCAAAATCGAATAGAAAATCGAATGGGCATTGAATGGTTTTTCTACATACGATGCAGATCCGATCTTAATGCGCCCTCCCGTGTAGTGTAAATCTAATAGAAAAATAGTCTTGGCAGCCAAGACTATATAGTGGAAATCTAATAGTGGATAGTGCAAATCTAATGTATATTGTGCAAATCTAATGTGTTCACTGCAGCATTCGATTCAATGTCCATCTCCTGCCTGAAGCCAGTGTTGATCTAATAAAAAATCTAATATTGAATGAAAAATCAAATAGAAAATATGTTGTGGAAGTAGAAAAAACTTTAAAGCAGGTCAAACAGTCCATATCTAATAGAAATAGAAATTGAATCTAAAACAGAATCAAACCGTGTGTACGCACCTTAACAATATTTTTTTTCATATTCTGCATTAGATTTGACTTTACAGCACAAAATAAAAGTCAAACATAACCCTTTGAGTGCCAACGTTGCTGTGAGAGATGTGCAAAATATCCACCAAAGACGCCAGGACCGTAGTCGAGGAATATGAACCACTTTAGTTATTGCCGGCAAATGATCTGAAGTCAATGAATTGAAATTTAGTTAAATATTGTGCCCCAAAAACCACAGATGCTGTGAGTGACGCTGGCATTTTTAGCAGATATTTTGCACATCCCTCACCGCAGTGTTGGCACACAAAGGGCTAACAGTGAATATTAATGAAATGCCGCATAAATAGCTAAGTCTTGAGGCTATTTTTGATTATTTTTGGATTGGAGTCCTCTTGAAGATCACCATGAGAAAAAGGTCTACGTGGCAATTGTTGATACATGAGTTTTTATTTATATATTCTGCTTTGGATCATGTCATACTTTACCACCCCCGTGGACTCTAATTTGAAACAGTAACCTGGCCCTTGCATGGCGTGTCATACAAGGGTACGTGGTACACTAATTTGGTTCCATATTGTATGATGAAATGTACAAATTGACACACACACAAAAAAAAAGAAAAATTTAAGCCGGTATTTTCGTTTGTTGACGATTTTCATGTTGACCTTTTTCTTGTGTCAATCTTTTGTCTGTGCCAACCTTGTGCATGTGAACTATTTGCTGTCGACCTATTGACTGTCTGCCTAAACACTGTTTATCAATTTCAGCCATGTCTTTTACATTTAGTTGATCAAAGCTGTTCCATGAAGACGGATGGCTTACATTGTCAGGCGTGGCAGTTTGAGGCTCCTTTGGTGGCCAGGGGGTCAAAAAGTCAACATTCAAAGGGTCCACATGAAACGGGTCGACATGAGTTTTACATGGCCCTTGCTTCAGGCACACTGGAGGACGGCGCCGGCGGGCTCCGACAGAATGGGGTGCAGAAGCGTCTAATGCATGCATGCCCCCTTCTGTCGGATGGCGCACATTGGTGATTGGCGATACAATCACCAGGAGCAGCTCCATTGAGAGCTGCTCCATCTGTAAGTCGCACAGCTTGACAAGGGCAAAAAGATGCTGAACCTGGATGAACCTTCAGTTCTGTGGTTGCTTCGAAACAGCCTCCGGATGGTTTATGGTGCAAATGTTGGGAGATGATATGTTCAGATAAAGGGGTGTACTCAATGCCGGTTACAGTGCTGTCACCACTCACCCTGTAATTATTCAACTCACCACCCTCATACACCAATTCCCCCTCGCTCCGTTTTTTTGAGCGAGGGGGAATTGGCGTATGCGGCTCCAGAAGCAGAGAGACTCGTGGCTAAATACAGCAGGTTTTCTGCATTAGCCGCGGGTCTCGCTGTTTTGGGGAATTCTCGCTGTCCTGTGACGGCGAGGATTTCCCTGGAACGTTGAATAGGGCGAGCGGCTGGCGAGGGGGTTAAACAGCGAGGATCGCTGGTTTTCTGCAATCCTCGCTGTTTAACCCCCTCGCCGGCCGCATTGAATACTACCCATAGTCTTTGGTAGAATAGAGTTTTCCAGTGGTATAAGTGTGAATGGTGGCTCAACGCATTTCTCTGGGGTCAGCCTCCCAGCTTCATCAGGAGCAGAATGAAAATTTTGTGCAGGAAAGGATTTAAATACCTCTCATGTTAATGACATCATGATCAGTACATCAAGTCTAGACTGACTTTTATCTGTGAACGGGAAAAAAAATCATTGGATGGTCAGCTATTCAATGATTGTTCACCCGTGCTGCGGTGATACTTGTGCGCTGGGGAGGGTTCGGCTGAGTGGCGGGCAGTGTTTAACGGTTTTCTAGGCTGTGAACATACGCAGCATAACCAACGTGTCTGAGTCAGGCCGTATAAGTGCTGTTTATTTGCATATTTATATCTGTAAATAACTGGCCTTTCTATATGGTGCAAATTGTGCTTTGTATTTAGTGGTCCCTATTATATAGCATATTTATAGGCTCCTAAACTAATATTCTTGATGCATACATTAAAGTAGATCATTTTTTAAAAAACAAGTATAAGGTAAAAACTGTTACTTTGCAGCTGCCGGTTTATATTATAATACACTTCTATTTACTGTATTTCACAGTATAAATTGTACCACTGTATGGTATTAATTGAAAGGAATACAAATTTCTGGCAGTAGAAAACCTCCAGCAATATTCTTTGTTCTATAAGCGGTGTGACTGACTCAAGCAAATTGAGTAGCGTGGATCACAATTTCATGGATAGCTCATTTGCATTGCAAAGATTACACAAGGGACTGACTTCAAATTAAGGGTAATTTTGCTTCTGGAAGAAAATGCAGATTGTTCCTGGATATCTTACACATTTGGCACATAAATCATTATATTTAAGGTTTATTGTAAAGTGGGAAAGAAAAAGTCTTAATTATTAATAGCAAAGTTACCCATTAAACCGGATCGGCTAAAAGGCCAACCTTGGAAGAGCTCAGTCATCGTGTTTATAGGAATTATTTTGTCCGACGTTTAAGGATGGTTGTTTTGTTGCATTTAATGCAGGAAAACAGATTAGTTGTAATATGTATGGTTCGGTGACCACGATAGAATTGGTAGAACTGGCTTCTTGTTGAAAGGGGCAGGATACATTTTGAGATTCCTTGTGGGCTGAGAATGCAAAATTATGAGGAGCATAAGAAAATAATCCCTGGATGATGTAATGTTAACCTCACATTCAATGCTACAGTACATAGGCTACTTCATAACCATGTTGTTCAGTTAATCCTCTGCACAGAAAGTTTATTAGTACAGTAAAAAATTTAAATTAGAAATACAGGTGATGGTGCAGATTATCATCCGTAATCCTTATTCCTAACATTTGCCATTGTTCCTACTATAGCTGGCCGGAAATTCCCATTGTATACTGCTTGGTGGATATACACTTACATCTGCTGTCCATAGGTAAAAAACACAGCTGAGTATATCCATGCTTAGCCACAGGTGACACAATTAGAACCTCAGTAAATGATTTACCCATCTGTTCTGAGACATGGAGATAAACCTAAACTGCTGGGGTGCCTTGAGGAACGCATTTGAGAACCTCTGGCCTATGGACTACACTTCACAACATAAACTGGTAGAGGGTTCTCGAACCACCATAGAAATGCACAAGTAGAACATGCATGTGTAATGCTGGGTACACATGAGCACGATACTGCTCGTAAGCGTGTCGTCACAGGAAAGAACGACCCACTCAAGAGCTGACGGAGCCGCTGACCCGCCGCCGACCGGCGCAGAAAAAGCCCCTGATGTGATCGTGATCCCATCGTGACCCGCACGCACTACAATGAGATCCTGCAGCAGGTAGGATCTCAGAAAAGACCAACTGACCCGCAGGGCCGTGCATCGGATCGGGATCACATCAAAAGGGCAGTGAAATGGCCCAAAACACGGCCGATTTACATACAATCGGTCGAGATTGTATCTAAATTGGCTCATTTTGGGCCACATGGTCCTGGTGTGTACCCCACATAAGAGTCCCACTAGAGGAGTAAAGAGACCACTGATGTGGTCACTTCACTCTAAGCACATCACAGGGTTGGGTACCTCTCAGGTCCTCTTTGTGTGCACTTTGATACATTCGTGCATTATAATCACATTATGCAATGTGCTAATAACCCACCTAAATCGCAATGCAAATGTGATTATTGATTAATCGGCCCATCTGAAATTTGAATAATAAAGTTTATATAGATTTAAGATTCGGCTTAAAGTTGAAATAATTTTTTTTTCCCCTGGTTTGACAAGATATTCAGATGTTCCAATTTATTTCCTTTGCCGACTGAACTATCGCTACCATTCTCGAATCAGGGATTTGTACATAAAACAGTCCCTGATTCCCCTTGTGTCTTACAATACCCTGTCCAAACAGCTGTGATGTTAAATGAAATGTCATCTCGATTCCCCACTCACTTTGAACAGGCCTCGGAGCTTAGAAACGACACAGTATACCATCCACAGTGTGCTGCCAACATCTAGGTATTATGCAATCACCATGTAGCAGTGTTGGGTTCAGTAGTTATTTCCAGCACAATCACTGTGGGATTCAGCTGAATACTTAACTTTTCTTATTTCTAAGTTCTGTTCATCATCATTGGAGACAGAAGCTGTTAATTATTTATACCGTATCTCTTTGTGTAGCACTGTGCATTACCTATTTTACACTTCTATGTATTATATAACTGCAGCAGGGACATTACAATGGCTGTCCCTGCAAAGAATTCTATTTTCAATATTCAATGTGCTCATGCCGACTTCATGTCAGATGTATCACACATGCACACTGTGTCGGCTGCAGGGGTCCACATGGTTTAAGCTCTGAAAGCGGCAGTCCACAATCAAGCTCCGAAAATATCACATTTTCAGAACTTGATAAATAGCATTACCTTAAAGTCTCCATACATTGTATGTGAATTTTGGGCCCAATTCAGACGTGATTGCACAAATTTAAATCCATATATCAGGTAGACACCTCCCCGCTCTAGTGAAAGTCCATCTTGAAAATTGATGTCCACGCTGTGCAAATAAATGTGAATGGCTATAAATAAAAAATTTCAGCCAGAGGTGAAGCTTGTTGACACGGTGCCCAGAGCATGTGTGTGCTATGGTGCCCCTCCACCCCAACAATGCATGTGGGGTTAGATTAAAGCAGAACTACAATAAATACTACATTTCAATGTATTTTTTATAATGTGGCATTTTCCTAACTACCTGCGTTTATGTGTCCCACAATTTTGCATACTGCAATGACCTTTACACCACTACAATATAATGTTTAATCAATGGCGCTTCAATTTGTATAACTGCCACAGTTGTGTACCCATTATCAAAATCTGGGACCAAATAACGGAGAAGATCAATAAGGTGGCACCACAGCACCGTGACGTGGATTGTGTGCGTCGAAAGGAAGTGTGTGTTTGTACTTATGTATTTGTTTGTGTTAAAACTCAAAACAGCTTTAAGGACAAATGTGTATCTGCTGGTATAGAATACAGATGGAGCCCCTGCCATCCTTGGCCGGGGCGCGCAAGACCCTTCCTGCTGGCGAGCGCTGGCGGCAGGGGCTACACTGAACTGGGAAGCGCATGCGTCTCACACGCACACGCGTCCCAGTCTCTCAACGGGAACACTGTGACACTGAGACAGGCAGGGTTAGAGGGGCGCTCGCCAGGACAATGGTCGGCGACGGCGGGGGAGGCGGCAAGGGCCGGAGATGGGCTCCGTTGCCCAGGGGGCACGTGAGCATCTCGTACACCTGCGCCCCCTGGCAGGACTGGCGTGATGGCAGGGCTGGCGTTAGAAACGCCAGCCCTGCAAAGATAAGGCCAGAAACATTTGTAGGTGCATGTTGAGTTGTGTGCAACTCTGAAAAGAGGGGTATGATGGTGCACACGCACGCTGCTACTGTAGTGTACATTGTAGTGTCCATCGCATCATTGTGGATAAGGGATGGTTAGTAAGCAATACAGGTTAAATAAACCAGTGTTTAAGTTTACACAGCACCCACAAATACGTTGATAAATGATTTTTATATGTGTATGACGTATGGGGTGAAATTTACTTAGATGTGAAATACACTTCACATGTGATGTTGGTATGGGCAACCAATCTGAATCTTATTTATGTACGACCCTCTAGAAGACAGTAGACAGGATGTGATTGGCTGCCCATAGCAACTTGACCTATTACGTGTATTTCACATGTTACAAAATTACACCCCATGGGGTGTATCACACCTTACTGTCCTATGAATCTAAGTATGGGTGAAACATAGATTTTTGGACCTTATAAATTTCAACAATTATGTATATTTGTATTGGTGTGATATGGAGGTGCCATGAACACACCATGTAAAATGGGTACATTGCTGTAAGTACAATGTGCATGCTTTCATGAAAACAATTGGTCTATTAGGTATTCAGGTGTCATTTCTCTTTTTTAGGTGGCACGATTTCAAATGCACACTAAAGAAAAAGCTGGCTGGATGGTGGAGGCAAAGCCAGACCACCGGGGCTGGCCCATTGCCTAAGCACCTTGTGCTCACCTCCCTGGATCTCCTGGCACAGGATTGTGTGTCAATCAAAGAGATCCGGAGGTGGCCAATATGGACAGCGAGCTCCCGGTGGAGATTTTTGCTGCTGAGCTTGGAGGTAAATGTTGAACGTGGTGTTTTATTGTTTGCTTCCATTGTCTTATTGGATGGGTCTAAAATGCTGTTCTGTTTCACCAGTTTTTAGCAGAAGATGTCCCTCTAACGTCCCCAGCTACTCCTGTGACACCAAGATCACCAACCCCTGACCATGGCCAAGAAGATCAGATGGGCACACAGGCCGAGGAGGATATTTCCAAGCAGCTGCTGAGGGCCATCGGCAGCAGGGGGTGGAAGCGGCAGAGCAGCAGGATAGGACCCTGGAGGTGCTGAAGGAGATGGCTGTTACACAAAAGATCTTAGCACATCAAGCCATCCGCCACAATGACCTTATCAGCCACCACAATGATCTAGTGGCGGAGCTTATCAGCACCAACAGGGCCCTAGTGTCTGCCGTTACGGCTGCAAACCCACCTGCACCCTTCCGTGCTGGCCGAAGGGGCCCACCATCACCCCCTTCCTCGGCAGCTGCCCCCCCCCCAAACCCCCAGCCTGACCGGGCCGAAGAGTTGCGGCCACAGCTAAGCCCCAAACCAAGTGCCATCCTTATTGATCTTCTCCATTATTTTGTCCCTACTTTTGCCCTTCGTTGTATGACCCAGCTTCTTGTGGCCAATCTCTATCTATTCCCGTGCAAAGGGTACCAAAATTGCATGTTCCTTCTCTTGAAATGCTAGTTCTATGTTTCCCCATGTTGACCATGGCTGCCAGGATTCTTGGCTGATGCCCATTCAGTGCTGGTGTGGTGTATCACTAGGGCAAACACCTGTTGTGTGACACATGTTTCTGCTGATGTTATATTTTGTCATGCCTGTGTTTATTTTTTGCTTGTGTTTTACTTTGTAATTATTATTTATTCTGTAAAAATTAACAGGTAAAAAAATAAAAATAAAAACTGATTTAAAGGTAACTTATAGGTAGATATATCTGCAGATTTGCACATAGATTTATGTGCAATGTGGGTACCCTCACCCATATTGTGTTGCGTTTGGAGAGTTATGAAGTAATATTATAGTATTACTGTTTCAGGAATGGAGACGTGTGCAATGGGGTCAATTTCATAAGATGAGTATTCTACTTCACATGTGAGGTTGCTATGGGCAACCAATCTGAGTCTGCTTCTTATTGATTTAGCACCCTCTAGAAGATATTAGAGAGTATGTGCTTGTTTGGGAATAGCAACTTCACATGTGAAGTATAATACACATCTTATGAAATTTGGCCCAATGGGCCTAAACAGCATTGATGGATGCTAATGGAGAAATTTAAAGGACAGGCCAAAATAAAGTACGGTACTTGTTTCCTAGCACGGCCACAATCGCGGGCATCGTGTACCTTAAAGTTAAGGTACACGATTGCCATTTTGCCGGCAAAGGAAAAATCGCGGGCATCGCATCGGTCGCGGCCATTAACATGGCCCCTGACGCGACTGACGCGATGCCCACAATTTTGCCATAGGCTTCAATGTTAAAATAATTTTTAACATTGAAATCGGGAGCATCGCGTCGGTCTTGTGCCATTATAATGGCACAAGATGAGATGGACTTGATTAAGTCCATCTCACATAGGAAACAATGTGAAATGGGCCAATATGACCAATTTCACATTGTATATGGCCCCGTCGTTACCCCACGATTGACGCGAACCCGAAGCGTGGCGAGCGCAGCGAGCCCGCGAGGGGCGGCGGTGCGCGTCCTCCGACCTTTTCATTCCCCTACTATCCACGTTGGCATGGAGTTGAGAATATAAAGTGTGGTGAGCGCAGCGAGCCACCGAGCCCGAAGCATGGCGAATGAAAAGGTCGGAGGACGCGCACCGCCGCCCCTCGCGGGCTCGCTGCGCTCGCCACGCTTCGGGTTCACGTCAATCGTGGGGTGGCGTTCAGGGTGTCAAATTGGGGGTGTAGGGAATATTTTACATTGAATCTAATGTAAAATCGGGTCCCAGGGACCCTATTCACATTTGATTCAATAAAAAAATCGGGTCGTCGCGTCGGTTGCATCGCATTCGATTTGGTTGCATGCGATGCGACCGATGCGATTTTTCCGACACGACCACCCCGATGGAAATCGGGGTGGCCGTGCTAGGAAACAAGTACCTAAAGTTCTCCAAAACAAGGGCAACAACCATGTTTGGTAACACATCAGTGAGTACATGATCATATAGATGTGTGTCATGTCATTACATAATGGTTATTTTTGCATAGTATGAGAGTTGACACATGTTGACTACTTTTAGTTGTGGGCAGTACTGTGTTAACAGGAGAAACACACTTATGTTTTAAGGTGCTCATGTATTAATGGGGAAAAAATGCACATGGCACCAATAATAGATATGGCTTTCTTTCATGTCACATTTCTAACAAATGTCTGGCTTCCGTGTGTGGGCTGCGATGACTTAATGGGTTAATTCATGAAATCTCACCAGAGGACTGGGGTAAATATAGTAAATTGACCAGAGGACTGGGTTAGTATTGTGTGCAGCTATTTTGGCTGCAGGGTGTACTAATTGCCTGACCGAATGCGGTGCTGATGAACTAGTGCCCTGCGAGACATGAAAGCTACTTGTTTGCACCAAAGGTTTTGGGAGTATAGGGCTACGGTCGCTCGGTGAGCGGACCGAGGGCACGCCCTGCACTTATGGGAAACACCCATGTTTACGCTCCAGTTTAAGCCAAGTTTTGTCCACTTTCACACACGTCCACATTACGCATATATTGTCCGACCATGTTGGTAGGCCTTTTTTAAGTTGTAGAGTTCCGACCGAGTGCGGAGTGCCGCCGTTGCACATGCGCAATGCGTATGTTACGCATGCGCATTCGGCAGCAAAACGCAATCCGAACTAATGTGTCGCTGTCCGATTCAATCAGAATAAGGGCAAGTGCGCCTGTGAACTCTCATATATCAGGTGGGTTTCTGGGTACTCAGAAACCCCCAAGCATGTGCTACTGGGATATATATGTGATATTTCCTGCATTAAAGGCTTTATAAATAACTTTGGTAATTCATTTAGTGGTATGATGCAGAAACTGCTGTTTGCACAAGATTCCCATGGAAATAGTGTTGATGAGTAGGCCAATATATGTGCGACAAATGTTAAAGGATAGCAACACTCAAGAATCAGGACATCAGCACTACTATTAAATGCTGCAATTGCTGAAATAACACAAAATGAAATAGAGCTTCTGCATGAAATATACAGTTGTGCCTAACCCTAACCTCCCCTCCCAGTCGCCTAACTCTACCCTCCCATCTCCCACAGCCTAACCCTAACCATCCTAAACCAACCTAAATACCGTCTGTCAGGATTACGGAGTCGGTATCCCGACTCAAGTCGAGATTCTGATGTGGGGATTCTGGACAGTATCTGGATTCCGGTTTCGGGATCCTGACCGGCAGTTTCTCATTCGCTGGTATTTTAACTGCATCCCTAAAAAAAGTAATAAACAAACACTAATGTCTGCAGTAATATGGAGAAAGTCATTGTTCCCCATATGAGTGAGTTAGCCACAGTTCCCGCAAGAAGAGGCAGTTTACTTTATTAACATTTTTTCATCATTTGTATATATTAAACGTATATGTTTGTCTTTAAGACTTTAAATAATATTGGAGAATTAGTTTAAACGTATTGTCCAACTATATTAAGTGCTGCTTATTTAGAATTAGCAATCATCAACTAAAAATGGAAAACAACAGTAGGAGATAGAATCGAATGCCTTGCAGCAATACTGATAATAGATAAAGATTCACAGTGAGGATAAGTGGTGCCATGTCTGTAAGAATTAATAATGGCGTCACTTTTATTATAGCCTGTTACTTTTTCATTTATTGACGCGAGCTTTGTAAAGCTGCAGTGATGTTTTTGAGATTGAATCCTTTGATTTCTTCGTTTAGTTTACAAATGTAACAAAGATAGATAACATTTATAAATATAGGACACAATAGTTATAGGCATTGTGATGCACTTTCCAGGTTCATCTTTAAAGAATGCTGCAGTTGTATAAACTGTATATATTTAAAGCAGTGGTTATCAACCTCGGTTCTCAAGGACCCCCAACAGTGCACATTTTGCAGGTCTCCTGGCAGGTGCACAGGTGCACTCATTATTCACTGACACAATTTAAAAGAACACAGGTGGAGCTAATTAGTTAACCTGTAAATCTGTGTGGAGACCTGGAAAATGTGCACTGTTGGGGGTCCTTGAGGACCGAGGTTGAGAACCACTGATTTAAAGCATGATCTCAAAATTCCAATTCCAATTCTCAAGATCTAACAAGCTCAACATTATGCTTATTATACCAAACTGAAACGGCTCTTCACTGTGGTCCCCTTGTCCATATGTCCCCATTGCAACATTAACCGGTCCCCTCATTGACAATAGATTTCCTAGGGCATGATCCCAACTTATTGTCCATAATGGCATTCGCCCACATCCCAGTCAGTTGAGTAATGTATATGCACCCTGACAGAAATAGACAAACTTGTGCATATCCATGAGCACAGTATAAGCAAAGCAAGTAATCACTGCATGTCAGCCATTTTGTTTCCTGTAATGTAGCTCCTAAAAGAGCACAGAAGTAAAAAATAATCATGGGCTAAGATTTGACAACCACAGTGCATTTCTAGTCTGATTCTATTGAGTCTGCAGTTTCCTTTTATGATATTACAGACAAGTGACATTTGCCACAGCATACTCATCATCTTTATACTCCCTGCACTGCAAAATCTTATATATTATTTCTAGAAGGTGATTTTTGGTTAAAATTCCTTTTTCTCCCTTCATACTTAACCAAAATTGATCAGTTAGGTACCATTTTAAATATTACCTTCGCCTCTGACGGATTGTTAATTTAGTATTGCACATTGTATTGTTTGTTTAATCACTTAATTGGTATGGCCGGAAATTTTACGGGCTCAGCTGCGCTGCAGCAGCGGGCTGTCCCGGAAATTTTTCGGGCATACCACTATGTAGTAGTTGCGCACCAGTGGTGCCTCCATCGGAGCACCACTGGCGCACTACCTTTAGGGGTCCCCCCCTCCGTCACCCCCCACCCCTCCTGTTGGTCCCCCACAGTCCTTCTGCTCCGGCGTACCCAACGATCGTACGCCGGAGTTTCCCCTCAGCCAGCCACCAATCACATACTGTAGTGACGTAGGCGGCAGGCTCATGGATGTTCAGGGCGGCTCAGGGGGACTCGGGAGAGTTCAGGCACCCGAGTCCTCCCGAGCCACCGCAAAACTTCCCTGAGCCTGCCGCCTGTGTGATGACTGACAGGCGGCTGGGGCAGTGGCGGCAGGGGAACTCCGGTGTACTAACGCCGGAGCGAAGGTGAGGGGGCGGCGGCTTCCTATGATCTGTGTTGGGTTTTGCTGCGGCAGGACAAACCATCCATGGTTGGTTTTTCCTGCCCCAGCAAAACCCACCACTCAAGGGGTTAAAAATCCAAGTAAAAAATTTACTTTTGACCCATTTGTATTATTTCTACAAGGTGATTTTTGGTGAAGATCCCTTTTTCTTCCTTCATACTGTACTTAACAAAAATCGATAAATGAGGTACCAGTTTTAAAGATTAAGTTCTCCGCTTCTGACGAATTGTTAACTTAGAATTGCGCATTGTATTATTTGTTTAAAAACCCAAGTTAAAAATTGACTTTTGGCCCATTCCTAGCAGTGTCTGTTAATTAATGGGATTGGGGCAAGTGCCGCACTCCCTCTGAAAATAAAGAGATATCATTAAATAAACAGTATGTGCCGCACTTGCTCTCACATTATAGTTTTTTTTTTACTATACATGCCTCCTATTCATGTACAGCCTACCTTGTACATTATGTGATTTGAATAGTTATGTAACATGGTTAAATCAGCTCTTATACTTGATGTAAGTAGCAAATAAGTGTTCTGTTATGCTTCATGTCCACAAAATGATCTCAGGACTGGTCCTGATGTCAATATTGTTTAAAATAATCTAATAATAACTAGTAAGCCCGCTCAAAGCAAAAGCTTTGAAAGCTAATCTGCTACCTTCTGTGTTTGTGCATGTGTGAGAAAGAGATGTAGTTTCACTCTCTGCCAGCAGATTGCAGTGTTTTGGAGACTACGGGACACTAGACATATATATAGATGGTAATAATAATAATACAAGACTAGCTCTAATAACACAATCCTTAACCTTCCTGGCATTTACCAATTTACCAGCTGTTTTCGTCTGCTTAGCCCTGCCTTGTACTCAGAGGGAGACACACGGCACGCACCATCTTCGACCGCACGCAGGCTCTGTACTGAAGTGGCATTGTGGAGCAGGCATGCATGCAGGGGGGGGGGGGGGTTCCGAGTATCTAGGAATCCCCCCCTCTCCCCCGGCAGCCAATGTATCCTTCAGTGGATACCGATTCTGGAATATAGCCGAGCAGTAGGCAGCGTTGTCTCCCTCCCTGCAGCTGGCGGCTGCAGTTTGCTGGCAGGCAGGGGGAGCAGCAGGCTGATCAGCGGCGCTGTCAGCGAGGTGAGCGGGGCAGCAGGGGTGGGCAGCAGTAAATACTGCTATACCGGTCTACAAGGGAGCAGGGAGATCTCGCATTTTGGATCCGCACACTGGGGGGGGGGGGGAGTGTGTGTGGGGAAGGCTTACATGTCTACATGTCTACCGATGGGGGATGGGGGGTTCTGGATGGGGATAACATGGCTGCTGTATGAACTTGCCTGACACATATGTCTATCATGTGGGGCTGTGCTCAGTGGCAAACGCAGGGGACAGGGAATATAGAATTTAAGCTATGAGGAGAGATTAAGCAAATTGGGACTATTTACATTAGAAAAGAGATGTCTAAGGGGGGACATGCTCAACATGTACAAATATATCAGGGGCCAATATAAGGAACTGTCAAACACCCTTTTTCCTACTAGAAAGGAGTCTAGGACATGAGGGCATGAGTATAGATTAGAAGAAAAAAGATTTTGTTCAGCTAGAAGAAAAAAATTCTTTACGGTTAGAGCAGTCAAACTCTGGAACTCTCTTCCTGGAGAGGTTGTGTCGGCCGACACAATAAATGCGTTCAAAATAAGGTTGGACAAACACTTATTGGTTAAAAACATCCATGGGTACAAATAAGAATTATAATATGTCTCTAAAATATCAGAACATAGTATACAGCATTGGATAATCTATTATAGCAACCTAGGTAGATGGACGCAAGTCTTTTTTCAGCCTTACCTACTATGTAACTACATAACTATGTAACAGCCTGATCAGGGAAATCACCTGACTCAAGCTGACTTCACTTGTAGCAAGTTCAAATGGCTGGAGAATGTTGCACAACACGGAAATCAGCCTCCACTGCGCTTGAGTCAGGTGCATCCCCGCTCCTCTGCCTATGTCGTAGGTGACTGAGTAGGCTTGGATGTCCTTTTGCTGCTCCTCCGTCCTCTGCAGCAAATAGAGTGTGGAGTTCCAGCGTGTCACCACCTCTTGTTTGAGGTGATGGCAGGGCAGGTTGAGGAGTTTTTGCTGCCACTCCAGCCTTTGGCAGACAGTGACAGAATGCCAAAAGTGTCCGCAAATTTTGAGGACCACCGCAAGCATCTCCTGCACACTCCTGTCACCTTTTAGGAAATGCTGCACCACCAAATTTGTGTGGGCAAAACATGGCACGTGCTGGAAAATGCCAATATGTAATGCCCGCACAATGTTACTGGCGTTGTCCGACACCACAAATCCCCAGGAGAGTCTTAATGGTGTAAACCACTGCGAGATGATTTCCCTCATTTTCTCTAAGAGGTTGTCGGCACTGTGCCTCTTACTGAAACCAGTAATACACAGCATAGCCTGCCTTGGAAGGAGCCGGCGTGCAGGAGATCTTGCTGCTGCTGTGGAAGGTGATGCATTTACCCAGTGGGCTGTCACGGTCATATAGTTCTTAGTTTGCCCTGAACCACTTGTCCACATGTCTGTGGTTAAGTGGACAGTGGGTACAACCGCATTTTTCAGGGCACCGAGGACACTTTTTCGGACGTCTCTGTACATCCTCGGTATCGCCTGCCTAGTGAAGTGGAATCTAGATGGATTTGGTACCAGGGACACAATACCTCCATCAACCGTCTAAATCCCACTCCACTGATGGTGGACACCGGATGCACATCTAACACCAACATAGCTGTCAAGGCCGCAGTTATCTGCTTTGCCATTCGATGACTGCTGTCGTACTTTGTCCTCATGGCAAATGACTGTTGGACGGTCAATTGCTTAGTGAAATACATAGCGGTGTTATGACTTCCCCTCTGGGATGATGACTGACTCCCAGCAGAAACAGCATCAGCAGTAGAAGGCGTACCACTGCACTATCCTCTGGTGGAATCCCGATGGAAGAGGCGTCAGTCATGATGGTGACATGGCCTGCAGGACTACCTCCAAACCGGATGGAGGAGGAAATTGATGAGGAGTGACTTGCTGGTGTGGTTTTCTGGTGCTTGGATACAACTGGATCAAGGGATTTAGGTGTCCCTGGACTGCTTACGGTCCTAACAGTTTCGGTACTTGTGTATTTTGGCGGCGCCCATCGCATCGCATACCATTACGCATGCGATGGTATGCGATGCGACGCGATTTCGTTGGTTAGTGTACGATGGCATACAATTTTCAAATTGTATGCTATTGTACATGGCATACAATGCCCTAATGGGTGCTTATACAATGTTAAGCACCCTAATGGGTGCTTATACAATGTTAAGCACCCTAATGGGTGCTTACAATGTTAAATGCACCCCCACGGCACCCCCCCACTATAAACGTGAACCCGAAGCGTGGCGAGCGCAGCGAGCCCGCGAGGGGCGGAGGTACGCGTCCTACGACCTTTTCATACCCCCACTATCCACGTCGGCATGGAGTTGAGAATAGATTAGTGTGGCGAGCGCAGCGAGCCACCGAGCCCGAAGTGTGGCGAGCGCAGCAAGCCCCGCGAGGGGACGCGGATTCCTGTGAAGCCCGCAAAGGGACGCGTTTATCTGTGAAGGTATCCGCGTCCCCTCGCGGTGCGCGCTGCGCTCGCCACGCTTCGGGCTCGGTGGCTCGCTGCGCTCGCCACACTAATCTATTCTCAACTCCACGCCGACGTGGATAGTGGGGGTATGAAAAGGTCGTAGGACGCGTACCGCCGCCCCTCGCGGGCTCGCTGCTCTCGCCACGCTTCGGGTTCACGTTTATAGTGGGGGGTGGCGTGGGGGTGCATTTAACATTGTAAGCACC
The DNA here is from genome assembly GCF_055691185.1 of Crinia signifera. Taxonomy (NCBI): domain Eukaryota; kingdom Metazoa; phylum Chordata; class Amphibia; order Anura; family Myobatrachidae; genus Crinia; species Crinia signifera. Next base: position 297,658,388 of record NC_139219.1, read on the forward strand.
CATTAGGGTGCTCAAAAGCACCCTTTAGGGTGCTTATACGATTTTTCATCGTATAGGGGGTCAAAATCGCGTTGCATCGCATTGCATGCAATCAGGTACATGGCATGCGATGCGATACGATACGTTCATCGAACGATGCTGAAATCGGGTGCCACCAAAATACACAAGTACCACAGTTTTTGAACTAAACAGGGACTTATGAACTAACTTCAGGTGACGCACAAGTGAGGATGTCCCTAGGTGACAAACATCCCTACCCCTGCTTATTCCAGCTTTACATAGGCTACATATGGCAGTTGTTGTCTGGAGTTGTTGTCAGGAAAAAATAATTCCAGATCAAAGAGGTGGATTTTTGGGCTTCTACCCAGGCATGGTGATGCCTCATTTAAGAAAACCACATCACCATCATCATCCTCCTCCTCAACTTCCTCCTCATCGCCAGCTACATCAATTTCCTCCACCAGTTGTACAACATTGACAACTTCAAAACCAGGAACTGGACTGTGGTTGATCCTTCCAGCATATGCAGAGGGCATGCTGCAAATGGTGGAAGGAGCCACCTCTTCCCTTACAGTGATGGGAAGGTCAGGCTTTGCAACCACCAACACCCTTGGACTCTCTTTGGGGATTTGTGATAAAATGTCTTTAGAAGGCTGAGTTGTTTGCTGTTTTTTTGTTGACAGCTTAACTCTCTTTACATTTCTAGGGGGGAAGAGGAAGATGAGGAGGAGGGCTGTGATTGTTGTGTGAAGCTGGACCACTAGTCAAGAACATAGGCCAGGCCCTTAGCCATTCCTTGCCACTCCGTGTGGTAAATGGCATATCTATCTTCGATTCACTTGGGGTTTATTGTGGATGTTAACCCTTGGGTGAGATCACTTGAGCTGCATGCTGTGTTAATCGCGCACAATTGTTTTTACCACCTCTGTTCTGTATTGTAAATGGCATATTGGCAAGCTTCCGTTTCTCCTCCAAGGATTTACATTTTTTTTTTTCTTAAACATACTCAACTTTGCATTTTTGGATTTCACAAGCCCTCGACGATGACATTGGGCATCGGCATTGGCAGAAGACGTTGATGGCATTTCATCATCATGTTCTATGTCTTGACTAGTGGCAGCAGCTTCAGCACTTGGAGGAAGTAGTTCTTGTACTATTGTAGCCTCCATATTTTGGTTCTCCATTATCTTTCTGGAGTACAGCCACACAGCAGAGAAACAGAAACATTTTAAAGGATTATTTTTTACGCCAGTAACCCTTTATTGTAAAATAAAAATTACATTTTGCAATTTGCATTGACTTGCGGCCTGAACAGGTGAGGTGAGACTTGTAGTACCCTGTCCCAGCTTACACACACACAGCAGCAGACACAGAAAAATTGAAAAGGATTATTTGGTGGTAGGGACTGGAGGACAGGTAAATCAATCTATATGAGGCACTGGCACAGACTACAGGGATACATATATAATATACAGCACAGACTCTGTCAGTGTACCACTAAACTACACTAATATAGTCAGACTCAGCAGGTTGTCACTATCAGCAGTGTAGTAGTTAAAACTACTACACCACGCAGGTTGCACAGCAGGGCGGGAGAGTGAGCATGTGGGTGGGCGCCAGGGAGGACAGCCAGACGTGCACACTGTTTAATCTCATAGACTGGAGTGAACATGGGGCCCGCCTGGCCGTCCTTATATACATATAGTGACGTCCGGATCTCGTGAGATCCGACAGCGGGATCTTTCGAGCGCCAGAAAGACTCGCTCTGAGTCTGGGTGGGAAAACCCGAATAGGCTTGGGAATGCGTTTGGATAGGGTGGTGTTCTGGGGTGTCTGGATTGCCCAAATCCGGACGCGCTCATTTCTAGTTTTATAGCACACCGACAGCCGGGATTTCGACAGTCATTAGCCCGACGTCAGAATCCCGACTGCTGGGACACCTATTTTATTCTCCCTCTATGGGGATCATGGACCCTTACAAGGGAGAATAGCCGCTGCCTGTATGTCGGGGTTTTAACAGTCGGGGTTCCGACGTTGGTGTAAGAGCTGTCTGAATCCCGACTGTCGGTCAGTCTTCCGGCACCCAATAAAAGTATATGATGTTTACATACTGAGAGAGTGATTTGTTCCATGTATACCCATATATCGGAAAATGAGGGAGCAAAGCGAAGAGAACTCTCATACTGCATTGGTGTTAAAGAAACCTTTATATGAAGGTTTCCATGTATTACGCTATTATAGTTCACCTTTATTCAAATTCTTGTTGTGTTGCACCCTATTTCTTATGGGGTGATCCCTTGGGGACCATAAAGATGCCTTTATTGGTATATCCACTATGCATACTATGTGAGTTAGGGTACGCATCAGGGTGTTCACTGACCTTCTCCTACACATACCCCTCATCTCCATTTACCCTCACCCGAAACAATAGATGTTGGTGTTTTTGTTTCTTTCCCCCATGTGAGACCTACTTCGCTGGAAAGCCAACCTTAAACTTTGAGTAACAAAAGAGTTTATAAAAAAAAAAAAAGATCAGCGCCATTAATCAATTGTTTTGTCTTTCCTTTCGTAGTTTGAAGGATTGATGGTTGTCATCTGTCATTGGTGAGGCAGCAGGACCTATGGTTGCTCCTTGGGACTTTTTCATCTTTGTTTATTTTAAATTCCCGTATCGGTTGCAGTAGCTCAAGTGGTATTTTTCAGGTCCCAGCAGTCATTTCACCATCACTTCTTTGCCAGCCCTCCACTCCTGAGGCCTTCCATCCCGGTAAGTATTTCTCCACTATCCCTAACCCTAATCCCTACCCGTATCACTCCCTCTATTGCCCGTCCTAAGTGTCAACATTATGGTGTCGACATTCTTAATATCAACATTGTTCTTGTTGACCTTTTGACTACATCCCAAGAGGGGGTCATATGGTTACAGATTCTCATGTGCATTTTAACTTTTTATGCATTTTGTATGCTTATGCAGTAGCAAATATAATACCCCCCCCCCTCCGCCCTCCCCCATTAGGCAGAGACAGGGCCAGTGGTAGAGTTTTTAACATCCCCCTGAAAACTAGAAGGCGTTTCTGTGAGAATTACTGTGCAGGATGTGGAGGTTAAAATGTTCATCCTCACCATTAGAGGTGGTGGAACTCAGTCCCACCCCGTTCCCCCTCACTTTAACTCCTGCTCTCATATGTATAATATAACTGCATAATTATTATTATCCTTTATTTATAGGCTGACCCAACAAGTCTACCATGCCATACAATGTGCACTATAATAAGTACAATAATGTATATAACTCCATGACCTAATACAGCTTTATGTCTTTAGGATATCCACAAATGGTAGCGCATTGCCCAGTGTCACCTTTTCCTGAGCTAATTATCTGTATCTATGTCTAACAGCCTGCGGGCTCCAAATGTAGACCAGAAAATCATTATCTGACTTTGTCAGAGCAAATCAACTTTCATTTGAGAAGTAACTGTTCTTTTTAATGTCTCCAGTTACTTAACATACTTCACCGAGAGGAAAATGTTTCAGGCATATCTGGTAGGTTTCCTGTAGAGCAAATCTGACTGAAGCCGCAGCGAGAGATGAAGTCATTGTAATAAATATTAGAACAAAACTCCCACATTAGCCATGCTGAGAAAACACAGTGTGAGACATTGTAACATTCAGTTCTGTAATTTAGACTCATTCTGCTAAATGACAGATTTTGTTTGGGCTTTCCAAATGTAACAAAATAGGACACTTACTGGAGAAATGATCATCAGCTAAATAATAGGCAGCGTTAACAGATGCATTGTGACACATCGACTTACTTCAATCGCGGTTGGATTTTCATGGTTAGACTTAAACATTTGTATTGTATTAATACTTATTATATAATACAAGTGACAAACAAGTGAAATTATATACTGTAAAGGTGCGTACACATTGGGTGATATTTTGAACCATAGTGTTCATTTTGGCCCACCTGAGCGATATCGTTTAAAATATCGGTTAGTGTGTGTGCGTAAAGAATGAATGATTTTATGACATGCAGCCGCCTCCTCCTTCCCCACAATGCCCACCTTCTCTTACCTCCTTGGGATCTGGGGAGCTTGCACACCCACAACTACAGCAAGCTCATGTGCAGCGCAGCAGCAGGATCATACCTATCCGCCTCCTGAAGCCCAGCCAGGGCTCACCCATTGCAGCGCTTCACCCTGCATCTGCCACCAACACAAGCGCAGGGCAGGCTGCTTCCAGCACCTTACTTGGATGCGCAAGGTACATGGCATAATGGTCAGGCCAGCCCCGAGGCAGGGACAGACAGTGGAGCATGGTGACCAGATGGAGGCGGAACCATTCCGCCTCCAAAATGGAACTGAGCAAACGCAGTTCCACCCCGTTCAATTTAACCCCTGAGTATATAGAAATAAAGTCAATTGATATCAGACTGTTAATAGTTACATAGAAAGAAAATATGGAGACATATATATATATATATATATATATATATATATATATATATATATATATATATATATATATATATATATATTAGCCTTAGAAATGTTAACATATTTTCTAGCATTCTTAAAAATGGTCTGCTGTTAGGGGCAGCCATTTTGTGAGGGTCATTTTCATTAGCAGGAATCAGCCAGAAGGAGAGCCGGGACCGCAGACCCGGAGGCGGCAGTAAGCAACGGCGTAAGGCAGGGTTGAGGGGGGATGAGGCAGGCTTTATTTTACGGACGGGCTTTATTTTACGGGGGTGGGGGTTGCTGCCAAAATTTTCGGTGGGGGGACGCTCAATTTTACGCCATTGCCTATTGTGTTATCAGTATATGTTAAAATAGAGGAAATATTGATCAATTTGTTTAAAGCTGCAAACCAAGAAATGTTATCAATGACACACTGGGGCTGTATTTCATCCACAGCATCCCTTTATGTGCGTGCATGAAAAACGGTCATGAGCAATCACAGAGTAATGGCCACACCTCATAGCAGCATGCTACAAGCCCGGGGGGCATGGCCTCACAGCTTGCTCCATTTTCATGAATGCTAGCTAAGTAAGGTGGTAATACTTTCAAGTGGAGTAACCATCAGTAATTTATGGCCGATGGTCTGATCGCAAGATTGGCCAAGTCATGCTCTGGATGTGACAATCTAAAGGACCAAATTAGCATTAGGACTGACTGAATTACAGGCCCTTATTCTGGTTGACTCGCAAGGCTGTGAATTCGCAGCCTTGCGTGTCCCCCAGACACCGTTCGGCGAATGCCAGTTCGGCCGCCCCCTCGCATGCTAGGATCATTCACACGGGCTGCGAATGGATGTTTAACATAAACTGGCTACTCCCATATTATTGGATGGTTGCGGACCATCGAATGATGTGGAGGGAGTGCGCATGTCTAAGTGACTTTGCAAGTGGGCGGGTAGATGACATCCAGTGATATCAGCTACCAACGTCACTGGTGATTTCCATGAGAATGCCCAGCATTTTCATGGGAACGTCCATGAAACACTGGGTGTTCCCATGGGTGATTTCTCTGGCCCGCCGTTCCCCACCTCCCTTTCACAGTCTTGGGTGCGCGCGCCCGGCGAACATTCTGTTTGCCATGGCCGCACGCACCCTATATCTACACATGCGCAGAAATGCATCTGTGCATGCATACCGTAGATGCACAATATCAGTCCCCCGTGGGATGCGAATGGACCAGAATAAGATCCATAGTTCTAGGCCACCCCTAACAAATAATGTTATCCAGGGCTAATCAAGTCAGCATTTGCATGGGATACCGTCGTATTGTCGACACCACTTAGGTCGACAGTCATTAGGTCAACACTGTTGTGTCGACAGGTAGGAAGGTCGACAGGCGTCTAGGTCATCATAGGTGAAGGTCGACAGGTGTCTAGGTCGACATAGGACAATGTCGACATGGGTTTAGGTCGACATAGCGTTAGGTCGACATGGGTTAAGTCGGAAGGTTGACATTTTTTTTTCACTGTTTTTTGAGCCAACATGTGCCGACAGGCAGTATTTCATGCCCTGCCTTCCACTAGGGTGTGGTGGGAGAATAAAATAGTGTGCCGAGCACAGCAAGGCACCGTGCCCGAAGCATTGCGAGCAAAGCGAGCGATGCGAGGGGCTGTTGTTGACTTCCAACTGTGTCCATGTCGACTGTGTTGACATTCGGGTAAAAAAACAGTAAAAAAAAACACGTCGACCTAACCCATATCAACCTAACGCTATGTCGACCTAGACACCTGTCGACATTGTCCTATGTCAACCTAGACACCTGTCGACCTTCACATATGTCGACCTAGACACCTGTCGACCTTCCCACCTGTCGACCCAATGGTGTCGACCTAATGACTATCGACCTAAGTGTGGTCGATAAAACTATCCACACCCATTTGTATGGCTCCCCAAGGACTAGAAACATTATAGTAGTCATGGGTAGTATTATCCTTCTCCTTGCTCTTCCTAAAAACAATGATTGTTACAGTATAGCTGTGGTGATACATGTACTGCACTCAGTATCTACGGCTGCCAACTGTGCCCTTATCATATATAAAATATAAGTATATATATATATATATATATATATATATATATATATATATATATATATATATGTAGAATATTTGGAGCTCCAACCGCGCACAGTCACCAAAGGGTGAAATAGTGCTTTCTCCTTTTTCAATTTGTATGCCTGCAGCCTTTTTCCTCGGGGAGCCAGACCACGGCTCTCAGATGTCCCAGTTGGATATGCAAAGAAGGAGGAAATGGCGCAATCACGTCAGTATAAAAAAGATTTTCCTTGGCATAATAAATAGATCACATACATGATAAAAAACAGCAAACAGCTTGCCCAATGAATAACGATCCTTCAGAGATAGCTTGGAACCAGCAGAAACCGGGACTCAGTTTTCCACCGTCAGCGTCTCTATTCTCGGACCAGGAGAGACCAGGATGGTCTGTGCACGATGATGCCGTGAAGTAAACCACGCCTCTACGCGTTTCGTCACTCGTCGGACTTCGTCAGGAGTTTGATGACTTTGCTAAGTTTTGTATTGTCCGCAAAGATGGATATATTGCTGAGTAACCCTATCCCAATATCGTTAATAAAAATGTTAAACAAAATGGGCCCCAAAACCGAACCCTGGGGCACTCCACTTAGTACCGGTATCATATCTGATATGGCACCATTCACAACCACTCTTTGTTCTCTATTACATAGCCAATTCCCTACCCATCTGCAGATATTTTCACCCAATCCTAGGTTCTCCATTTTATTAATCAATCTCTTGTGTGGGACAGTATCAAACGCTTTAGCGAAATCTAGGAAAATCACATCTACAGCATTTCCATTATCGAGGTTTTTGCTAACCTCTTCATAGAACCCTAGTAGATTAGTTTGGCATGAACGATTTTTCACGAACCCATGTTGGTTAGTACTGAGTAGACGGTGATGATCTAAATATTCCTGGATACCATCCCTTAAACATCCTTCAAATAGTTCACCCACAATTGATGTTAAACTAACGGGTCTGTAATTAGCGGGATTTTCCTTTTTTCCTTTTTTGAATATTGGCACTACCTCTGCTATTCTCCAATCTTTTGGTACTATACCTGACGATAGTGACTTGCTAAAGATATAATGTAGGGGGGTAGCTACAGATAGCGCAGGCCTTATGCTTGCTGGCGAATCGCCAGCAGCATGCTGCTGGCGATCCGCCAGCAACACGGCGCGCCATCTGACTGAGACGCGCGTGCGTCCCCCACGCACGCGCGTCTCAGTATCCGGGCGGCCGGCCGGCGAGGCGGACGCAATACTGTCCGCCTCCCGCTCGAGGGGGGCTGGGGGGACCCGAGGAGGCTGTGGGGGGGTGCGGGCGCCCGGTGTGGGCACCGGGCGACCGAGGGCAGCACCGTCGGAAGGGGACGCGCGCGCACCTCGTGCGCGCGCGTCCCCTTCCGACACACAGATGGCGCAGGAGCAGGGAATGGCGATGGCGACGCCATCGCCATCCCCTGCAAAGATGAGCCCGGCCCCATCTGTAGTTCATCCCTTAATTCCATTAATACCCTCGGATGAATCCCATCTGGCCCTGGTGATTTATTTGTTTTGAGTTTGCTTAGCCTCAGTATTATTTCCTTCGGCGTGAAATCCACAATGAGATCTGGCTTATTTAGTACCTGCAAAAGCTGAACAGATAATAATTTTCTATCAATGTCTGGTTACAAACCACAAGAGGGCTTTGAAGATACAGTATATCTCACAAAGGTTTCATTGCCACCTCAGGCTAGTAATAATGTCATTGTGTCACAGTATAATATCTCTCACCTCGAGCTGGTGTCAAATGCTGCTAATTATAACTTACCATCTGCTAAGAGTAGTTTGCTCTATGTTGTAGCTGTTAGAAATACCAGGCAGGGTGCACTAGATGTGTAGGCTGCTGGAGCCTATATTACAGCCCGGTAGTACAGGTCGGCCATAGTGACTTTCAGGAGTAGAGTTTGTTCACCTCCTCCAACGCATGTATCCATAAATATGGAGGCACATACAGTAACTGAAGCTGATGTGTGATCTTTAAGAGAGAGGGTTGGGTATCTTAACAAATATGATACTCGCAAATATTTACTGTATCTACTGCTTAGACTTAATCGGATATAAAAAAACACCAAATATTGGATCCCTAAAAGGTATGAGGAATGGGAAGATTGTCTTCATAGATGAGTATGGATTTCCAAGGAGAATTCAAGTAGCCATCATAATAAAGGGTGGAGATTGTATCTTCCCTTATATTAAACATTGGGTACTCTTTACCTAGAAGGGCGCCAGCGATTGGAATCGCGGGCGTCGGGGGTAAAAATCGCGGTCATCGCGGGCATCGCGGGCATCGCGGGTAAATCGCGGGTACATAAAAATCTGCTACCCGCGATGACCGCGATTTTCCCATAGGGAACAATGTTAAAAAGGCTGATTGAGCGCGATTTTCATGTAAAATGCCTCAATGCCCGCGATTTGGCCATAGGAATCAATGTTAAATGGGCCACAGAGCCCAAATAGGCACAATTAACCCTTAAATGTCCCCCCAAACGTCGGCGTGGAGTTGAGAATAGAATAGTGTGGCGAGCGCAGCGAGCCACCGAGCCCGAAGCGTGGCGAGCGCAGCGAGCCCCGCGTGGGGACGCGGATACCTTCACAGGTAAACGCGTCCCCTCGCGGGCTTCACAGGTGTCCGCGTCGCCACGGACACCTGTGAAGCCCGCTAGGGGACGCGTATAACTGTGAAGGTATCCGCGGCCCCTCGCGGGGCTCGCTGCGCTCGCCACGCTTCGGGCTCGGTGGCTCGCTGCGCTCGCCAAACTATTCTATTCTCAACTCCACGCCGACGTGGATAGTAGGGCATGAAAAGGTCGTAGGACGCGTACCGCCGCCCCTCGCGGGCTCGCTGCGCTCGCCACGCTTCGGGTTGGCGTGGATCGTGGGGTGGCGTTAAAAATTTGGGGGGACATTTAAGGGTTAATTGTGCCTATTTGGGCTCTGTGGCCCATTTAACATTGATTCCTATGGCCAAATCGGGTCCATTGAGGCATTTAACAGTAAAATCGCGTCGGTCGGGCCATTTAACATTGATTCCTATGGGAAATCGGGTGCATCGCGTCGCGATTTCCATGTTTAACATGGGTTTCAATGGGAAATCGCGGGCATCGCGTCGGTCGCGTCGCGGCCAGACATAAATGTACCCGCGATCACCACGACGGGCGCCCTTCTAGGTAAAGAGTACCTAAATAAATAATAAGATCTGGTTGTTGATGCTGGGATACTGACAGACGACATCCTGATTGGTGAGTATGCGTGGCAGGTTGGGGGTCAACCAGGGATGGGGGAGTTAGGTTTAGGCATTAGCAGGGAGGGTTAGGGTCAGGCTGTGGAGGGGGGGGTGGTGGTTAGGGTTAGGCTGCTGCAAGGTAAGGATAGGGTTAACAGGGGGGGTAGTGATAGGGTAAGTATACTTACCTGACTCCTTTTCAGAATTCTGACTGCCAGCATCCCATCCGCCGGTCAGCTCTGTGTATCCCTTTCCCGCAATGCTTTGTTTATCATATGTTGTTAACATCACATACATATTCTACATCATATGTAAAGCTTTACACAGTTCTGTCTTGGAGATTCTGATTTACAGAAGCAGATTAATGAAGAGACAGCTGAAAGATTGGTTAATGTAGGTCGATTCGAAAGCTGAAATAGCAAAACATATGACTGAGGGTGGATGAGTGATTTGCTGAAGGTTAAGTGATTTCTACAAGAAATGGACCAGAATCAGAGGTGGTAAACAGTAAATACAAAGTAAAGATACAGAAGGTATGAAAATAAGTGAATGAAATGGCTGAAATGGTACGGTAAAACATTAAACAACTCCTACTTAATACATTAAGGTAAATAATGTAATATACTGCCAAATTGAAAACTATGTGCCAGTGTGATGTGCTCAGTGGTGAGGTGTGAGTGGTATCTGCTGAGGGCACCATATTAATATATCATTATAGAGTACTTTCATTAATGCGCTGGAAGGCAGGAATAAAAGAGTAGGATATTACTATGAAATGATCTATAACTTGAAACAAACTTCATCGTTCGTGCCTACATTTATTTTCTCCATGAGCAGGAGAATGTCTGGAGGGGAGATGCAGCAGATGACCGATAAAGGTGAAACAATGGAGGTAAGTATCATACAGATACAGACGGGGATCGGTCTTCACTACCAGCGCTCTCACAGATGTATCTACCACACCTCCCTTAGGATATAGTAGCGATCCTCTTCTCCAAATTTAGGATTTTTCAAAGGTTAAGTACCCAGGGACCATGTATCACACTTCAGATCCTCACCGGTTCCATCCCACGGTGGATATCCCACATAGGAAGAAAGGGAGAAGAATATTGCGCAATACCACTTATTTATTTAAGTACATAAATCATACAGATCAAATGATAAAAACAAATCCAGGCGAGAGGAGAAGGGGTAAGGTTTACCAGAGATGATGGAGAACCTGGTAAAAGTTCTCTTAATGGGCATATGCGGTGACAGATGTCAAAACCCGGGTAATCACTGCGTCAGTCCAAGAAGAGATAACTCCTTCTCCAAATCTCCCAGTCCACAAGTGCAGCCGCTCCTGACCGATGGAGGTGGTTTCAGGCTCTTCTCGTCTTTAGGACTAGGGCCCTCATTCAGACTTGACTGATGTGAGAATTCGCAAATTTACGATAATGGCTGCCACAGTTTGACTGACAGAAAGCCGGCATTTGGTGGTGGTAAACAGCCATTTTCTCGGAGTGGTTGGACAAGGCTGGCATGCCCTGGCATTTTAGAGGAGGGTCTGTGACATCAGTGAGGACCACTTCCAGTCTGTCTCAGTCTCAGATTAGTGGATTAGTTCAGACCTACCACCTCTTGTAATCTGTCTGTCTCCCCTTCCTACTAGATTGTAAGCTCCTCGGAGCAGGGCCCTCTTCCCTCCTGTTGTCAAAGCTCTCTTCTCTTCACATTTCACTCACAGCTCTCCTATACTCAAACACTCAGTGACCATCTTCGTCTGCATACTCATCTCCATCATTGGCCTCAAGCCCCTTATAGTAGGTTGATTGAGTCCTCCCTACTTATATTTAAGCTGTAATGTGTATTGATCTGTGGCGTTCTTTATTTGTACTCTATTTTTGTTATTTATTCAATGTTATGCCAAATTTTGTCTCCCTGTACTGTTCCTTTGTACGGCGCTGCGAAACACTTGTGGTGCCTTATAAATAAAATAATAATAATAATAATTTACACATATGGCAAAATGGTTCAGTAAAGGTTTAGAAATTGAATATGGATTTGTCAATAGATAGCAATTAGCGATCAATACCCAGTACTCTCACAGTTTAGCAAGGGGTGTTTTCTTTTTCTGTGAGGATGGCGGCTTTCTTCACTCAGTCCATTGCGATACTCACATTAGCAGTCAAATCTAAATGAGGGCCTAAGTGTGACAGAATACCTACTTCCTGGTGAAAAGGGGGCGGTGTTTAAAACATTAAGATTGTTATATCGATAGAATGCACTTCCATGGCCCGTACTGTGCAGAATTATACTCCCTGTCCTGCCAATTTCAAAGGCGGCATGCGAGAAGCTCATCTACATTTTTGGCAGTTTGTGTGACAGTGAAATTCACAATCTGACAAATATCTTTTTACTGCAGCAAGGCCTAGAAAGGCCTACTGTAAGACTAACAATGAGATGCAATGGGTGGGATGTAATAATGGCTGAAGTTTCAGCAAATAATGTGGTTATTTATGAAGCAGTTAAAAAAATGGAGAAGTGAGCCATTGGAAAAGTTGCCAATAGCAACCAATCAGCTGCAATTTATAATTTTATAGCATGCATTTGAGAAATATTACCTCAACACTGATTGGTTGCCATTGGCAACTTCTCCACTGGCTCACTTCACTATTTTCACTTCTTCATGAATAGACTCCAATGTCATCAAGGTTTCACACCAACTCTGTGTTGCAGTGATTTGGGGCAATTCCTCAAAGAGGCAGGGCCACAATGATGGAATTCTCTCCCTTCAATCCTCCAGTACTTTCCCCTCTGGGAACACTGGTAGGAGTAAGCAGATAACATCCATGGTTGACATCCAACCCAACCAGCTGTGCTGCACAGCTGCAATCAATTCAGTGCTACGTTTTTTCTTTTACAATAGATGATGGCAACGGTATACTAATAACTGGACCATTTTTATTGTTTGCTACTCGGGGCTGGATTAAGGTTTGTGGCGACCCCAGGGCAAGTAACTTGTGAGGGTCCCTACCAAAATAATTGTCAATATCTGCTGATAAAGTAAATGAAAGTTTAATGTGTAAATATTGCCAACTCCACAAATGTGTCAAACAGACTGTAGTGCCACCAGTTGACATTATGCCACACAGAAACCCCTACAGAAACCCCTCTCATGTCAGTGATGTATGGGGCCCTATAGCTTGTGGGTGCCCCTAGACGACCACCTCAGGTATCCTGTTGCTAATCCAACACTGCTGCTCGTCAGTGTAGTTAATGCCCCCAATAAATGTTTAAATAAAATAGTAATAATAATTGATCACAACATATCTAACATTTTTATTATTGATTTAGTATGTGACTGACAGGTGCATGCATATGCTCAAACCTGCCATCAATTTGCAATTCTTTGAAAATCAGTTGGGGCAATCGTGCGCAGCCTGACAGGTCATCATGTTCTTGCAGTCCATGCACACATGCATACGTGCCAGAGCAGTAGTATAAGAGGACACAACTCTATAGGCAGTGCCAGCAACCACTTCCTCTCTAGATGACCGGTATGATTGCCTCCAATAGACTAGATTCCTCTGCATTGTATTAGGAGAACATGTGTGGGCGATACATATATTTACATTGTAATCACAACAGAGCGTGAAAGAGTGGGCAAATGACATTTACTAACCTGGGTTGATAATTAAACCTTCAAAATGTTAACACATGTCAAGAAGCTAGCACACAATTGCAATTACTATCCAAGATAAGCCGACAGTTTTTGTTTGGAAAATTTCTTGTTAACATGACATTCAAGATAAAAAAACCATAAAAACATTCTTATTGTTTTATTGTAAATATTCACTAACACTTTCTTCCAGACCATCTGCTCTTCTATACACTACAGAGACTTAATGGGTGCACACACGGTGAGATTTTGGCAGATGATTTTGACTAGCACCAAGAAGGTTGGCCAAAATCGCACCCCTGCAGGCGATAGCAATGCGTGGCACCGCAAAGTCAATATCGCTTAGCAAAATTAACTGTGCAGGCAAGGAAATGTTGACTAGATAACAGAATATCATAGTGAACATAGCCAAAATCCCCATTCCGTAATCAGAAGTTGCAAGCAAGGAAACCATTGAAGAAACATGTACGTTATAATAGACAAGAATGTTTTCTAGACCCAGAAAAAAACACCCCAAACAACAAGACGACTGAGCAGCAGTGTCTCCCATTTTTTACAATTTGATCACTCTATAATGTAGTATAGTACAATGATGAGGAAACTGTCCTACAGTATGTTGGCCACCAAATTGGAACTCTATGTTAAAATTGGATTCTTTTTTCAGTATCTGAGGATCTATCTTTGGAAACGGGCAGAATAAGTCATGTGGTTACTTTTATGTAGAGTTTTATGTATTTGTAAGTTATATGGCATGATACTTTTCATTCAGAACAACATTTAAAAAAAAATCATAATAATTTGTCTATAACTTATACTATGTTTTAATTAAAATATTTGACCATTTAATGAATGTAACTTAGGGACAGATTCTGTATAGAAAAAACGCAAGAACTTTTGTTTCTGGGACAAACCATGTTGCTATGGAAGGGGAATACATTTATATTGTGTCTCTGCAGGGTAAATACGAGTATCCTTTGCATGTAGCCCAAACATGTTAGACAGCTTTTCATTACATTGCAATTTAGATTTCAGTTTGAACACATCCCACTGAAATCTAAACCTTTTTGCACATATTTCATCTGCCCCACCTACAGTGAAACATGGTTTTGCCCATTTGCATGCAAACAAAGCTGAGTTAGGCCATTAGATTGTAAAAGTATGAGCAATCATTTAGTTGCGATATATGGGGTAACTCCTCCTACTTGACAACGTCGCTGCCTGGTACTCCAACTTCTTTTACCTCCTCCATTTCTATCTTCACCCTAGACAACTGTCACAACCCTGACCATGATTTCTTCAGGCATATCTGCAGTATACTGTAGGGTGCTGTACCAGGCAACCTGCAAGCTAACATAGGTGTCAAGAGGAAGCTCTGCACTCTGGGTGGTGGTACCATGGGGCCTTCCCTAGTTATTATGCTCCATCCCCATCTCCTGCATCTGTCTTCCTTCTATTGCATCCTGGATGTCCCAGTGCTTCTCTAAATGCAACATGTCTAAGTCAGAGGATTCTATGCCACTATCCCCCATCCCCACAGACAATTGCCAACACTGTCCTCTCTCCTGTCAGTTAAGTCTGCTGCCTTGGGAATTGGGATCATCCTTTGTCTACATCTCCCAGTCCTACCACTTCCCCTTTAAAAAACGTTTTAGAATACATCCTCTCCTCACCCATGTGGCTAGCAAATCTCTTATTCATGCCTTTGTCATCTCCCACTTCTTCTATTGCATCCTCCTACTCTCTGTTTTTTCCTTTATCCTCATTCACCCTCATGCATCTATTATCAGTGTTGCAGCTCATCTTATATACCTATCCTATTCACGCCTTCAACTCCTTCACTGGCTCCACTGTCCTTACAGAATACAGTTTAAGCTACTCGTTATAACATTTAAAGTACCCCATCACTCCTCTCCTTCCTACATATCTAACCACATTTCAAACCACACACCCCCTCACTCTCTCTCCTCTTCCTTTGATTGTCGCTTTGCATCTGTATAGACTGCCTCTTCCCACTTCTCCATCTGAGATTGTATCTGTGCTGATCCCCTCCTTTGGAACACGTTCCCTTGCCCTATCAACTGTCAACCAGCCTGAAAAGCTTCAAACATTCCTTGAAAATTCACCTGTTCTTACATCCTGCCGTGTAGAATAAAACATTTTGCTGTACCTCAGAAATAGACAAAACATAGAAGAATGAAACCTGAAACTGCTGAGTTTAGAAAAACACCTTGAAGACAAAACTATTATATTGGTGGCACCGTGACAGTTCAAATTGCAGGGGAGATGGAAATGATTATTTCACACAATTATACAGCAAATAAATAGTGTAGTCAGGCTAACACAACACTTGGCTGTATAGTCTAAGGGATTAACAGTAGAAAGTGACAGGTCATTTCACTGTACAGAGCTTTAGTTACACTTACTGATGATGCTAACACACACGATGATCTGGTTGTTCTGCTCTGTTGTTTATGGATTTATAGCTTTTGCAAAACACATGGAAGACCAAATTGTAGAGTTCTGGTTATTCAAGGGTCAGCCCAAATTACATGGTCTGACGCAGTAATTTACCATCCGAAATTCAAAAAATGAAGGTTTATCATGAACACTAACAAAACTTAACATGCGACAGTATAGAAAATAAATGGAAAATTTAAAAACTCAAACTGTCTTCACAAAGGTTCCAGAGAGCAGAGTAGGGCTTTCAACTAGGCAACCTAGGCACCTTACCAGGGCACAGCAGGTCCCAATCAGACTCATAAAGATACCCTGGCCATTCGAAAGGTTCCCAGAGTAGCATTGCACAACTACCGCATGACATGATGACATCACATGGACCTGCCCACACTCCCAAAGTCCCTTTGATGTTCTTTTATAGGATAAAAAGCATTTGGACACACAAAATGGTTTCATCCTCTGTGTGTGGGCAGTCAGTTTACTTTTAGTGTGACACAGGTAATATAAGCCTACTTCCAAAGACCTAGAGAATGATCCAGATTTGTACGCAATGCCGATGTTCACGCAGCTGAGTATTTCTCGGTAGACTGTGCACGTGCCAAGGTGCTCTATCGATGCCGGCTGCAATCATAAGCAAAACTATAGTGCTATGGATTGTTTGATGAGGTTCACAAAATCGGTATCTTGCCTAGGACCCCATGAGGTTCTAAATTCACATATGCCAGAGTGAAACATTTTTTTGTATCTTAGAACAATTTTATTTTACTAAGATGAGAGATCTATTGAAGATGCGACATTGCTATGGGCAACCAATCAGATTCTATCTATTATCTTCTCTAAGGTGCTAAATAAATAAGTAGATTCTACTTGGTTGCCCAGGTACTTGTGTATTTTGGCGGCGCCCATCGCATCGCATACCATAACGCATGCGATGGTATGCGATGCGACGCGATTTCGTTGGTTAGTGTACGATGGCATACAATTTTCAAATTGTATGCCATTGTACATGGCATACAATGCCATACGATGCGATGCGATGCGATTAAACATTGTATAAGCACCCTAATGGGTGCTTATACAATTTTAAGCACCCTAATGGGTGCTTACAATGTTAAATGCACCCCCACGCCACCCCCCCCCACTATAAACGTGAACCCGAAGCGTGGCGAGCGCAGCGGTACGCGTCCTACGACCTTTTCATACCCCCACTATCCACGTCGGCGTGGAGTTGAGAATAGATTAGTGTGGCGAGCGCAGCGAGCCACCGAGCCCGAAGCGTGGCGAGGGGACGCGGATACCTGTGAAGCCCGCGAAGGGATGCGTTTACCTGTGAAGGTATCCGCGTCCCCTCGCGGGGCTCGCTGCGCTCGCCACACTTCGCGCTCGCCACACTGATCTATTCTCAACTCCACGCCGACGTGGATAGTGGGGGTATGAAAAGGTCGTAGGACGCGTACCGCCGCCCCTCGCGTGCTCGTTGCGCTCGCCACGCTTCGGGTTCACGTTTATAGTGGGGGCGTGGCATGGGGGTGCATTTAACATTGTAAGCACCCATTAGGGTGCTCAAAAGCACCCTTTAGGGTGCTTATACGATTTTTCATTGTATAGGGCGTCAAAATCGTGTCGCATCGCATCGCATGCCATCGGGTACGTTCATCGTACGATGCACAAATCGGGCGCCGCCAAAATACACAAGTACCGTTGCCCATAGCAACAGCTCATCTTCAATAGAATTCCTATCTTAGTTAATACACCCCCAAATCCACCTGTTTTAGGTGCTTGAGAAAGACTAAAATAACCACTCAATATTATGTGTTCCTTTCATGTCCACATTCTGCTATTTCCATGCAAGAAAAAGAAACACATACTGTACATCTCCTGTGTGACCATTTATTCAAAATACAGCATGAGAGGGTGTTGGCTTTTTTAAGCTTTTTTTAGCTCAAGGTTGATATTTCCACAACAGTCCTAAAATCAGATCTTTTGAGGCTTTGCATAACAGTTTAGTGCATTCCTGCGTTTGTCTTGCTTAGTTAGCATTTTCTCCTGCTGTGAGGTGTTTTCCTTGGATGGTTACCTACAAATACACCATTGACCTCAGTGTGCATAAAGAAGACCGGCGTGGACAAACAGAACCAATTGGACATGCTCTATTAATCATCATCACCCACATGCATCCTCCACAACTGAAATAGAGGGGGAGCGGGAAGAAAGCTTTTGTGTTCCACTTGAGAAATTACTGTACATGCTTTTCAAAGTCACCACCTGGAAGTGCTCAGAGATAGTGACTGCTGAAGAAATACTGTACAAGAAACACCATGGGGGAAATGTAATAGGGTGAGAGAATCAGAAAGTGAGAGATTTGGTAGGAAATCTCCAGGTTTTTTTAAAGCGACAATCATTTACACTGCAAAATCAAATTGAGTTTGCAGTGTAAATGATTGCTGCTTTAAAACAGCTGGAGATTTCTTACCAAATATCTAACTTTCTGATTCTTTCACCCTATTACATTTTACCCCATGTGTAAGATATTTTTAATGCAATGTGTCAAATAAAAAAAAAAAACTAACAATGTAATTTTAGCACTACTAGACTAGAATGGGGTAAAATATTGTAACTGTTTCAGCACAGTTTAATACAATAAAAAAACACAAAATACTATAAAAAATAGGTATATATATATATATATATATATATATATATATATATATATATATATATATATATATATATATATGGTACTTGTTTCCTATCTGGGCGCCCACGATCATAATCGCGGTCATCGGGGGTAAAAATCGCGGTCATCGCGGTAATCGTGGGCATCGCGGGTAAATTGGGATGGCCGCGATGCCCGCGATGACCGCGATTTCCCCATAGGGAACAATGTTAAAAATCCTGATTGACCGCGATTTTACTGTTAAATGCCTCAATGGACCCGATTTGGGGCCAAATTAACCCTTAAATGTCCCCCCCAATTTTTGACGCCACCCCACGATCGACGCCAACCCGAAGCGTGGCGAGCGCAGCGAGCCCGCGAGGGGCGGCGGTACGCGTCCTCCGACCTTTTCATGCCCTACTATCCACTAGGGCGTGGTGTGAGAATATAATAGTGTGGCGAGCGCAGCGAGCCACCGCGCCCGAAGCGTGGCGAGCGGACGCGGATAACTGTGAAGGTATCCGCGTCCCCTCGCGGGGCTCGCTGCGCTCGCCACGCTTCGGGCTCGGTGGCTCGCTGCGCTCGCCAAACTATTATATTCTCACACCACGCCCTAGTGGATAGTAGGGCATGAAAAGGTCGGAGGACGCGTACCGCCGCCCCTCGCGGGCTCGCTGCGCTCGCCACGCTTCGGGTTGGCGTCGATCGTGGGGTGGCGTCAAAAATTGGGGAGGACATTTAAGGGTTAATTGGGGCTATTTGGGCTCTGTGGCCCATTTAACATTGATTCCTATGGGCAAATCGGGTCCATTGAGGCATTTAACAGTAAAATCGTGGCCATCGGGCCTTTTAACATTGATTCCTATGGGAAATCGGGAGCATCGCGTCGCGGGCATCGCGGGTACATTTATGGCCGGACGCGACCGACACGATTTCCATGTTTAACATGGGTTTCAATGGGAAATCGCGGGCATCGCGTCGGTCGCGTCGCGGCCAGACATAAATGTACCCGCGATGCCCGCGACGGGCGCCCAGATAGGAAACAAGTACCATATATATATATATATGTTTTAAACAATGCAGACACACAATCTGCTGTTATTACATATTTTGAAAAAAAATATACAGTATATATACAGATACACACACAAGCTTGTAATATTTTACAAAATAATCTAACAGCAGGTACTAAAAAAAATTCCCAAAGTGTTTGTATCAGAGATAATAAAAAATATTATTTTGGTTCTATCATATATATCTATGCCTGGTGTCCATGAGTCTCAGAAACACTGCCATCTGCTGGCTTAGAGTGAAACTACATCTATTTCTCACACATGCACACAGAAGGTAGCAGACTAACTAACAAAGCTTTTGTTTTATGTGGGCTTAATAGTAAACTATATCTCTTTATTGAGAAAATAGTGTTCTATAAAGAAAAGACTTAACAGAAGATATAAAAAAAATCCGGAGAGTTCTGTACTAAAGGTAACATAATTTAGTTTTGTTTTCACAATATTATTTCAAAAACTTTTAATGAGATATTGATAGAGAATTTAAAACAAACAGCTTAATGTCGTTATTATAGACACAGATTAATTAAGGAAATGGACTTAGATCTCGGTTTGAAATTGTGAGCAGAAAATCATTCAAGAAGGTTCTAACCGTTGGAAAGTCAATTCATTTAATTATGACATTTGTCACACCTCGCTGATGCATACGTGAGGGATAAGACTAATGATCAGATATTTAATTGTAGAAAGAAGTGACTAAGATACGAAACAGGATCTGTGGTACACACCGCGCTGTTGTTCAAAATGCAAATTGGATAAAGTATCTCTCACTGATCACAATAATATAAGCCGCGCTAAGTAGCAATTTTATAGTAAACTTTATATAAAAAATTATAATGACAATAACAATACAGGGGGGGGGGGGTAAATAACTGGGTACTCTTTAAGTAGACGGGCGCCCACGATTTTGATCTTGGGCATCGTAATGGAAAAAAATCGCGTCGGTCGCATCGCATGTGACCAAAAAATCGCATGCGATGCGAACGACGCGATTACCGCGATTTCCCATAGGGAACAATGTTAAATGTCCCAATTGACCCGATTTTCCATAGGGAACAATGTTAAATGGCCCACAAAGGTCAAATAGGCACCCTGAAGTGTGAAATGGCCCCCCCAATTGTTAACGCCACCCCACGATCAACGTCAACCCGAAGCGCGGCGAGTGCAGCGAGCCCGCGAGGGGCGGCGGTACGCGTCCTCCGACCTTTTCATACCCCCACTATCCACGTCGGCGTGGAGTCGAGAATAGAAAGTGTGGCGAGCGCAGCGAGCCACCGAGCCCGAAGTATGAAATGGCCCCGCCAATTGTTAGCGCCACCACACAATCAACATCAACCCGAAGCGTGGCGAGCGCACCTGTGAAGCCCGCGAGGGGACGCGTATACCTGTGAAGGTGTCCGCGTCCCCTCGCGGGCTTCACAGGTGTCCGCGGCCCCTCGCGGGGCGCGCTGCGCTCGCCACGCTTCGGGCTCGGTGGCTCGCTGCGCTCGCCACACTTTCTATTCTCAACTCCACGCCGACGTGGATAGTGGGGGTATGAAAAGGTCGTAGGACGCGTACCGCCGCCCCTTGCGGGCTCGCTGCGCTCGCCACGCTTTGGGTTGATGTTGATCGTGGGGTGGCGTTAACAATTGGGGGGGCCATTTCACACTTCAGGGTGGCTATTTGGCCTCTGTGGGCCTTTTAACATTGTTCCCTATGGAAAATCGGGTCAATTGTGACATTTAACGTTGTTCCCTATGGGAAATCGCGGTAATCGCGTCGGTCGCATCGCATGCGATTTTTTAGTACATGCGATGCCCGCGATGGCGCCCTTCTAGGTAAAGAGTACCAACGGTACTTATGTATTATCTGGGCTGCCGATTTCTAAATCGGGTCGGATCGGGAGATCGCATCGCATCGCATGCGACCATGCGATTCGATGCGATGCGATGCGATGACCCGATTTTTCCATAGGAATCAATGTTAAAATGGACTGAGTCCATTTTAACATGGAATTCAATGGGAAAAATGGGTCCTTTTCATACCCCTACTATCCAAGTGGGCATGGAGTTGGATATAAACCTGTGGCGAGCGTAGCGAGCCACCGAGCCCGAAGCGTGGCGAGCGAAGCGAGCCCCGCGAGGGGACGAATACCGTCCCCTCGCGGGGCTCGCTTCGCTCGCCACGCTTCGGGCTCGGTGGCTCGCTACGCTCGCCACAGGTTTATATCCAACTCCATGCCCACTTGGATAGTAGGGGTATGAAAAGGACCCCTTTTTCCATAGGAATCATTTTAACATTGATTCCTATGGAAAAATCGGGTCATCGCATACGATATCGGATGCGATGCGATGCGATGCGATATCGCATCGCATCGCATCTGATTGTATGCCTTAACTTAAGGCATACAATCAAAAAATCGGCAGCCCAGATACTACATAAGTACCGTACCAACAACTGAAATTGGTATATAAGCACCAAAGCAAGATACAAAACATATACATTCATAAAGCTGTGTAAACACAAGGCGATAATAAGCACATACCGCTGGCAATATGGTCACTGAGCGACCATATTGCCAGTGATTTATATGTGCTGTTGGCGATAAATCGCTGTGTGCGTGCTCCCGTGTTCAGCCCCTAATGGTCGCTGGTCGCAGGAGCATGGTCCTGCGACCAGCTGTTTCCCTCTGCGGCTCCCCCAACAGAGTCTCCTGTTCATCAGTGGCCATCTGTTGCCGCTAATGAAAACGGGACACTGAGCAATATATTGCACCGTGTGTACACAGCTTAAGTCTTTTTGAATTTACAGATCCAATAAAATAAAAACTCAGGAAATGGTAAGCAGTGTCATTTTTAAAAGGGTTTCAACTATAAATTTAGTATAGTATGATGAGATCATGGGTTCGATCACCATGGTTCTAAATGTGAGGATTTTTTATATTACCTCCATTTCTGCAGAGGTTTCCTTCAGGTAACCAAAAAAAATCCTGGTAGGTTAATTGGCTCCCAACAAATTAACCCTTAGAATGTCTGTGTGTGCGTGTACATGTGGTAGGGAATATAGATTGTAAGCTCCACTGGGGCAGGGACATATATGAATGTTCAAATATTCTCTGTAAAGCGCTGCGGAACATGTGTGCGCTATATAAGAAACTGTTACTAAATAATGAATAAAATAATACTCCTTTCCTTCCACAATCCCAAAAAATGCTGGTAGATTAATTGCAAAAAAAAAAAGATCCCTAGTGTGAATACAGTATGTGTGCATGTACATGTGTTTACGGCAGACCAAATGGGTCAATTGGTTCTTATCTGCTGTCAAATTCTGTGTTTCTATGTAACCCAGCTTACATTCATACAATTGCTTATTGCCCTTTGTCTTACACAGCTAATAAGCACAGACAGAATATGTTTGTGCTGGTTCCTTCACATAACAAAGCTATTACTGGTTCGATAAAAAGTATTTGAACTGTTTTGGATAGTCAATAGTTATGATTCCATTGTACTTTCATGTTATATATTAATTTAACTTTTTTTTATTTATTTATAAAAAAGGCTAACCACTCCTCACCACTATGAAGTGAAGTACCAGCAGTAACCACTGGAGGCCATTCGATGGGCCAAATTAACCTTTTGTGTACTAACAGATGTCATAAAAGAAAGTGAAAGCTATTTTTGCTGGGACACTGATCTGTTTCAAACTTGCTGGATATGGAGAGCTGGAACTGTGAAGACAAAGATCGGGGGTGGGGCAAAGAGTTTGTGGGCTAAATACTGCCACAAAACTACTTAAAAACTGAAGAAATGGAATGGTGCACTAAGCAGCTCTGAGATACTTAGAAAATAAAATGTGACACCTCACACTTCCACATACAATACCAAAAACAGAACTTGGTGTGTCTCTGAGCGCTGATACTCTAAGAGTTGGATGTTCCCTAATTTTCCCTAATTTTCGGGACACCAAGTTCTGTTTTTGGTAAATACACAGCTCAAAGTGAATATAAAAGTGGTCACGGCTCCAAGTGAAAGTACATTGCTGAAGCCGTTATTTTGACGGGCTTTTAACTAATGGTTCCTAAAAGTTGTCATCTGCTAAAATGTATGCAATTGAAGCTGCCATACTAATAGAGTAATATCAACTAAAATTAAGTCATCTTAGCCTTTTTTTGTTTACGGTATCAATAATCTTAATAACATCAATTTTCAGTCATTTGCACTCAGTTTTGACCACTTCACAGCTCACAATATTCTTGACCAATATTGGCCAAAGACTGTCTGGCTAAATATATATCTGTTTAAAAATATAATTGTACTTAAGACCTCCCACCAACTTTTATTTTTGCTATTAAAAAGGACAAGCACAGTTTAACAAGCCAAACACTTCAGTGAGAGGGGCTGACACTTTTGTGGCTGAAGTGCTTGGTTTATTTGGGCAATACAGATTAGGGGTTTCATGGGTGTGTCAATGACCATAACTGCATTCCAAAATGCTGATTTAAATCCACAGAGATCATAATTTGAAGAATATGAGGAGCAAACATTGAGTAGCTCATAGGGATTTGCAAGTGTCCATGGATCACCAATGATGGGGTTTTCACAATGCAGTTGTGCTTTTCGCTGACTTTAAAAATAGGCTTTCAGTGCTTGTATTCTCTGTGCCTGATTTGTAGTTGTACAATAATGCTGCCCTGGATTTGATTTTTGACTCCAAAGTTATGGAAATAAATATGCTAATATAACAAAGCATTCTCAGCTTCCCACCACTGCATACTCATTCACAGCATTGACACAGTACCAGAAATCTGTGATCACTCAAAATGGCCGTCACTACTGAGATGCTGGAAAAATGCTTCCCGCATACATGATTATAGTTGGCAGCTGATACATGCCCCAAAAATGGTCCTGATTTGCCTCTATTTTTGCCACCACTCCCTATTACCAAAATGCAAATATAAATTACAAAATGCGCAATTTACTGATATTGTTTAGTTGCAAAACATTGGCAGAGTGTACAACTGTGAATCAGGCCCACAGGGTGAAAGCTGACCTTTGTTTATTATCGCTGCCTGTGTTCCAATGGTTATTGCGAACACAGTAGCATCCACCCTTGAATCAGGCCACAAGTCCTTGAACAACACAATTCCTCTTTTGCATCCAATAAGTGGAAGACTAATAAATATATAAAACCGTATGAAGAAGACAATTGGAGAAGTTGCCCATCAGGTTTCTGTTTGTTTTGTCTAAACTACACTAATATGCTACAATGCTGCAAAACAGAAAAAGATGGGCATTTAAGAGTTTTATAAAAACATACATTTGTTCTGCTATTTGTAAAGAATGAATAACAAAAATAAATAATTTTGTAACTTTTTCCATTTCAACATAAGCAGTATAATCTGTGCAAAAAAATGTTGGACTTTTTTTTTTGCAAGCAGTGATTTTAGCTGACTGATTATAATTTATGAATTAATAATATGTAGCATAGATATACAGTATGCAATTAGAAAAACAGTACAGTATAGCAAATAAGTTTACCATCTGAGAAGGGTCAAATAACCCTCAGATATTTGCATCAACCAAATAGAGGGGGTTGATGCAAATATCAGAGGCCTGGGCATTAATGGTTTATTTAAGCGTTTGACGTGAGAAGGAGCAAAGATTGAAAATTAGTGTAGGTGGCCCAGGTGCACTAACATTCAGATATCAACATATAAATACAATATTTACAACTAAAATTATGTTATTAATTAACTAACATCACATGAATGCTCTTACAGGCACACATATTACATAAATCAGGAATAACCTAAACATTACAGCAATCCAACCACAGCAATGGCTGATTTTACCTATGGGCTGCAGGATTGCAGCATCCCCCAGTATCAAATGTCAAATGATGGCAAACGACGGTAAACACCGACACCAGTTTGTGTTTTGAAATTTGAGACTCACATTCAGGGTACATAGTTCAGGTTTTCAATATGGATTTCAGCTGTTATTTTATTTTAAACACTATTTTATCATCATTATCAAATACTTATTTTAACTCAAAAATCACTTTTCACATTTGAAGCTTGTGGTTAGAAATGTAAAATTTCCAAAATGTAATATTATCATCTCGATCCCGTCGAACCTGTTTTGACTTTCTCAAAATTAGCTCAAGTTTTTCAGTTGATCTAAGATGAAAGCAATTCCTGTGAGCATTTGAATTTTCGAACCGATATAAGAATAGTATCCAGTTCCAACATTCCTACATTTCAGACACATATGGAACGTTGGCCAGCAAAGATCTATGTTATACTGTAGAACAAGCCAATGGTAAAATAACACAAATTATTTTGAAAATAACTTCAGATCACTTCAGACTATCATAGCATGTGATGACTTCTGGTTTATTTATCTGTTTAAGATATCTATTACTTAACAGACATATGCAGTAACAAAAAAATGTTGAACATTTGGATGAACTGAAAAACAAAATTTGATCAAAAAGGAGAAAGATTAAACATCCATAGTGAAATTTAAATACACCTATGCTATCAATTTAAATTTAGTCTATATGCTAGTTTTCTTACAAGTGTTACGTCTTGGTGCGATGGTTTGAAAAAGTTTTAATGACGGTAGAACCATCTCTTTTTGACACCTGCACATGATGTATAAACAGAGAAGCTAATGAGATAAGCACTTTGTACCTACTATGCCAGTTAGTGAGCAATATAATTGCATCGGATGGCTAAATACATATATGTTTATCATCATACACATATGAGAGCTTGAAAGTCTTCTATATTTATGATATGTTGCAAATAATAATTTGATTTATGCTTTACAAATCTGCATTTTATTTTTAAATGTATCTCATTTATTACTAAGACATAGTTTTTGAATGTTTTTTATAGGCTTGATCGTTTAGGCATATAGCAGTATTGTCTTTTCATTTTTCAAATAAAAATATTAATAAACATACATAGGTATGAATTCCCTGGTGTCTGGTAATTTCAAGAAAATAGACCAGCTGTTGCTGACTTTCTTTTATTATTATTTTTTTCTATCGCTACATTGAAGACAGGAAATGGGGTAAAATAGATGTTAGGGTGTTTATATTTCATATTATTTTGTAATACAGGTTGAGCATCCCTTATCCAAAATACTCGGGACCAGAAGCATTATAAATAACAGATTATTCTGTATTTTGGAATATTTTTATATTTGAATGAGATATATTGAGGTATCTTTCATTTATGTTGTATAAAAACATCAAACACATGAAATACACACATGTCCATGCACATATTTAGAGCCAGTTACATGTTATTTCCCCAATAGTGCCAGTTACAGATGTATCTAGTAGGTTTTTAGCAAAAAATAAAAAATAAAAGTAAATTTTGAAGACTATGGTTCTCGGAATATTTTGGGTAATGGATATTTGGATAAGGAATACTCAACCTTTATTAAAATGTAATCAATGTTTCATTGAGACATCGGATGTTTTTTAAGTTACATTTGTTTTGTTTTTTGTTTTTTTTGCATAACTGTAGGCAAAGTTACCATGGAAGATTTAATATTTTGTTTTAATTTATAAAGTTGCAATAGCTGACTACAGAAATGGTAATGTGGAAAATAGTCCTACACTAGAGTATTATTCCTACACCGATGTTTTGGACATACACTTACAGTACTTATGTGTTGCACTTGATGTTCTACATAATATGCCCTGCATGCAATGTTCTATGCATGATGGTGTGCAGAAGATATTCCACATATCTCACATTCTAACAATGGGATGTTAATAAATACTGTTCTTTGACTATCTGCACACCTAATGATTCTCTCTACAAACTTAAATGATGGAATACAACCAGTAACAGGGGCCATTACAGAGTGTGAGGGATCAAGACAGTGGAAGCAAACTTGGGTATTAAAGATGATTTTAAATTCCACATTTAAATAGTTTTTCAAGAGACATAGTAAAGTATAGATTGAGAAGAGCTGTGGACCCAATGTAGTACTGAGCGTATTGATACTCCAACTAGTGCCGAAAAGGCAGAGGTTGTGGATCTAGAAACAAAAAATTAAAGTATGATTTGATTTGTTTACTGGGAACAGTATAGGACAGTGCCCTAAATACCTAGATAATGGGGGAAATTTACTAATATGAAAAACCTAGTTTTTCGTATTAGTATTTTCCCAACGACTGCATACGACTGTTTCAGTCGTATGCAAAGTCGTGTTCCGGAGGGTCATTTACAAAGCAGTCATATACGACTGCTTTGTAACCCTCCGATGTCGTATTCATTCGTATTAGCTGGCCATATATACGGCAGCTAATACAAATTTTTCTAGCAGTCTGTACGGATCAGTTAGATCCGTGCAGGCTGCAAGGTGTAAAAAAAATAGAAAAATAAATAAATATTTTTAAAAAACGGCGTGGGGTCCCCCCTACAGCTGTAACCAGCACCAGGCTGAAAGAGCCGGGGCCGGTAATTAAAAATCAGGGAACCCGACAAATAGGGGTTCCCTGATTTTTAACAACCAGCCCCAGGCTCCTGCTCTGGGGCTGGTTCCCAAAATATGGGGGACAAAATGAGTAGGGGTCCCCCGTATTTTAAGAACCAGCCCCAGGCAAAACCAGCCAGCAGGGTAATGCCATAGCCGGGGGGAGACTTTTTATACAAGTCCCCCCGGCCAAAGCATTCATCCCTACTGACCAGTCAGCCTGGTCAGGGGCCCTGGGGGAGTGGGGACCCCCCCAATGAAGGGGTCCCCCCCTCCAGGACTTACCTGACCAGGCTGAAGCCTGGTGCTGTCCCCGATGCCCCTGGGCGGTGGGCATCGGGCTGATTCAAGTGTAAAAAAAAGATTAAACTATTGTTTTTTACTGTGGCACTACAAGTGCCAGCAAGCCTCCCCAGTAAGCTGGGACTTGGAGAACCACAAGTCCCAGCCTGCTGGGCATTAAAGGGCCCGCTGGCACTTGTAGTTCCACAGTTAAAAAAATAGTACACAAAACACACTGACACAAATTTTAAATAAAAGTTTAATACACACATCACACACACACTGATACTTACCTATCTTGATCCCGTCGGTAGGTCGCTGGCTCCGGGGTCGGCGGCTCCGGGGTCGGCGTCCTGTCTGAAGAAAATCCATGGTGGACCTGTGGAAGGAAATCCTACTCACCAGGTCCTCCATGGATGGTCTTGTGTCTTCTGTCTTCTTTTCCATGGCTTATTTCTTTATCTTCTTTCTTCTTTCTTCTTCTTTACGCTGCCGGGCTCCCGGGACTTTCAGAGCTTCAGAGATGTTTCCTCCTCGACGTCTGGACTAAGAATGAATTCTAGCCAATCAGGAGCCGACTTTACTGGCTCCTGATTGGCCGCTAGGCGGCTCCTGATTGGCTAGAATTCATTCTTAGTCCAGACGTCGAGGAGGAAACATCTCTGAAGCTCTGAAAGTCCCGGGAGCCCGGCAGCTTGAAGAAAGAAGATAAAGAAATAAGCCCTGGAAAAGAAGACAGAAGACACAAGACCATCCATGGAGGACCTGGTGAGTAGGATTTCCTTCCACAGGTCCACCATAGATTTTCTTCAGACAGGACGCCGACCCCGGAGCCGCAGACACCGGAGCCAGCGACCTACCGACGGGATCAAGATAGGTAAGTATCAGTGTGTGTGTGATGTGTGTATTAAACTTTTATTTAAAATTTGTGTCAGTGTGTTTTGTGTACTATTTTTTTAACTGTGGAACTACAAGTGCCAGTGGGCCCTTTATTGCCCAGCAGGCTGAGACTTGTGGTACTCCAAGTCCCAGCTTGCTGGGGAGGCTTGCTGGCACTTGTAGTGCCACAGTAAAAAAACAATAGTTTAATCTTTTTTTTACACTTGAATCAGCCCGATGCCCACCGACCAGGGGCATCGGGGACAGCACCAGGCTTCAGCCTGGTCAGGTAAGTCATTGAGGGGGGGACCCCTTTATTGGGGGGTCCCCACTCCTCCAGGGCCCCTGGCCAGGCTGACTAGTCGGTAGGGATGAATGCTTTGGCCGGGGGGACTTGCATAAAAAGTCTCCCCCCGGCTGTGGCATTACCCTGCTGGCTGGTTTTGCCTGGGGCTGGTTCTTAAAATACGGGGGACCCCCACTCATTTTGTCCCCCATATTTTGGGAACCAGCCCCAGAGCAGGAGCCTGGGGCTGGTTGTTAAAAATCAGGGAACCCCTATTTGTCGGGTTCCCTGATTTTTAATTACCGGCTCCAGGCTCTGTCAGCCTGGTGCTGGTTTTGGCTGTGGGGGGGACCCCACGCCGTTTTTTTATTTATTTATTTTATTTTATTTATTTTTACACCGCAGCCTGCACGGATCTGACTGATCCGTGCAGGCTAAAACGAGAATATGACAGGAAAATTGTGTTCTTTTTTTCTGCCGTATTTTCGTGGACAAAAGCAGCCGTATTTTCTATACGGCTGCTTAGTAAATCAGGAACCACCATTCTTTTGAATGGTGATTCTTGTCATATTCTATCGATGGTGTAAACATTCGTATTTGTAAATACAAATACAAATGTTCCATCCCTAGGACTACGAATTGTTGTATTTTGGGGATAGAAAATCACGAAAATACAAATTCGTAAAAAAAAAGGTGTATTTCTCCCTACGAATACACCTTTTTTCTACGAATCCATATTAGTAAATTTTCCCCAATGTATTATTAGTATGAGGAAAGTGTGGTCCAGAGTGACAAAAACATTGACTATCTAATTCTTTGTGTAGTGTCAAGAGAGAGGAAAGAAAGTATTGAAGTCAAGTGTCTCAAGGTACCTGGTGGTTAGTGGAGCTCAGAGAAGGATAGTAATTTGAAAGAAAATCTAAGTCATTAATTTATTTTTTTCATAATAGGAGTAATTACTGTGTTCTCCAATAATTATAGAAAATACTAGTACAAATAAATATTCCACTTTTAAGGTTGTGATAAAAAGAGAAATTATTTATTTTATTTATTATTTATTAACAGTTTCTTATATAGCGCACACATATTCCGCAGCGCTTTACAGAGTATAGTTGAACATTGACATCAGTTCCTGCCCCAGTGGAGCTTACAATCTATATTCCCTACCACCATGTACACGCGCGCACAGATATTCTAGGGTTAATTTTTGTTGGAAGCCAATTAACCTATCAGTATATTTTTGGATTGTGGGAGGAAACTGGAGTACCCGAAGTAAACCCACGCAAACACGGGGAGAATATACAAACTTCGCACAGTTAGGGCCACGGTGGGTATTGAACCCATGACCTCCACGCTGTGAGGCAGTAATGCTAACCATTACACCATCCGTAAATGACTGTCACAGAAAGCCCATCCAGATGCTGTTGAATAGCATTAACCCATGGCAGTGAAGTGGTTAACCATTAACAAAGTAAAGTGCTTGACCATCTGCATCAACCAAGACCTAAAAATGATGTGGCATTTGGCACAATTTGGGAACACAGTGGCTGATCAATATTTTTTGGCCGCCCCCCTTAAAATAAAGCCTGCCTCCCACCTACAACCCCGCTACTTACCACCGGAACCGCCGCCGGACCAGCAGATCTATTTATCTCTTGTCTGCGGTCCCGGGCGGCTCTCCTCCTGGCACGCTTAATGAAAATGATCCCAAAAAAATGGCCGCCCCCTAACAGCAGACCATTTTTGATGATGCTAGAGGAGGCCTGCGCCTCCTCTAGTATCCTCAAATAGTGTCTGCTGTAAGGGGGCGGCCATTTTTTGAGGTTCCTTTTCATTAACAAGACTGCCAGGAGGAGAGCCGCCCGGGACCGCAGA
The DNA here is from genome assembly GCF_055691185.1 of Crinia signifera. Classification (NCBI taxonomy): domain Eukaryota; kingdom Metazoa; phylum Chordata; class Amphibia; order Anura; family Myobatrachidae; genus Crinia; species Crinia signifera. Next base: position 297,689,859 of record NC_139219.1, read on the forward strand.
CAAGAGATAAATAGATCTGCGGGTCCAGGCGAACAGAGGTGCCCCAGCAGCAGGTTATTGCATGATAGCCCCACAGACCCCCAGCACCCACACTTAATCAGTGCCTCCCCGCGACTATGGGGTCTGTGGGGCTATTGTTACGCCCCTGCCTCTAAGGGATCCATTTTTTGGGGCATCATTTTCCAAAAACTCTCCAGTTAATGTACAGAAAGGCCAAATCTCCTGAATACATATCTAAAAAAAATGAAATTAAGTAAATTGCCATCCTTAGTTTCAGTTATGTGGCGGTGTAGACAGTTTTTTTTTTCTATTTGTCCACATGTTCTATGATTGGCAGCCAATTGCACTGGTTTTGCCTACGTATAATCACTTTAACTATATATAATTTGTCTTGGTCCATTACAACCAATCCAAGGTACCCGTTTGACACCCCAGTTCGGGAACCACTCTCTTAGCCCTTGGTCAAATGAAAACACATCTAAACTTAATAAATAATAATTACTGGCTCCAGGATACAAAATGCTGTTTTCCTTGAATAAATGTAACATATGTCTAACATATGTATAGGAAACCATTGACCTTAACACTGGATACGGGGAACTATATCACTAAAGGATATATTAACCTGTAAATTGACATTATGTGATTTATTTAAGTGTTGCTGTATATTATTCTATGTAGAGAAGACAAAGAAAAAAGCATCTAAGAAATATTTTTAAAAGATTCACAATCCATATTCTAGACAGAAATGGAAGCACTGCGCTAATTTAAAAAGGTTGCACCATATACTGAATAACATGCACCAGAAATAAGATATAATATATTTATTAAATAAACAATACAGCCGGTCACATACCACCAGAACCCCTGCTGTGAGGGTTGAGTCCACAGTGATCATCGGCGGCTTACTACAGGTTCCCGTTTACATCAGACTTCATCATTTATTATGGCAAGTAATCCAATATTAATTGATTATCACCAGGCACTTGGCGGACTGTCAGTTACATGTGCGGGCTGCACATAACATAATAATTATCAGTTGGGAACAATTAGCATTAAGGTATCATCTTAGGCTATCAAGATACAAATTATGCTGTTGATCATCTTATTCAAAAGTATCAATTGAAGGTCTATAGACTTAATTTTATTTATTATTTTACTTGTGTGATATAATGTTACTGATATAACTGAATGGTGGCCAGCTCAGTAAAATACACATATTTATGACGACAGAGCCTCACCCACATAGAAGCTAAGCTAGCCATTCAATCTTCCCTTGATTTTTATTTGAGTGTTAACTCTCCCGAGGAAACCAGCATCTTTAATTTGTGCTGTTCTCTCAAATCTGTAGTTAGGGGATCCGCGAATCAGAAAGTGGCTAAATTTAAGAAGGATTATAAGATCCAATTTGAACAAGACGAACCCGATGTTGCTAAACTTGACCTTAAACATAAACCCAACCCCTCATGATAAAACTATATTTAAATCATTATGCGCAGCTAGGGATAAGGTACAGTAAATATCTTCTATCTAGAGGAGGTTCAATGTAACATTAAAAGACTTAATCAGAAGTTTAATGTATATGGGAATTCTGCTAGCGGGATGTTAGCTAGAAAAATAAGTGGTAAAAAAGCAAAGGAAAAGATTCACACTGTGTATTCAGACAAGGAAATTAAAGTTTTTGACCCTAATGAAATAGCAGATGTTTTTGCCTCTTATTCTGCTAAATTCTACAATCTAAAGGGAGACCCCTCAACCAGTCAACCTGCTACTACAAACATAGAAAATTCTTGAGCGATCTTGCCCTCCCCTCATTGTTGACTGAGGCCTGCCTGTTTCTCAATGCTCCTTCGTTACTGGAGGCGGTAGACCGAGTTATTGACTCTTTGCTGCATGACAAAGCTCCGGGCCCTGATGGTTACCAGTTCTAATTTTTATAAGACATTTAAAGACAAATTAGCCCCAGTTCTTTTGTCTGTGTTTAATAAAGCGTCGGCGCCAAAACAATTTCAGAAAGAAATGCTGAAAGCTCAAATTAGCACAATCTCTAAACAGGGAAAGAGTCAATTATCATTCAGAATTATAGGCCAATAGTTATTCTTAACTCAGATGTTAAAATATTTGCTAAATTAGAAGCCAATTGCTTCTCCCCCTAATTAAACCTGATCAGATAGGCTTTGTTACGAAGAGGCTGGCCTCGGATAATACGAGAAGGGTGATCAATGTCATTGAATATTGCTTGGCTAAGCAGGAACCCCTTTTAGTGTTGTCACTCAATGACAAAAAGGCGTTTGATAGATTACATTGGGGGTTCTTGCACGCCACATTGGAAAGATTTGGTTTTACAGGGCATATTTTAGATTCCATTACTGCACTTTACTCAACACCATCAGCCAGTGTCTATGTGAATGGTTGCCTTTCTTCGGGATTTGATATCACTAATGGCACTCTGCAAGGGTGCCCATTGCCCCCTCTTATTTTTGCCTTAGCAATTCAACCCTTAGTGGAATGCATTAGGACAATGGGCATGATTAAAGGTCCCATGATAGGGGGCAACTCCCATAAAATTAGCTTGTTTGCAGACGACTGTTGCTGTACCTACAAGATCTGGAGTCCTCTTTACCGGAACTGTATAAAGTCTTGCAGGACTATTTAGAGGTATTCCTACTAAAGACTGAACACTAATAAGACAGAAGCTCTCCCCTTTAACATCCCTGTGGAGACTTTAGTTAAACTTAAAAATTAGATGACTTAATTGATTATAACTATGGCCCCTTATTGAAGGCTTTTGAGGTGTTGACTGTAGACTGGATGCTGCAAGAGGTTTTATGGCTAGATTGTTGCCAAAATTGATGTATTTGTTTTGCGCCATTCCTTGACTTCTTCCAACATGATTATACAATAGATTTAATCAGATCTTATTTAAATATAAATGGAAAGGCTCCAAGCCATGAATTGCAAGAAAACTCTAGTTTTGCCTAAATTAGAAGGAAGGGGTAGCTTTACCAGACATTGAGAGATATCACTTTGCATGTATAATTGCTCAGACTAAAGACTGGTTTGATCTGAATTCACCAAAACCATGGGTTACATTAGAAAGTTACTCAGTGACTCTTCCCAACCTTTTTTGATGCCCTACCACCACCCGTAAATAGATGGGTTCCTGTAAATTGATTAAGTCTACGCTAGAGGTATGGCATAAATTGTTCTCCACATCGGAAGAAATATCCCTACCATCCCCCTTTTTGTCATTAAAAACCTTGACACTATTAATCCAGATTTTAGTACTGAATAATTGGATAAGTAATGGAATTGAATCCATAGGAGATCCATTTACTGGAGATGGTTTAATGTCTTTTTCTCAGCTGCAAACCCAAGACGCCATCCAGAAACAAGGCTTCGTCAAGTTTTGACAAATTCAACATTGGCTTTACTCTTTCCTGCCCACTCCACAGAAGGATCCAGTATTTCCAGCATATATTAAAGCCAAACGTGCTTCGCCTTCACACAGGGAAGGAATTGCTTGGTGGTATCAATTTCAAATTTTAGATAATAAAAAAGGTAAATTGAGTTATCAGGTTAAGTGGGAGAGAGATCTTAGCAGATTGATTAATGAAAATGAGTAGGATTCAACCTTTTGCTCTTGTTGTAAACTCTCCAAATGCATTAACCACTCAGAAATGCTCTTCAAGTTGTTACTGAGAGCATACTTCACCCTGGAGAAGCAACATCATATTTGGACCTCCACATACAAATTTTGTTGGAAGAAATGTGGCGGATGGGGGGGGGGGGGGAGGGACTAAAATCAAAATTTCAGAGTAAAAGTAAAGCTGTCCAACATTTGTGTGCTACATCCAAAAACACAGTATCTACCCTTCATGCAGTACAGCAGTGAAAGGGGAGGGGGGGGGCATTCAGTAATATTCTCTTATTTGTTTTGTTCCTAACTCAGAATGAATATGGTAAAATAGATGGTCTGTGAACAGGTCAACTCTATTTGGCCGACATGCAAAATGTTGACAGGATCAAAAGGTTGACTTTATCTAAGGTAGACAGGTGCAAAAGGTCAACAGAATTAAAAATGACAGTGTGATATTGTCTGACATAAAAAATGGTGACTCCGTTTTTCTTTAAAACCACAATTTGTCTATTTCACAGTCTTGGGATGACTATTAGTATAAACATAGACCCTCATGGGTAAAACTCGTTTGCTCCACCTTTCTCGCTACAGGTTACTATTACCAATCTTAGTCCATGTGGATAAATACAGAAATAATTCAAAAAAGTTGTGAACTCACAGTCATCCTTTTACCGGTCAACCTTTTGACCATGTCGATCAAATGGTGTCGACCTATTAATTGTTCAACTACCGGTATCTATCCCCTGGATCCAACTTAGAATTGGCCCTATGTTTCCTAGTATGTATATTTGCCATTTTATACATTGACTTTACCACTTGCCTATAAAGCAGACTGCAGATATGTATAAAGAATAAAATTCCATATACCGTCATGCCCTAAAATACTCTATAAGCCTGTGTCTTGTATATATAACTAGTCATAAAATATGATCACTCTGCATTGTCATTTCTATCTTATTCAGTAACAAAACATTTTCCTTAATGTATCCAAGCAGGGCCGGATTTCCCACTAGGCACGCAAGGCACGTGTCTATGGGCAGCACCTGTTGAGGGCGGCATGACATCCCCCTTCTCGTGGGGTCCATGAAATACGGGAAGAAGGGGTCGCAGGGGAATCCAAGAATCCCGGGAGGCGGGGTAGCGGGGGTCCACCATGGGAGGGGGGATGCGTGAATCTTGGGAGGGATGGTCGCGAGTGAGTCCGTGAATTGTGGGAGGGAAGGTAGCGGGGGTCTGCAAGTCACAAGGGTGTCCGCTAATCACGGGGGGTCACAGGGGAGTCCGTGGAACATGGGAGGGGGTAGTGGGGGTCTGCAAATTGCAGGAGGGGGGGTCGCAGGGGGTCTGTGAAACGTGGGAGGGGGGTTCGCGGGTGGGCTGCTGCTCCATATCCCAGCAGCACTGTGAAAGTGACAGGAGCACCAGCTGAAGTGGCAGCAGTGACATCTCCGGCACTGGGAAAGAGGAGAGGACAGGGCGCCTCTTCCAGACCTGGGACTGTGACGACTATGCATCAGCAGGTAATGTTGTGCCTATGTTCTGCCCGTTAAATAAATCCATCCCTGCATATAAGGTTGTATTTATATAAAACATTTACGGTCGATAACACCTGTAACCACCACAAAGAACATATATTAAGATATTTTGCACATTTTCCCTGAATAAAGTTTTTTCTAATCACATTTTAAAAAGGATACTTTAAAAAGGCACTTACTACACTATGGCCCTTATTCTGGTTGTTGCGGATATTCCCGCTTGCGTACGGGCCGCCGATGTTTATCTTCTGCGCATGTGCAGAGGTCACTCTGCGCATGTGCAGGCGATTTCGCCGCAAGGATTCTCTATACGCTGCACAGGGGGCGTAGAGGGGCGTGAGGGGCTACTTATCCTCATTACCCTATGCATACGCCCCGCGTTTCATGGGCGTTCCCATGCAAACGCGGGGCGTATGCATGGTAATGAGGCCGTGACGCGTGGGTACGGGGCGGGCATCTGACATCGCCGGATGTCAGCTGCCCGCCCCCATACAAGATTTCACACGGACAAGTGTCCGTGTGGTCTTGTGTTGCGGGACCTGGCCCTGCATTCGATGTTCGGCGACCATCGAATGCAGGGGCTGCTCCCACCATGGAGGAGGCGTATCCCCGTCCAATTTCATGCGGATCGCCACATATCCGCGTACGGACGGCCGTGGCGATCCGTATGGAAGGCGGGGATTCGCCTGCACGGTCGGAGCCGCATATGCGGCTCCGGCCGCACCAACCAGAATAAGGGCCTATATTACAGGTATGATCAGCCCTGTTAGATTGCCTTAAAGTATGTATCAAATGTGGCTTTTTTTTATTTATTTTTAATAGACTACAAGCACATTATTGGATTTACTTTACCAATACCATATTTCTGCCTGATAAATAACCCCAAAGACATCCTGTATTACTTAGTATCCTACTATCTGCCTTTTCCCGCAGATGAATATGTGAGTGCCTTGGATCTGTTCCTGGTTAAGTACAGGAAGAGAGCAAAGTTAAGCTGTTGCTATTTGTTGGAGATGTCAGTTCCATGAAAGATCACAGGGAGTTCATCTACTTTTTACAATGTGGTTCTGTGTTTTGAATGTTTTCTGTCTCATTTAGTTCCTGCCTCAAATCCCTTGTTGCAAGTTAGGTTCAAAATAATTAGCCCTTTCCATCAGTCAAAGAACTTAAAAACATATTAGTCTTTTAGGGATCCATATTTTATACCACAAGGCCTATAGTCTCTTTCAGATTTTGCACTGGAAATATATTCTACATTGGGATGTGGTGCACCTCTTGTATCTTTGTTGTAAATAGAGTTCATTATTTCATGTAATAAAAAAAAACTTAGGCTTCACCAGTAACATGAAAATTCAACATTTATTGTATCTATGTTTATGCTTTTATTTATGGATTTTAAATGGATTAAGGGGATTATTCTGGTTCACTCCTTCTGGCAAATTGCTTCTTAGATGGACAAAACCACGTGCACTGCAGGGGGGCAGATGTAAAATGTGCAGAGAATTAGATTTGGGTGAGTTATTTTGTTTCTGTGCAGGGTAAATACTGGCTGCTTTATTTTTACACTGCAATATAGAATGAATGGTGATGCCTAATGGCAAGTGAAACGTAAATGTTTTGGTTTTATATATTTAAATGCATGAACCAAAGATATTTAAAATGGCTGAAAAAATTTAAAATGTATAATTTAATATATAAAACATTAAAGAAAAATAGGTACTTGTGTATTATAGCGGCGCCCCCGATGTGCATCGCGCAATGTTTTCATCGCGTCGCATGGCATGGCATGCATCGCATGGCATGCGATGCGACGCGATGTTTGCCCCCTATGCGATGAAAGATTGTATAAGCACCATAAAGGGTGCTTTTAAGCACCCTAATGGGTGCTTACAATGTGAAATGCACCCCCACGCCACCCCCCCACTATAAACGTGAACCCGAAGCGTGGCGAGCGCAGCGAGCCCGCGAGGGGCGGCTGTACGCGTCCTCTATGACCTTTTCACTATCCACGACCTTTTCACTATCCACCCCCACTATCCACGTCGGCGTGGAGTTGAGAATAGAAAGTGTGGCGAGCGCAGCGAGCCACCGAGCCCGAAGCGTGGCGAGCGGACGCGGATACCTTCACAGGTATTAGAGTCCCCTCGCGGGCTTCACAGGTATCTGCGTCCCCTCGCGGGGCTCGCTGCGCTCGCCACGCTTTGGGCTCGGTGGCTCGCTGCGCTCGCCACACTTTCTGTTCTCAACTCCACGCTGACGTGGATAGTGGGGGTATGAAAAGGTCAGAGGACGCGTACCGCCGCCCCTCGCGGGCTCGCTGTGCTCGCCACGCTTCGGGTTCACGTTTATAGTGGGGGGGGTGGCGTGGGGGTGCATTTCACATTGTAAGCACCCATTAGGGTGCTTATACAATGTTTAATCGCATCGCATTGTATGGCATTGTATGCCATGTACAATGTCATACAATTTTAAAATTGTATGACATTGTACAGTATGGCGCGATATCGCGTCGCATCGCATACCATCGTATGCCTTATGGTATGCGATGCGATGGGCGCCGCCAAAATACACAAGTACCGAAAAATACATTGGGGTTTATTTAATGAGATGGGAGTTCTATTGAAGATGGGGTGTTTCCCATAGCAACAACCAGAATCTATGTCTTATTTATTTAGCCCCCATTTAGAAGATAAGAGATAGAATCAGATTGGTTGCCCATAGTAACATCCCATATTTGATCGAACTCCCATCTTAGTAAATAAACCACATTGGGTGTGGTATATTAAAGCAACAACAAATAGGTTGACAGTGTCTAGGTCTATATCAAAGGTCAACAGGTACAATGTTGACACACACCAAAAAATGAAACAAGCAAATTGTCTACACGGAAATAGTCGACACATGGAAATTTCTACATGGGTTTTCATGTTTTTTTGTATCAATTTGTAGATTTGTTAACATTGATCCCAAATTAGTGTACCACATTCGCTTGCATGGCTTGCTTCCCTCACCATGATACAGCTGAGCTTGGCATACTTTACTGTTCCCAATCAGAGTCCATGTGCGTGGTAACATGAAAAAAGTTATAAAAAAAGGTTTTAAAAAATCCAAACTTTTTTGGTCAACCATTGCTATGTCAAACTATTACTTGTGTTATGGGCAGTACGAACAGTGTAGTGGTTAGCATTACTGCCTCACAGCACTGAGATCATGGATTCGATCCCCACCATGGCCCTAACTGTGCGGAGTTTGTATATTCTCCCCGTGCTTGCGTGGGTTTCCTCCGGGTACTCCGGTTTCCTCCCACAATCCAAAAATATACTGGTAGGCTAATTGGCTCCCAACAAATTAACCCTAGAATGTCTGTGTGTGCGTGTACATGTGATAGGGAATATAGATTGTAAGCTCCACTGGGGCAGGGACTGATGTGACTGTACAAATATTCTCTGTAAAGCGCTGCGGAATATGCGTGCGCTATATAAGAAACTGTTACTAAATTAATTGTGTTGAACATTTGTCCTTGTTGACATTGGTAATGTCAGCCATATGGTCTCCACCTATTGACTGTCAACCAACCCATTGTTGACCTACAGTATCATCCAATAATACATCGTATGGCATTAGTCTATGGCAGTGGTTCCCAAACATTTTTTAATCACAACTTCATAGACTATGCGCACTGTTTTTATATCACCCTTAAGCCTAAAGTTCTGTAAAAAAATAAAAATGTAAATAAGTTGTGTTTATAGATGGATCCACCATCATTAGTAGTGCCGGCACACCGAGATGACCCATCTTGGTGCACCAATTGCTGGGACAGGGACACGCAAGCATCTCACACGTTGATTGGTGCCCCATCTGTATGTCATCCTTAGTTATGTGGTGAGTCCCAGGATTCAATTCTATTTGTTCTTATATTTTACAATTGGAAGCTTATTACATTGGCCATAAATAATTTGAACTAATCTTAGACCACTAACCAGGCAACCACCCCTGGAAGTAACATATTATATAGTTACATAGTAGGTGAGGCTGAATAAAGACTTGCGTCCATCTAGTTCAACCTACAGTATGTTTATAATAGTTTATCCCTTGTTGTATAGTATGTGCCTCGAGGTACCCCAGGATGCCATGTTACCAAGTTTGGAAACCACTCTTGTATGGTTGAAGAGCAGTGCTGTAAGTAGATAGTGTATAGTTTCAAAAATAGACAATAGTCTCTGAAAAAGCATAACAAGCACATACAGTATTGGAAACTAAAAACACCTATGTTTAGTAATCTCCTTTTACTGTACGTTATATTAATCAGAATTTGCACCTCACATATAACTGGGGTGGGTAAATATGTATTTCTCTTGTATAATGCTATATATGTAATTTTGCAGGGTTGGTACAGCTGTGAAACCGTAAGATCAGTATCCTATGTCAAGCTCAGTATGTTGTACATAAACCTCTTGTCATATCTTGTTTGTAAAAGGGGCTTGTTTATCTAAATGATTTGGTATACAACCATCAGCAAAGGATGTACTGTAGAGGATTCATCACATGGTTGCAAATGTCTATAAACATTGCTGCCAGAAGTACTTATCTTTTACTCACTTGGGCTGGAAGCAATCGTATGCCAACAGTCAAAGCCCCAAGGTTTTTCCCACTGGGCAGCCTTTAACAAAAGAGGGACCATGTGACATGGATTAAACAGCACAGATGTAAAGAAGGTCAGGCCTCCATGGCAGGTGGCATAAGTTTGAAGTCAAAATACAAACCAAGGTCAGGGTTCATGCAGATGGGATGCTCAGCAAAACAGACCACTGGTAGTGGATGTTCAAAACAAAACAAGATTTTTGAAAGTATTAGCTGCACTGAGCAGCCTTAAATTAATCTCCTGCTAAGTAATAAATAAAAAATATCTAATTATACAGCTACAATTAAGAGCAAGTAAAAGATGGATGGGGTCAGGGGTGTTTGCCTAATATTTTACAGGAGACACGAAGAACAAACACAGGAATGAAAGAGGCTAACATGGCAACAACACATCAAACTATGTTATATAGCACCTACACTCTAGTAGTTGGACAAACTTATCAAGAAGGGCAGCATGTAGAGTGACATGTATAATCTAGAGCAGGGGTGGGTAATATGTGGCCCTCCAACTGTTATAGATATACACATCCCAACATCGCTTCCAAGTTTTTCTATTTGGCCATGTTAAAACTGCTGCAACGCATTCTGGTATGTGTAGTGCATCAACAGCTTGAGGGACATTCATTGCCCATTTTTAATATAGAGTCTTTCTTCAGGCCACAGCCCTTCCAATCAATGGCATAGTATTTATTGGAGTCTAATATTTGCATTAGTTTCAACTTTCAAGGTTTCAGATGAGTCCATGGGAATAGAAAAAGATTACTCACATGTGATTTATGTGGGGTTCCAGACGGCTGACAGACAATGTTTAGTCAAACAGTCAGTAGGTCAATACCACAAGTTAGACATGCATTAGTTAAAGATTGACAACATGTATACATGCATTAGTTAGACTTTGACAAAAGTTAGACATGCATTAGTTGGACATTGACAAAAGTTAGACATGTATTAGTTAGTCACTAACAAAAGTTAGACATGCATTAGTTAAACATTGATAAAAGTTATACATGCATTAGTTAGACTTTGACAAAACATGCATTAGTCATTAACAAAAGTTTGACATGCATTAGTTAAACATTGATAAAAGTTATACATGCATTAGTTAGACTTTGACAAAACATGCATTAGTCATTAACAAAAGTTAGACATGCATTAGTTAGACATTGATAAAAGATAGACATGCATTAGTCATTAACAAAAGTTTGACATGCATTAGTTAGATGTTGACAAAAGTTAGAAATGCATTAGTTAGACATTAAAAAAAGTTAGGCATTAGTCAGTGACAAAAGTTAGACATGCATTAGTTAGACATTGTCAAAAGTTAGACATCCATTAGTTAAACTTTGATAAAAGTTAGACATGCATTAGTTAGAAATTGACAAATGTTATACATACATTAGTTAGACATTGACAAAAGTTAGACATGCATTAGTAAGACATTGCCAAAAGTTAGACATGTATTAGATAGACATGCCAATGGAGTCAATATCCCAACAACTGACTTTTTTTAAACAGACTTGTTCATAATTTATCATCCCAGTTGGCATAGAGGGAGCAGTGCCCAAAACATGTGAGGGGACACCGCACACCTATACTGTGTTCCTGTACACATTTTTATTTTCCATGTCGACATTTTCATTGCCATTATAAATTTTAGGCATGCAAAAGATTGTAAGTGCCAGATTTTTCAACCAGATGCTTCATAAAAAAACCCTAGGTATAGACAATGGGGTAACATAAGCCAAACTGAGAAAGGGTAAATATGTTCCAATATCCAGCAAGTGTGAGGAAAGGATACTTTAAGCCTGATATTCATGTTGGTGGGGCTGCACATCCAAATTTCTTTACAGGAAGGATTTTCATGGTAATAATAGAATTTGTAGCAGATCAATGACATAAGAAGACTTTTGTGAATCATATTATATATTGAGATAATGTTTGATTACTGATTTGTTTTAAAGTCATGATTTATGCAAGGATTAGACTGTACTATTTGAGAAATAGGGTCCAGGTGGTTTTTGGGGAATTTACACTTTTAGCAGATTGCATTTGGATATTTGAAATTTAGTGTGATGCTTGGATATGGTTATCCTTATAAAAGTAGTCTGCATTTCTTTTCAACACTATTAACCTCCTGTATACAGTAGTTACTCTTTCTAGTGGAAGAAACTATACTGCAGATGAAGTCACAGATTTCCCTGCCAAACGTATTCTGCTGTACTGATGAATGATCAGTGTAAAAATAAGTGTAAAAACCTGATGATACAACCTTTGAGTGTTGATTTTTGCCTTATTGATATTTCGAATGGCATTCAAAACTTTATTTACACACCAGGCGATATAGTAAAATATATCACTTAGAACAGCTCTTCTGAGCAATATCTTTTACTTTATAGCCTAGTGCAGTGTTTTTCAACCACTGTGCCATGGCACACTATTGAGGCCTTGAGCTGTTCTCAAGTGTGCCCCCAGATCTAGAGATGCCCAAACCAGTTTACAGCCACCACCAGTTCAACTGTTATTTACTGGTCTCTTCTTTTCATGTAAAGGGCCAATGTATTTTATTTTTGTTACTTGTGGGGACCAGTGTGATTGTTTTTTTATATGGGGGCCAATAGGTTTGTTTTTTCCTGTGGGGGCCAATGTGTTTTGCCCTGTGGGGATCTCAAGGTGTGCCTTGGCAATTTTAAAACCTTATTTAGTGTGCCGCAAGGTAAAAAGGTTGAAAATCACTGCCTAGTGTGTACACTGAATATCATTAACGATATGCACTAACGCACATTGTTGACTACCCTCTCCCTTGTCCTGCATGTACTGATGAGAGAGGTCATCGTCAATGATGGCCATATTGCAGCTGCAGCATGGCTCTCACTCTCCCTGACTCGCCCCTCCCCACCAACCCACCCACTGCAGTTGCTGAAAACTTGCCAACATTGCGAAGTGTATATGCACTTGCTAATTCTGGCACACCACTAGCTCCCCACCAACCCCAATATCTGTGTTGGCAGGGATTAGTATTATGATACTTAAATGCCACTTTTTATGGATTCATAGCAATAAATTTACAAAACCACCATTCTTAGGGGAGAAAGATAACATTGATATTTATCTTTTGGGGGAAATTATTATTTCTTTAAAATAGTAGGGTGACAACATTCATAAGACCCATAAAATATTAATTTGTGTCCCCATTAAAAACACAAATTAATTATTATTCTTGCCATTTTATAATATAAATGATAAATATTTTACTCAGTAAAATTAAAAAATGTTTATGCCTCGAGTACATCAAACAAGTTTTACTTTCCCCATAAGAAAATTAGCAATGTTATCCACATTGTATTGAATACATTATGACTGATCTCAACACAAATCCCACGTGTCCTCTTAGTGGATGTGGTATAGAAGGTTGACTATGTTAAGATTGTTAATACAGATGGGGCCGGGCTCATCTTTGCTGGCGAATCGCCAGAACGTCACCGCTGGCGATCCACCAGCAGCCCGGTTCGCCATCTGACTGAGACGCCATCCGTCTCACGAGCACGCGCGTCTCAATGTCCGTGCGCCGGGGCAATGGGACCCTGTCCGTCTTCGCTTCACGGAGACGGACAGGTTTGGGAAGGGGGGGTGGTGGGGACCCCGGGTGACCTCCGACAAGCCGGCGGGGACCCGGGGGAAACCGTCGGAAGGGGACGTGCGCGCATCTCGTGCACGTGCGTCCCCTTTCACAAATACAGATGGCTGGTGGAGGGGGATGACAGATGGCGTCGCCATCGCCATCCCCTGCAAAGAAGAGCCCGGCTCCATCTGTAGGTTGCCCCTAAACGGCCAAAATGCTTTAGGTTGATAGGTACAAAAGATTGGCACACTCAAAAGGTTGACATAACAATGATCGGTACAAATGTTTGACACAAGTTTTTGGGGGCAAATATTGTATTGTATATTTCATGTCCTATGATAACCATCAGTACAATTGTAGACAATTACAAAAATCACTTTGCTTGCCACACATCTCTCGGCAAAGGTTACTATTCCCAATTGTTGTCCACATAGATAGTGAATTAAGAAAACATTGGGAAAACATGCAAAGAACCCCCCAAAAAACCATTGTCCACCATACATATGTTGACCTTTTTGACCTGTCAATCATTTGTACCTGTCAACCTTAAGCACTTTCATCTATCAAACTTCTGTACCGGTCAACCATTTGTACCTGTTAATCTAATGCAAGTCGACCATGTGGTTTCGAACTATTGACTGTCTATTTAGACATTGTAGTTCTATCATCCACAGGAAAGGGGTTAAATACTGATGGCATGACGTCGTTATCAATGTATTCTTCTGCGTGGTATGGCTGGGGTAGGATTCTGGAATTTTGTGCCAAACGTAATATTCTAATCCATTGCAAAATGTAACATCTAATATTCTAATGATTGATTCAGCTACCTTCCTATGGCACTTGATGGGCAACTTCTAGATACCTTGACACGGAGAACTATGTATGTTTAGCACAGGAGCTGTGAAGAGCATTTTCTACCTTTTTGATGATTTTCATACTGTTAAACTCCATACACACTAAACGAGTTGGGGTGCAGGCATTGGCAGGTGCATACCCACTTGCTGATTCCAGGATGGAAAGGGAGAGATGGAGGGTGGGGCGATCGTCATGCTACAGCATGACCATCGTAAAGGAGGACTCCCTCATCTTAACATGTTCAGAAAAGGGAGGTGGTCGTTAATGATGCTTTAGAAATAATTGAAGATATTCTAAACACATAACTTTTTTTTGCATAAATCGTTAACAATAATTAGGAATTCCAGGAATTTAATTGTGCAGCTTAGACCTATGGCTTGTGGTCTACAGGAGTAGACATCAGATAATACTGATAAATGTACTAAAGTGTGAGTTTTTAAAAGTGAGAGATAGCAACCAATCTGTTTATACTTATCATTTATTTAGTAGCTTCTACAGGGTCATAGCTAGAATCTTTTTAGTTGCTATGGGCAACGTCTTTTACTTCTAAAAACTCACTTTAGTAATTGTACCCCATATTATAGTTCTATTTAAAAAAACAGATTCTGAAATTGGAATTATTTATAATGTCATTTCTTTACTTTGACATGCAATCCATCCTCTCAAAGATGATGAAGTGCTAACTTTACCTGGGATCAGTGTAAGGCAAGATCTGGAGAGTAACACAGGATAATAGCTATATAGACTAGAGCAAATTGATAAATGAGTCCTGAAAGGTTTTGATAATGAAATCTTGGAAGACTATTGGGGCATTGCAAAATCTAAATGGCATGGCATTCACAATGACTATCATATATGTTGAAAGCTTACAATCATTACCATTTGTATACGATATTACAGAATACAAGGTTTAAATGTTATGGGGATGTACAGTACTAAGCATTCAAATACTATTTTTGGAGGATTGTCATAATGCCATATGTATCAATTATCTGAAAAGTAGAATTTCAGGAGCTTGTCCCCTATAAGGAGGAGGTACAATTCACTGAAGGACACTCATAGGTCATAGTCCCTGGGTTTGCATCACAAAGTATCAGTTGATTGTAAATCGATCACTTGACAATTTAAAAAAGATTTTTTCTTACATATTTCTCACATTATTTTTTCTCACATATTTCACAAAGTACTTGTCAGTTTTGTACATTCAAGTTTTCATGTTTTTTCCACTAAAGACCTCTGACGTCTGGAAGGTGGATTAAACAGGAGTTACCTAGTAACACCACACCCCCTCTGGGCAGGACTCAGGGGATTCCAGAACCCCGACCTCTAGACACCTCACCAACATGACTCTCAGCACTCTATAATAGTCTCTCTTTGAGAGACATATTTTCCACTCTTTTCTTCGCAGCATTTGTGAGTCTCCATTATCCGTATATCCAAAAACCAAAATATTCTGAAAATCGTTTTTTTTATATTTTGGGTGTCGTCGTCCCCCGCACCTTTTTTTCATACTTAACTCATCCCCGTTGTCCACGGTGGCCATCTGTATCCTCTTCAGTGGAATCCCTGTGTCACGGCAAGAGTATTAAGACTGTGTGTGCTCTTACCGCAGTGCAGGGATCCAGCACTCATATGGTGCATCTGTATCAGTGATGTAGAAGTCTCCCAGCGTGGGCGCTGCCACAGAAAAACACCAATCCATGCCTGTCTGTCAGCCCCTGTCTCCTGCCACCGCCATTATCATAGCCATGCTCCATTTCCTGAACATGGGAGTAGCCATCTTCTTCATGGTCACATGGTATTTCTCAGCCTATACTTAGGGGCTCTCAACAGTGCTAATGGTCCAGCCAATCACAACTCCCCTGCTGCTATATAGGTGCTGGGTACATAAAGCCAGTGCTATTGATCAAATTGTGCTACCTGTATGGTGTCTCCATAGCTGCTTCCAGGTGCCGTTCTCCAGAGCTTTCCATCCTACTTCATAACCGGAGTACTCCAAGTGTTCCACCATCGGTATTCACAGGGGTTAAAGTGAGGGGGAACAGGGTGGAACTGAGATTCACCACCTGTAATGGTAGGGGAACTGAGTTCCACCTCTAACAGTAACTACAACAGAAAAGTCTGTCCCATTACTGCTGCTGAAGTGAAGAAGTGTCTGTCTATTATCTTCTAGAGGGTGGTAAATAAATAAGTAACTTCTGATTGGTTGCCCATAGCAACATGACCTATGAAGTGTATTACACATATTAGTAAATTTCCCCCTATGTGTATAAGGGGCACTACTGTGTGACTTAATATGAATCTACATGCAGTGTAATGTGTATATGATTGCTGTACTGTGTGTTGTCATTTTAATTGGTGTTACTATTGTGTGACCACACCCCTACCTTGTGGGTCCAATATCCTTTATGGGTACAATTTCCCTTGCACTAGTCTAGGCTCGGCCTAATGAAGGGGGGGGGGATTGGTCAGGTTAGGGGAAAGGATTTTCTTTACCTCTCCAGGACCACTTTAAGCCCTGGGTATTCATCATCAATGTTCTTCAGCAAAACCTTTGAAAGCTAGTCTGCTAACTTCTGTGTTTGTTCATGTGTGGGAAAGAGATGTAGTTTCACTCTCTGCCAGCAGACTCACGGACACTAGACGTACAGACGTAGCCGGGCTCATCTTTGCAGGGGATGGTGATTGTACCGCCATCCCCCGCCAGCAGCTGGCTACCGCCAGGGGCACGTGCACAAGACGCTTGCACGCCCCTTGGTAATGGAGCTTGGCGGGGGTTCCCACTGCTTCCCCCGCCGTCGCCACCGGTCCCCCTCGCCGCCCCGACCCCCCCCTGAACTGGGCAGCGTCTCCCTGAAGCGTAGATGGCCAGCCGTCGTGATACTGGGATGCGCGTGCGCAAGAGACGCACGCATGTCCCAGTCTCTATCGCCGGCGCTTGCCAGTGAAAGGGATATGGCGAGTGCCCGCCAAGGACGAGCCCGGCTCCATCTGTAAATATAGTTGTGTGTGTGATTGTGTTTTTTTACTGTATATAATACCTTTAACATTATAGAAAGAAAAAGGATTTATAACTAAGTGTATCAACCAACCATTACTCAAACACACTAGTATCACAAATAATATAGAATGTCTTAATTATTTATTTTTTGTAAACATTTTCTTTTATTAACTTGATAAATGATAGTACTCAGTATTCATTTGGAATGAAAACACTGGCTATAACTTCACATAAAGCGTATTGTTGTCACAAATTCGCAATTCAGCTTCCAGTGATTCATGTTATAATCTCAATTAATAGAACTCAAATTGTTGAACATGAGTGATGTTTATCACAGCAATGCTATAATGATTTCTTCAAAGAAGACATAATTGTCAAAGAGCAAAACCATTCATCTGCAGCAAAAATGAAAAATGAAAAAAAAAATGATGCATTCAAAAACAAATGTCATTTAATGCAGCATTGAGGGCAATAACTGGAGTCTACTGTATTTAGTAATCAATGGTTACCTGTTTTATCCCAATCCTTTGGATTGCCTGCGATATGCCCCCTAATGGTTTCCGGCAATGGTGACAGGACAGACAGACAGGACAGCAACATTAGTTTTTTCACATTAAAGGACCCACACACGGTAATAAATTTTAAACGATATTGCCGTTTCCGACCAATCAGAACAACCACTTGTTTAAAAACTTAGCGTGTCTGGGCTTGATGATGATCTGATGTGGATGCCCATTGGTTGTTCGAGTGTGCTGTTCCCTTCAGCAGGCAGAAAGATAAACCCATAGACCCATCATGCAGGATCATGGCTACATCATTCCATGTGTAGGCCTGATGAATGATGTGATCATGTTCTGGCACTGGCAGCTCCAGCTCCCCCCACCACACTACCACCACAGCTTCACCCGCCGCACCTTTGCACCCCCACCTCAGCACCTCTGAACCCCTGCTGCTTGCTGACAGAGAGAGAGAGCCTGGTGTCAGGCAGGAGATTTCAAATTAAATGGTGCGGCTGCTGATTGGCTGAGAAAGCTCTCTCAGCCAATCAACTGCCATCCTATTAATTCTCCGACTGCCAGCAGCGCGGGTGTGGAGTTGCAGAGGCAGTGGGCGTAGGTACAGCAGGCAGGGGGATTGTCAGACCTTGAACACCCCTGGTCATGGCCACACAGAACAATTGAGTAAGCCATATGATCATTTATTCAATCGTTCTGTGTGTGATATCTATCCATGTGTGGGCACCTTTAGAGGTAGACTTGAATCATACCTACTGTACACTACATTTGATTGTTGTTTGTTAAGTAGTATGGCTTTACACATGGAACGGAACTGAGTTTATCGAGATTTATTCAAAATGTTACCCACAGGTCTAGGTCTGGCATTTGACTGTCTTTCGTGGAACCACTCTCTGACTGGCAGACTCCGTGGTCCATCAATCAGACAAACTCTCTTTTCCGAAGCACAGAAATAAGGTTTCTCTAACAATTCTAATATCTCACTGCTCCCATCCAACAACGTCATCTATCTCGGGAGTAGATCTATCAATTGTGGTTACAGGGGAAAAATGGCATTAGTGTTGTGTGATGATACCGTTTCCTCCCATGTAAGAATGTGCCAGTGTGCGGTAAATGACAGGGGTGCTAGGTCTATATCAGCACTGCTATCTAAAATATACCACGCTGATATGCAGGGCAATGTATGAATGATCAGTAGTGCTGACCAATCCTGGACCTTTAACTATTGGCATAGACAGCTGTAGGTGCCGTTGCCCATACACCGCAGCAGGAGCAGTGACTGCGGTGGGTTCCAGCTCCAGGCTGCATGTGAGGTCCCACTGGAGCTGGTCCAGCAGGTAGACACAGTGGGTGAGATTTAATAGGATGAGAGATTCAGAAAGTGAGAGATTTGGGAAGAAATCTTCAGTTTTTTTAAAGTGGCAATCATTTACATGGCAAAACCAGTTTGATTTCGAAGTGTAAATGATTGCCGCTTTAAAAAAACTGGAGATTTCTTCCCAAATCTCTCACTTTCTGAATCTCTCATCCTATTAAATCTCACCCAGTGCATCAGCACTAAGCTATTGCACTGTGTGCTTTGGCTGGGATTGCTAGTGGGGGTGGTTTTAACCCCTCCCCCTTGCTCCAGAAGTTTATACATCTTGTCAGTGTAGCTTCTTTCTTCACCATGGTAATGAGGTGTTGCAGCATGCGCTGTAGCAACATGATATGTTCCGCTATGATACAGCTACTTCCCTTATTCGGCTTGTCTCAACCTTACCCTTTAATGTCTGTTACTACTTGTGATGCTCCCTCTCTCCATCACTCCTTCCCAACACCACAGTTTGATTCCCCATCTCCTCCCACACACTTCTCCCCAAACAGCAGCCACCTACCTCCAACTACAACTTGCTCTTTCCCCCTGTAGGTGGATATACACCTGATGACACATCGGCGGACCTGCTGTCACACCCAAGGGAGTAACTACCATAGGTGCAAGGAGTGCGAATGCTATGGGGCCCAGAGCTGAAGGGGGCCCATCTTTGCTGTGTAAGTAATATGTTTTACATACATTTATCATCATCAGTTGCTAAATAGGGGGCCCTTAAAAACTTTTGCTATGGGGCCTATGAATTTCTAGGCAGGGCAGCCGAGAGGAATGCCGGGCCCCGGTAAAATTTTTGTGGCGTCGCATAAGTGTGGGAGGTGTGGGCACCGCCCACACTTAGGCCACACCCCAAAATGTTTAACGGAGGGTGAAAGAAAACTCTAAAAACTGTAATCTCAGCAGCAGCACACACCTACAGCATGTGCTGTGCTGAGAGCAGGCTCAGCATGACCTCTCACGCTGTCAGTGAGACACTCATGCTGAGCCTGCTGTAAGCACAGCACATGCTGTACACGTGTGTGCTGCTGTTGCTTCCCGGGAGGGACGGTGGGGGAAGGGAGGGGTCAGACCAGGGACCCTGCGGGGCCCCTCCAGCAAGCCTGGGCCCGGGTAATTTGTACCCATTCCCCCTCCCCTCTCGGCTGCCCTGTTTCTAGGTACGCATCTGGTTACACCCACCATTTGGCAGATCAAAGTATGTGTACACACTTACCGATCAGCTGCTCAATGTGTTTGTCAAATGTTTGCCGGACTGTGATGTCAGCCCACCACAGCAAGTGTAAGGTTGACAGACCGCCCATACACACACAGCCAGATATATCATCCATCTCCTGTACTGCACAATAGAAGAGATATTTCAGTGAACAATGGGCCCATAATACTTTAAATCAGATGTTTGCTTAATCGGTCATCATATGGGTGAGCAGCTGCAAAGGCTTCTGGGAACTGTAATCTGCAGTCTGCTTATGTAACGACATGTACATACACTGTAGTGCAATGCTCAGTGTCCAACGTGATCCCTTGCATAGTAGAATATAACATTGGGAGAAGATATCTCTTCTATTCAGCCACAATGGCCCATTATATGTTCTTATTTATTATCTGGAGAAAAGAAATGCAGTGAGTTAATGGAGACTTTCAGAACTAGTAGGAGGTGTGGTGTAGCTTCTCATGTGTCATTACCCAAATTGTGCTCTTAAGTACTCAACAATAGCAGCAGAGGGTTTAATGACAGCAGATGTAGTCGAGCAGCTGCTACTTCCCTGTCACTGCTAACATCAGTTCTGTGAGAGGGAACCCTATTCAGACTCACTCTACCATCTGCACCACCAGCATTTCTACAGAACAGGCTACAGACAGTTATGGACAGCCCAAAAAAATATGTCGAGGTGCACGTTAAGCAACTGCAGATTTCAGATAAAACACCACAATTACAGTGTTATTAATTTGTAGCGATTGCTGGGTGGACAGTTTTGTTTATGCACATCTGCCTGTGCAGGTTAGGTCTTACTAGTTTTCTTGCTGTGCAGTATCTAAGGTCTGATTAGAGACACACATATATATATGTACTGTAGGGCCACAGTCATTATGTCAACATTAACAATTTTGACAATCCTAATGTCTGACACCAGGGTCGACAGTTGTTATGTTTACATTGATACATTTTGATTTGGAGCATGCTGACATCTGCAGAATGTCAATTTATTTACAGTGTCAACATTCGGCATGGACAGGAGGTTAGGATTAGGCTAAGGCAGGAGAATGTTCTGGTTATTTTAAAGGGGGAGTGTTATATGGGTAGGCAATGGGGAAGAGGTTTAGGCTTCAGGATTAGAGGTTCGGGTTTAGGCACTAGAGTTTGATTTTCAACCTTTTTCATCTCGTGGCACACCAAACAAGATTTCAAAATTGCCAGGGAACACCATCACACACCCACAGGAAAAAACACATTGGCACGCACAAGAAAAAAAAAACATTGGAAATAAATCACACTGGTCTCCCCAGGGAACAAAAAATATATTGGTCCTCACATGAAAACAAATATATAATTTGTCCCCATATAAAAAAATCAATCCCATTGTCCCCCATAGAACACAAAAAGAAAACACATTGACCCAGTACAGTCTGTGCTAGGCTCAACTGGTTTTATTGTGTAGTGCCCCAAGGGGTAGAGTAAAAAATGGCCTTATGTGAACACCATAAGAGTCCATGCTTAGCTGCCATTATGGTCTCCTAGGGAGCTAGTGGAGACAGTATAACAGCAGGACAATCAAGCAGCTTCTTACCTAGCTTTCTGGGACTCATATTCTATAAATTCGATTCATGTCCTATGCAGTCTCCAGGCAGCTTCTTAACCTGGACACTTGGACTGACACTAACACCATCCGTGTGAGAGAGGGAGCAACCAATGATGACAAGAGGAGGGGCCAACAGCAAGATCTGGACCCACTTTTTCAGAATAGGGTGGACTCATATGCCCAGAATATATAGTACAGGACTAGAGCAGGAGGAGATCAGCGAATAAAAGTTGAACTGGTGAAGGTGGCTAAGGGGAAACTGGTGCGGACATCTCTAGCTCTGGTTGCCCACTTGTGCCATGGCACAGTGGCTGAAAAATGTTCCGCTAGGGAAAGGGATAGGGGCTAATGGATGGCAATGCAAAACAACAGGAAGTCACCATCAGCTGACCAATGGTCTCGGAAGACACAGCTGGAGCAACAGAGTCTACTGCAGCACTGGACCCTCATGAAAATGTTGTAATCCTTATAAATAGGTTCACATCTCATCAGAATCAACATAATGATGCTGACAAGGTTGGTGTTCTAATGCCAAGCATGTCGACAAGCTGCATGTCCATATGATGAATGTCAACATGATGAATGTCGGAAAAATATATCAAACTCATAAACATAACAAAAAGGAAGATCTTTGCTTAATGCACTATCAAGTTTTCTTTTTCCCTTGTCTTATTTTATCTATTCCTTGATAAGAACACTTTGAAATAAATCCTGGACCAGTGGCGTAACGAAAACTTTTGCTCCCCCCCGCCGGGACAATTTCGCCGCCCCCCCCCCCCCCGGGACAATTTTGCCGCTGCCCCCCGGGACAATTTTGCCGCCCCCCCCCGGGACAATTTTGCCGCTGCCCCCCGTTAAAAGACCCCCCTGGGGAGCTGGCAGGGAGGTCTGTGCGGCGCGGAGGTACCTGTATTCAGGGAGAGCCTGGAGGTCCCTGCGCCTGCGGCGCTGAGTATGATGTTGCCGGCCGGGGTCCCTGCAGTGAAGTGGAAATAACGCGCTATCTCCGCCGAAACAACATCATACTCAGCGCTGCAGGCGCAGGGACCTCCAGGCTCTCCCGGAATACAGGTACCTCCGCGCCGCACGGACCCCCCCGCCAGCTCCCCGCTGCACCCACAAGCAGTGGGGAGCTGGCGGAGAAAAAATAGCGCCCGCAGACCCACGGCGCCTCCCCGCCACCGCGGGAGCTGCGGCCTTATAGTTACGCCACTGTCCTGGACGTACGGTAAGCCTGAAAATATCAGAATTTTAAGCATAAGGATAAAAGTATAACAGTTTAGGTGAGATTTAATAGGATGAGAGATTCAAAAAGTGAGAGATTTGGTAAGAAATCTCCAGTTTTTTTTAAAGCGGAAACCATTTACACTGCAAAACCAGTTTGATTTTGAAGTGTAAATGATTGCCGCTTTAAAAAAACTGGATATTTCTTCCCAAATCTCTCACTTTCTGAATATCTCATCCTATTAAATTTCACCCATTAATTTACCTGATTCTAAATATTTTCTTTCTTTTTTTTTTCTTTTTACTTTCAGCTACCTCCACCATGTTCCCAGCCACTCACTTTGTTTAGTCTCTTGGCATGATTTTGTGTAATATAAACCATAATGCACTCGAAAGTAAGATAATCAGTTTGGCTATGTTTATAAACAATGTCAAATGAATACAAAATAAGCTAGACTTTCCAATGAAAGAAAGGATCTCTGACAATACAAAGATATCCCTTGTTTAATCAAATAAACATTTTAGATGGTATATTTTTTCTTTTAGAAAGCTTTTGAAGCTATATGTTTTTATATACTGTATGTGTGTCAAAACATCAAAGTTTTTCCTGAAGCTATAACAGCACATAGGGATAACGTATCTGTGCGACAACTAGAGTGAATTTGTTATTTTTAAATATTTTTTAATAAAATAATTTTCATTCTAGAACTCAGTGATCTCAAATATTACAGTAAAATAACACTATTTACTGTATATGTATTATCTTTGGATTATAATATTATTTATTATTATTATTATTATTATTATTTAAGGTTTCTTATATATGCCTTTTACAATTGGATACAAACAGTGATTAAACAAACTGGGTAGATACAAACCGACATGGAGGGAGGAGGGCCTTGCTCGCAAACTTACAATCTATAGGGATAATAAGAGGGATACATAAGGATAGGATTCCATAGCATGGCAGTCCCACCAGATGATAATACAGAAATCAACGAATCAATAAATCTATGCTTTTATCATATTCTGTTTTCCTGACTGCTGCTATTATTGCTGCAGATGACTTTTGCCTGTTGCACAATGTACTATTCACTGCGTATTAGGCCTTCCCTTTGCGCTAAACAGTGATAATATGTCAGAAACGGCGGCCATTTTGTTAGGCATGACTTGCATATCTCGTTACAAGATGGCGTGTGGAGTCAGAATACTGCTGAAATAAGTAATTTCTTATGAGATATTGTTTTGGATTTCTGGGTTTAAGAATGCCTTATTGATGTAACAGAGGACAAGGGCAGACAGCCAGTCTGCACAGTTTTGTCTAGAAATGGGAACAAACTAGATAACGGGGTACGCATGCGTAGACCCCAAGGCCTCCAGGTCAACGAGACCTCGAAATTTTTCTTCCTAGTTACCAGTCTGAAATGACGTGACTGATTATAATATCATTAATTCAATACTGACTGCCCCAATCACATTTTAGGCCATATGAATAATGAAATAACTGAGCTGAATAAAGTATAAATATTGGGCATAAAGGGGGAGTGGTTAAGGAATTGAGGAAGCAGTTCAGGGGCCGCGTGATTGGAGCCGGAGGTGCAGGTAATTATCCCTGAGGTACTGGCTGATTCTGTCCCTGGTCTTCTGATATTGAGTTAAGGTTTTTATCAATTTAAATTAGTATAGTAGGTTTATATCTTTAGTGTGTTAAGATTGTTTTGGCCTTTGCAACATATGTAAATCAAGTTATTCTTTATTATCTTTTATTATTTCTTCAAGTAAAGCATTTCTCTATACTTTGTTGTTGAGTGAATTCATTTCAGTGTCATTCCAAGGGTTAAAATTCAATGTTTAAACACAGATTACAAGACAGTCCTAATGGGATGCAATTAGATATAAATGCTACTGGAGGTTGTGTGGGGTTCCTGAATATGGTAAGCTTGCCTGAAGAGGGAGTTTTCAGGGAACGCTTGAAAGTTTGGTAGCTAGAGGAGAGTCTTATTGTGCGTGGAAGGGCATTCCATATGGTGGGTGCTGCCAGACAAAGATCCTGCGAGTGTAAGTGGGAGCAAGTAATGAGTGTGGATAAGAGACGCAGATCTTGTGCAGAACGGAGAGGTCGGGTGGGGATATATTTTGAGATAAGCAAAGAGATATAAATCGGTGTAGTCAGAGTGATGGCTTTGTATGTAAGTAGAAGTATTTTATATTGAATGCGGTAATATACAGGCAACCAATGGAGGGACTGACAGAGCAGATCAGCAGACGATGAACGTCTAGCCAGGAAGATCAGCCTCGCAGCTGCATTCAAAATGCATTGTAGCGGTGAGAGTCTTTTCTTAGGAAGACCGGTAAGGAGGCTATTGCAATAGTCAATGGGGTTTATTCTGGTTCATTCTTTCTGACAAAATCCTTCTTAGATGGACAAAACCATGTGCACTGCAGGGGGGCAGATGTAACGTGTGCAGAGAGAATTAGATTTGGGTGAGTTATTTTGTTTCTGTGCAGGGAAAATACTGACTGCATGATTTTACACTTCAATATAGATCTCACTTTGTAGTAAAACCCCACCCAAATCTAATTCTCTCTGCACAAGTTACATCTGCCCCACCCGCAGTGCACATGGTTTTGTCCATCTAAGAAGGATTTTGTCAGAAAGAATGGACTAGAATAACCCCCAATGTGTGATATAATGAGTGCATGGATTAGAGTTTATGCAGTGTCTTGTGTAAGGTACGGACGAATTTTGGATGTTTTTTAGATGCATGTTACATGATTTAGAGACAGATTGAATGTGAGGAATAAAGGATAGTTCAGAGTTGAGGATGACCCCTAGGCAGTGAGCTTGTGGAGTAGGATTGACTGTTGTATTGTCAACAGTGATAGAGATATCCGGTTGGTAACTACTCTTGGCTGGTCGGAATATTGTTAATTCTGTTTTGGAAATGTTGAGTTTGAGGTGGCGAGGTGAGATCCAAGATGAAATCGCAGAAAGACATAATATAAGGAATACATACGGATTAACAGCAGTCAGAAAACCAACGCCAGTATCTCGTGGGGGAAATCCCGACAGGGGTTAGATAAGTAATATAAAAAGAACAAAAGCAAAGCATAGAAATATAGTGGATGTCAATCAAAATATCTAATTTGGAGATAGAGGGGGAGTTTTATCTATCCTTCAAAAGCGGAAAGGAGAAAAAGTCGCCCATACAATCAGATTGTAGCTATCATTTTACAGAATACACTTGCCTTCTTTAGAATGTTTATTACATAATTTGTGGTCAATTCAGATTTACACATAATCCAAATGCAAATGCTAATTACATGGGTAAGTGACCAGGGATTTTTAGCCATGTAATGAGATTTTCGTCGCAGGCAGGGGAGGCTGGCCATTGTGCAGCTGTTTACCACTACCCACTTGCTGCTGGACACCCGCCGCTGCCTACCTGCCGGTTACCATCTCCTTGCTGTCCGAACACTACGGACCGCCCACTGCTGACCACCTGCTGACCGGCCGCCCACCATTACTTGTCTGGAACTGACAGCCCATCCACCGCTCTTCGCTGCCATGCTTTCCGGGGTTTCTTGTTTCAGTGGATACAGTGTCAACCCAGGAAAACAGGAGTGGAGTCCAGCCAAAATCCCAGGTCCAAAATCCCGGTTATGACTGGGGATTGTGGTTGAAAAGAGGTATTAGTTCATCCATTTAACAATTTATAGGACACAACTGAAGGTGACATTTCTATTTAAATAAATTAATTTGTACAGACTGTAACACATAGTTTTGCTTCTAGAGCTTTAGAAAGATAAGCCCTTGAGATAAGGAAAAATGTCAAAAGTATACTGCAAAATATTTGAGTGTTTCCATATTTGGGTGCAAAATTGACACATTTTTAAAATGTGTCTGGGTGTAAAATAGATACGTTTTGTAGAGTCATTTGTTCATAATCTAACTCATATGTGTTGCTGATGTGCATGGTCAGCTAAGTGAGCCGCACGGTATGAAGGATCTACATGCCAGTACTAGCGATAAAGGTGGCTGTTTACATTCTAAAACTTAGCTTTCATTGTATTTACGTAAAGAGATGAATTCCAGACATAACTATAAATATAGACACAAGAGCAATACGCAAACCAAGCCGCTATGAGGGAACTGTGGAATTGATTGTGAAGCAAATATCGAGATTGGGATCTACCTAATTAAAAAATCAAATGCATGCGTATATTGGATATAATACAGGTTTTCATTGATTACACATAATCAAGATACATTTCTTCTTTCCGGATTATGCGGGATCTAGAAGGACATTAAGAAGATCATAATAAAGAAACTGTCTAGAAAGCACGTCATATACTTGTACTGTGTACATGCTAGGATACAAATGTAAAGATAGGCAGGAAATACATGAAGGGGGACATTTACCAAAATGGATTCGTAGAAAAAAAGGTGTATTCGTAGGCAGAAATACACCTTTTTTTTACGAATTTGTATTTTCGGGATTTACAATCCCAAAAATACAACAATTCGTAGTCCTAAAGATGGAACATTCGTATTTGTATTTACAAATACGAATGTCTACACCATCGATAGGATACGACAGAAATCACCATTTAAAAGAATGGTGGTTTCTGATTTACTAAGCAGCCGTACTGATAATACGGCTGCCAAGTGGTGTGAAACAGGCATGCAAATACGACAGGAAAATAGAACACCATTTTCCTGACGTATTTGCTTTAAGCCTGCACGGATCAGTCAGATCCGTGCAGGCTTCAGTGTAAAAAAATAGAAAAAAAATTAAATATTAAAAAAAAAAGGCGTGGGGTCCCCCCCACAGCCGTAACCAGCACCAGGCTGACGGAGCCTGGAGCCGGTAATTAAAAATCAGGGAACCCGACAAATAGGGGTTCCCCGATTTTTAACAACCAGCTCCAGGCTCCTGCTCGGGGGCTCGTTCCCAAAATACGGGGGACAAAATGGAGTAGGGGTCCCCCGTATTTTAAGAACCAGCCCCAGGCAAAACCAGCCAGCAGGGTAATGCCACAGCCGGGGGGAGACTTTTTATACAAGTCCCCCCGGCCAAAGCATTCATCCCTGTGACCGGTCAGCCTGGCCAGGGGCCCTGGGGGAGTGGGGACCCCCCAATGAAGGGGTCCCCCCCCTCCAGGACTTACCTGACCAGGCTAAAGCCTGGTACTGTCCCCGATGCCCCTGGGCGGTGGGCATCGGGCTGATTATGGTGTAAAAAAAAAGATGAAACTATTGTTTTTTACTGTGGCACTACAAGTGCCAGCAAGCCTCCCCAGCAAGCTGGGACTTGGAGAACCACAAGTCCCAGCCTGCTGGGCATTAAAGGGCCCGCTGGCACTTGTAGTTCCACAGTTAAAAAAATAGTACAATAAACACACTGACACAATGAAAATAAAAGTTTAATACACACATTACATACATACTGATACTTACCTTTCTTGATCCCGTAGGTAGCCCTGGTCCTGATGTCCTGTGTCGTCCTCCAGGTCCATGTCGACTGTCTGCGTCATCCTCCAGGTCCATGTCGACGGTCCGTGTCGTCCTCCAGGTCCATGGCGGTGTCCGGGTCCGAAGAAATCCATGTTGGAGCTGTGGAAGGAAATCCTACTCACCTGGTCCTGCGCTGAAGAAGTCTTCTCTTGATCCGACGTAATCCAGGTAATGTTGAAGCTGTCGCCGGTCCCCGCTGTCTCCGCTGTTTCTGCATCGCGCTGAGGAGAGATGCTGAGATGTTTCATATTCGGCGCCTCTCCTCAGACTGAATTCTATTGGCCGCCTAGCGGCCAATCAGGAGCCGACTTTCTCGGCTTCTGATTGGCCGCTAGGCGGCCAATAGAATTCAGTCTGAGGAGAGGCGCCGAATATGAAACATCTCAGCATCTCTCCTCAGCGCGATGCAGAGACAGCGGAGACAGCGGGGACCGGCGACAGCTTCAACATTACCTGGATTACGTCGGATCAAGAGAAGACTTCTTCAGCGCAGGACCAGGTGAGTAGGATTTCCTTCCACAGCTCCAACATGGATTTCTTCGGACCCGGACACCGCCATGGACCTGGAGGACGACACGGACCGTCGACATGGACCTGGAGGACGACGCAGACAGCCGACATGGACCTGGAGGACGACACAGGACATCAGGACCAGGGCTACCTACGGGATCAAGAAAGGTAAGTATCAGTATGTATGTAATGTGTGTATTAAACTTTTATTTTCATTGTGTCAGTGTGTTTATTGTACTATTTTTTTTAACTGTGGAACTACAAGTGCCAGTGGGCCCTTTAATGCCCAGCAGGCTGGGACTTGTGGTTCTCCAAGTCCCAGCTTGCTGGGGAGGCTTGCTGGCACTTGTAGTGCCACAGTAAAAAACAATAGTTTCATCTTTTTTTTTTACACCATAATCAGCCCGATGCCCACCGCCCAGGGGCATCGGGGACAGTACCAGGCTTCAGCCTGGTCAGGTAAGTCCTGGAGGGGGGGGACCCCTTCATTGGGGGGGTCCCCACTCCCCCAGGGCCCCTGGCCAGGCTGACCGGTCACATGGATGAATGCTTTGGCCGGGGGGACTTGTATAAAAAGTCTCCCCCCGGCTGTGGCATTACCCTGCTGGCTGGTTTTGCCTGGGGCTGGTTCTTAAAATACGGGGGACCCCTACTCATTTTGTCCCCCGTATTTTGGGAACCAGCCCCAGAGCAGGAGCCTG
Source organism: Crinia signifera (assembly GCF_055691185.1). Taxonomy (NCBI): domain Eukaryota; kingdom Metazoa; phylum Chordata; class Amphibia; order Anura; family Myobatrachidae; genus Crinia; species Crinia signifera. Next base: position 297,719,785 of record NC_139219.1, read on the forward strand.
GGGCTGGTTGTTAAAAATCGGGGAACCCCTATTTGTCGGGTTCCCTGATTTTTAATTACCGGCTCCAGGCTCCGTCAGCCTGGTGCTGGTTTCGGCTGTGGGGGGGACCCCACGCCGGGTTTTTTTCCATTTATTTTTATTTTTTTTACACCTTGCAGCCTGCACGGATCTGACTGATCCATGCAGACTGCTACAAATAATTCGTATTAGCGGCCGTACATACGGCCGCTAATACGAATTCCTACGACATCGGTGGGTTACAAAGCAGTCGTATATGACTGCTTTGTAAATGACCCTCCGGAACACGACTTTGCATACGACTGAAACAGTCGTATGCAGTCGTAGGGAAAATACTAATACGAAAAACTCGGTTTTTCATATTAGTAAATTTCCCCCTAAGAGTTTGAATTTGCATGCCACTTTAAAAAAAACCTGGAGATTTCTTACCAAAGCTCTCACTTTCTGAATCTCTCATCCTATTAGATTTCACCCATTATGTTACTATTATTAATGTTTTTAAATACTTTTTTTTTATTTAATACATTTCTTTTTTATTGAATGGAACTTAAAGCCCAAGTCTGCCCTTTCAGTTCCATTGGTCATGCGCTATATCAGAACAATGGAGAAAAGTGTGATGAAAGGTTAGGTTACTTATTACCATTTTATAGTTATTTATGTTTAAGTGTAGCCATAAAAATAGCTAAATAATAAGGAAAGGATTTATAAACATTACCTGTATCCTCTATTTCTCTATTGTTCTACTTTGTCTAATAAAAGTGACCACCAAGCTGTCATAGTGAATACCAATATCCTGACCATAGTCTCAGTGTGAAACTTCTCAGGTGGTCCTGCCTAGCCTAGGTATGTATCGATTTTGACTATATAGTGAAAATCGAAAACAAGTTAGTGCAAATCGCACTGTGTTTGCCCACACACTAGGGATGTGCACCGGCCACTTTTCACATTTTGGGTTTTGGATTCTGATTACCTTCAGGTTTTGGGTTCTAATGGGTTTTGCCAAAACCCCCCTGGCTTTTGGGTTCTGATTTTTTTTTTAAAAAGCATTAAAACTGATAAATCGCAGAATTTGGGGGGTATTATTTTTAACCTCAATAACATTCATTTCCACTCATTTTCAGTCTATTCTGAACACCTCACAATATTGTTTTTTTGGCAAAAGGTTGCACAGAGGTAGCTGGATAACTATTCTAAGCCAAACAAGTGTGCGGCACAAACACGTGGCTCATCTAGGAGTGGCACTGCAGCGGCAGACAGGATGGCAGTTTGAAAAGCTAGGCCCCAAAAAGACCCCTATCTGGCTTGATCGTGTTTACCACCAGCCGAGGAGCAGTGGGCGATTGGTGAAGCAATGCAATAGCTGCAAAGGAGTGGAACCTTCTGACAACAAGCAGCAACCAGCCGAGGAGCAGTGGGTGGTTGGTGCAGCAATGCAATAGCTGCAAAGGGGTGGAACCTTCTGACCACAGGCAGCGACCATCCGAGGAGCAGTGGGCGACAGCACTGAGTTGGTCTGCAAGTGTGCTGTGTATCTGTTTTTATCAGTTTAATATCCAATAAGACCACTATTTGGCTTGATTGTGTTTACCACCATCCGAGGAGCAGTGGGTGATTGTTGCAGCAATGCAATAGCTGCAAAGGGTTGGAACCTTCTGACCACAGGCGGCGACCAGCCGAGGAGCAGTGGGTGATTGGGCAGCACTGATTTGGTCTGCGAGTGTGCTGTGTGTCTGTTTTTATCCGTTTAATATCCAATAAGACCACTATCTGGCTTGATCATGTTTACCACCAGCCGAGGAGCAGTGGGTGATTTGGCAGCCTTCTGCAGGCAGTGGCAGAAACGCTCCTTTCACTTGTCTGGTTGTGTGTTGCAGGGTGAGAGTGGCAGCGGCGGACTCCCGGAATAATATAGGGAATATCCTCATCTGCATTACAGTGTCTGTGAATGTCACACAGCCATGTACGTGTTATCTGTGCTCAAGGTACACTGCCTACATTAACAACACTGCAGAATAGCTTCCCGGAGACACCTGTAACACCCTATCTAAGGCAGTATATGCACCAGCAGAGAGGTATTATATGTACGGCAGAAGAATGGAATGAAACCTACTGACCAGACATAACCAGGCGACGACCAGCCGAGGAGCAGTGGGTGATTTGTGCAGCAATCAATGACTCTCAGCAGTGGGATTGGTCAGCTCTGTGATTATTACCACTTGAGCGCAAACAGTTGTATGTGATTAAAGAAGAGTCCACTCACATATCAGTCAGTGGAATTAATGAATGGTGATGCAAGATGGAATTGTCCTTGGGCCCTCCCACCCATCCTTATGTTGCGGAAATAGGATATGCACACTTTAACAAACCAAACACCATGGATCGCACCATGTGTACGTTGTGTAGATACATTTACACATTTTAACACGGGGCAAATTTGGCTTGCGTAAAGTGATTACATAGGCTGCCATAGCAGCATTACTGTAGATGCATTTTGCGATCTTCTCACTGATCCCCAGGAATGGCTCCTATTTTCTGCAACTCAGAAAAGATAAATCTGGATGAATAAAGATTCCTTAAAACTGTACATTGCATATGTGATGGGAGTGTAAAGTTGGGTCAACCCTAGGGGGGCCAATACCGGGATCGGCGAGATCCCAGGATTTGGCCCCAAAATGTCTGGGATTTCATCCCAGGATTGGAGTATTCAATCCCGGGATTTCAGTATGCGCAGTACAATGTCGGGTAGCTTCTGAGCAACTTCTCAGACACTGCCCGGCTGTTCCCGACCCCAGCATGCGGGCTGCGCAGCGTGACTAGGTCATAGGTCATGCTGTGTAGGCAGGGCCTGTGCTAGGTTTCTTGGCACATTAGGCAAAACTTCTGACTCCGCCCCCCATACATATGTATGTATGTATATATATATATATATATATATATATCCGTACAAGACTGCCGGCACTCACTCCAAGCAAATATTCCAACTGGCCCCGGTGCCCGACGGAGATTCTAATATACCATGTACAATAAACGGCACTCAAGAGGCAGGATACATCTGGTTTCAAAAACTTGGTGTATTAAAGCATGACACTCAGAGGACAAGCTTTCGGGGGATTAACCCCTTCTTCAGGTCACAACACCTACAGCAATGAATGTTAAACAAGACATACCTTTTATACCCTGTTGCTGTATCCTCACACCATTGCAAGACACGCCAGACGCCGCCGGCCGGAAGTCAGGAAGTGACGCACTTCCGGATAGACACTCGATCCGGTCGCTAAGCAACCATCACAAGCGTCTCACTCCGGAAGGCGCACAGTCCCGGCCCCAGCCGCAGTGTCATCGGCATATGCACATGCAGAAAGATGTTATTGAAAACAGCAAACAAAGTACACCACTTACCCCACTGAAGCGGGATCCCGCCTGTCAGGAGAGATATCTATTCTTCACCGCACGCCAGTGCAGGACGCAGCAGGTGGTTGCTAGGCAACCCACCCCACCACGTTCACCTAGGCTGCTGTATAAATGTCACTCGACCTCCAGCAGGGGGCATCCAGATCTGGGGAAGAGATGTACCACAATTTTACATACATATATTTCACTTTAAACAATTATAAAGCCATGACATAATATTATATACAATATAAAGAAAATAAAGAAAAAAGAGAAACACAGATAATACATTAATCCAAGGAGATATGAATCAGACAAAGCTATTCCAATTCAATTTTTCGTTTAACCCATTAGGGTAAATGGTATTTAACCGCAGGATCCATCTTGCCTCCAGCCGGAGCAAAGATTTAACCCTATCTCCCCCACGCATAGATTCCTCAACCTGGTCAATCATAAAATATTTCAATGCAGATAAAGGGTGTCTCATGGCCTTAAAGTGGCAGGCAACCGGTTGGTCATTATCCCTACCACCCAAGGCGAGACTAATTGCAGATCTATGCAGGCCCATCCATTCCCGAAAACTCCGAGACGTCTGGCCTACATAGTACAGCCCACACGGGCACACAATCACATAGACGACGTAAGTCGACCTGCATGTCAACACTTTGCGAATTTCAAAAGTTTTAGGAGAATGTGGATGTTTGAATGACTTGCATTTAACCAGGAAGTTACATGTAATGCAACCAAAGCAGCTATAACAGCCTGGCGGCTTAAAATAAGTGTTGGGGGCCCTGGGTAGGCCTCTCCCAGTAATGTCAGTATGTACTAAGCGGTCTCTAAGGTTGCGGCCTCTTTTGAAGGCTGCAATCGGACGGACATTAGTTAAGCCAGGCAAGTCAGCATCTGATCTCACAATAGGCCAAAGTGCCCGGGTGGCTTGGCCAATCACCGGGCTGGCCACAGAATAAAGGCTAGACCATGGCAACGACTCTCCTGTTTGTTTTTAGGTTTTGTAGATAGCAGCTGAGCTCTGGGCATTTGTAATACTTTTAATTTTTGTGCTTTTAAAAACTCACTAAATCATACCCACGAGCCACAAATTTAGCAATAAGCGTATCTAGTCTATCGGACAAACCAGATGTGTCACTCATGAGTCTAGCAATTCTCATCATTTGGGAAAGGGGTAAACTTTTTTTGAGAGCAGGCGGGTGATGGCTATTTGCCATCAGGAATGTATTGCGCTCCACATCTTTAAAATAAGCATCAGTAATGATTTTGCCATTCCTGATGTGTATAGCAACATCCAGGAAATGGGCTGTCGTCACGCTCCACTCAAATGTAAATTTAATCGTCGACTCTCTTGCATTGACCATAGAGATCAATGCCGTGAGTCTCTCGATCCCCCCTGTCCATAAAATGAATACATCGTCTATGTATCGTGTGTAAACATGTAAGTACTGGCTGACAGATGGATCATTCAAAAACAATAGTTCCTCTTGTTGGAACATATAGATATTTGCGTATGCAGGGGCCACTGCTGACCCCATGGCACACCCGCGGAGCTGGAGGTAGTAGCTCCCATCGAATAGAAAATAATTTCTATTCAGAATTAAATCTAACAGGCAAATAAATAAATCATGGTCAAACATATCTGTACTTAGATGTTCTCCAATGAACAATCTCATCGCCTCAAGCCCACCAGAGTGAGGTATGGATGTATACAAACTGCATACATCCAAACACACCATAATGGTGTTTTCAGGTACATCCTCCACACTCTGTAACAACTTTAAAAAACTGGTTGTATCTTTTAAAAAGGCATTCTTTTTGGGGAGAAGGGGCTGAAGGAGAAAGTCCAGAAGTTGTGAAATTGGCTGGTAAAGGGAATTGCGTGCAGAAATTATAGGGCGTCCTGGCGGTTTATTGGCATTTTTGTGAAGTTTGGGGAGGGTATAAAGGACTGGAATCACGGGGTGCTCACATAAGATATTTTTAACTGCTTTATTAGACAAATGGCTTGCAGATACTGCTGCTTTAAGCACTGCTTGAAGTTCTTTCAGATATGACTGAGTAGGATACTCTCTTAGTTTTTTGTACACCGCTTCATCACCCAGTTGGTCATAGATCTCTTGGCGATAGTCACTGATGTTCTGCACGACTATGGCCCCGCCCTTGTCTGCGGGCCTAATAGTAATGTCCTCATAGCGTCCAAGTTCACTGAGCGCTTGGGCTTCAAGTTTAGTGAGATTTTTTGACACGATGCCTGGTGCTGCCACAAAGCGGTTCATGGAGTCATCCAATAAACGGCCAAATGTCCTAATAGATGGATTGGATGATACGGGATCAAATTTGGATACAGATCTGGTTTTTAAGAAAGGATCAACAGGATTGGTGTTAGGTACTTGCAACTGATTCTGGAAGTGCTCTTTAAGCCGCAATTTTCTCAAAAATTTGTGATGTTCACATTTCCATGTGAAAGAATCGTGAAAATTAGTTGGCACGAAAGAAAGGCCTTTACTTAATACACCCAACTCAATAGGGGACAGGACTCTGTTAGACAGATTAAATACTAGTAGTGTTTCTTGTCCTTCCGCTCCCGTGGAGGGTTTCTGCGGACCTCTCCTGTTCTGTTGGCCCCTGCGGGTGGCCGGCCTTTTTTGCGTGCTGGCAAAGCCGCCTGCTCTAAAGGGAGACTTTGTGTGCCAGTTGCATCATCTGATTCTGAGATGGCAAACTCACTATCGCTGGTCATTTGGCCTGGGGTTGTCCGAGGACGGGACCGACCTGGCCCAGATCTTGGCTGCCATGGTCTTGTTCTCCTACTGTTATCACCTCGTTGTTGGGAATTAGACATATTCCCCCCTGCTAGCCAATGATAGACACGATTTTCATCATAGTCCAAGTCCACCGTGGACTTTTTATTGCGCTTAAATTTCAGCAAATCTCGTTTATAGTTGTCACATTGCTGTTCGAGCTTTGTAATCCAGCTTTGATTAGCAGCATCATCCAATTGATTTTTAAAGGTGCTTTTAAATTCATCAATCTTGGTTCTAGCAGCCTGGAGTTCCCGGCCTGACTCCTCGACTACCAGGACCATCAGATCCAGTGAGCATCGATTGAGAATACCAATCCATTTACGCACAAATTCTGGGTTGCGTCTCCTGATGGTAGGGGTATTACTCACTCGAAATCCCCTTAGGATTCTCCTCGATCTGTAGTATTCAGATAATGAGCCTGCGGGGATGTGCTGCGCCTCCCCTGTCGGGCATTTTTTCGGCAGGGTAGGTGTACTGTATCTGTATATTGCCCGAACGCAGCAGTCGACTGTGAGAGGAGTGACTCGTGCAGCCACTAAAGGGACAATGGATCAGGCCTGGCGTCCCATTCCGCCCCTGATTGCCGGTGACAATTATAGTAAAAAAAAAGACTTAGTGGTGCTGTTGCAGTAAATTGCTTGCTATGAGGCCCCCTAAGTGGACGGCTGCTTTTAGTGGTGATGGGCACGTGCGGAAACCAATAAAAATTGGAACCCGCTGAAGGAAGAGCCCTGTGTGTAGGCTGCATTGCTGTACTGCCACCACCACTGGAACTTTCTTGCTGCCTGCTCCTGTCGCCACTTCAGCTGCTCCGCCGCCAGGCGCATTACTCACCGATTGCCTCTACCTGCTCCCCCAAGAAAGTTAATGTGGGGGGACGTGGGGTGTTTTTCTTTTAGGGATGGCAATACCAGTGTCCTTGGAATCCCGGGATTGAACATTTTTCCAATTCTGATTCCCAAGATTGAGAATATGCCCCGGGATTGGCATCCATAGTAGACACTATACAAATATCTGCCAGAATATCTACCCAATCTCTTTGTTTGTAATGCAATTCTGGTAATATATGGGAGAAAATGACAATCAACAATTTGCTCCAAAAACACTGGGAATTGGAAAAAAAATGGTCGGTTAGACAAATTGGCTGTTTCCATTATTGGACAGGTGGTCTTGCAAATAACTGTATAGTGTGAACCCAGCTTTTGAGCTTACATCCTGAGAATGGAGAATCTGAGGATTAGGATATTTCTTACTGAATATGGGATTGTGTTTTATGACATAAGAATATTTAAATGAGATTCAAGCAGTGGAAAAGACACATTAATGGGACCATTACATATTTAATGAGGTGGGCAGCAATATATTTCTGTATTAAGCAAATGGACAGACCTCTAAATTTGTGGCAATCTTACCAATCAAATGTGAAAGTGGTTATGCCTCAATATACTGTAGGAGAAAATTGGATATGTGAAATGCAACGTTTGTGACTTGTACATTAGCGTTCCTATACAAGAGTAGCATATTGTAAGCAGGACCCTCCTACCTTTAAATGTCTGTAAATACCCAGTTTGTTGTATCACTGTTTCCATTTGTAACATAATTTTCTGTGCTATATAAGAAACTGTTAATAAATAGGCAATAAAAATTATCTTTCATACTATGGTACACCCTGGAGGTCATACTGGTTGACCCGCAAAGATTCGACCATCGAATGATTTTGCAAGTGCTCGCATGTCTAAGAAACCTCTCTAGTGTCTTAGATCTGTGGGTCCCTGTACGGGAAGTAGGCAGGCAGCTGACATCTGCTGATGTCGTCAGCTGCCCGCCACCCGGACCTGCATCACCTGCGAATTTCCATGGTAACACCTAGCATTTCACATGAATGTCCATGAAACGCTGGGCGTTCCCATGGGCACGTCCACGGCCCGCCGTCCCACGCCCGCGACCTACACTGCTGTGTGTGCGAGTGGCCAGCAAATAATCAATTCCCCATGCCCGCTCGCACAATGCAGCTGCACATGCGTGTACATTTTTACACACTGGGGAGCATTCAAACTAGAATGAGGGCCACTATGTATATAGTCAGCTGCAGGAACATTATGAAATAAATATATACTATATATATATATATATATATATATATATATATATATATATATATATATACTAGGAGGCCCGTGCAAAAATGTCACATGCACATTGGCCAAAAATAAATTTTTAACTTTACAATACAATGTGCACCTCTAAATTAACAATTTGTCAGAAGCTGGGAACTTAATCTTTAAAATGGTACCTCATTTATCGATTTTGGTTAAGTATGATGGGAGGAAAGGGAATCTTCACCAAAAATCACCTTGTAGAAATAATACATTGGGCGGTATTCAATGAGAATACCTGCGAGGTGCAGTGAATCCTTTTTAGGATTCGCTGCACATTCGCCACATTCCGGAGCCGGCAGGCTCCGGTATTCAACATGTCAGGGGCTCGCTGCCCCTGACTGGCGAATATGAGCTCCTGCGGCGATTGCCGCAGGGAGCCTGAGGACGGTGGCAGGCAAAGAGATGGAAGTCTCTCTGCCTGCCCCAGAACTTTGTGGGGGGTAGGTGGGCTCCCCGGGTGCCAGGCAGCACAGGCTGCCCCCCAGGGGTGCCAGCAGGGGACCTATATTCACTATACCCGATCGTAACGATCGGGTGCAGTGAATATATGAATATGTAATGAGCGGCTTGGCTCCGGCGCCCCCTGCTGGCTGCTGTGTAAAAAAAATAAAAAATTTAAATTCAATATATATTCATGTGCTTACAGCACATGAATAAAAATAGCATGCCCCTCCTCAGAATAAAATT